>NC_054482.1:1533751-1850002 GCF_017639515.1 Carcharodon carcharias | reverse complement strand
CGCAGACCAGTGGATACGATGCTCACTGTGACCGGGTCGCAGACCAGTGGATACGACGCTCACTGTGACAGGGTCGCAGACCAGTGGATACGACGCTGACTGTGACCGAGTCGCAGACCAGTGGATACGACGCTCACTGTGACAGGGTCGCAGACCAGTGGATACGACGCTGACTGTGACCAGGTTGCTGCCCATTGGATACGAAGCTCACTGTGACCAGATCGCAGACCAGTGGATACGACGCTCACTGTGACTGGGTCGCAGACCAGTGGATATGACGCTCACTGTGACAGGTTCGCAGAACAGTGGATACGACGCTCACTGTGACAGGGTCGCAGACCGGTGGATACGACGCTCACTGTGACTGGGTCACAGACCAGTGGACACGACGCTCACTGTGACTGGGTTGCAGCACAGTGGATACGACACTCACTGTAACCAGATCGCAGACCAGTGTATACGACGCTCACTGTGACTGAGTCGCGGACCAGTGGATACGATGCTCACTGTGACTGGGTCGCAGAACAGTGGATTCGACGCTCACTGTGACTGAGTCGCAGACCAGTGGATACGATGCTCACTCTGACTGAGTCGCAAAACAGTGGATACGACGCTCACTGTGACCGTTTCACAGACCAGTGGATACGATGCTCACTGTGACTGGGTCACAGTCCAGTGGATACGATGCGCACTGTGACTGGGTCGTAGACCAGTGGATACGATGCGCACTGTGACTGGGTCGTAGACCAGTGGATACGACGTTCACTGTGACCAGATCGCAGACCAGTGAATACGATGCTCACTGTGACTGGGTCGCAGACCAGTGGATACGACGCTCACTGTGACAGGGTCGCAGACCAGTGGATACTACGCTGACTGTGACCGAGTCGCAGACCAGTGGATACGACGCTCACTGTGACTGGGTCGCAGACCAGTGGATACGACGCTCACTGTGACAGGGTCGCAGACCAGTGGATACGACGCTCACTGTGACCGGGTCGCAGACCAGTGGATACGACGCTGACTGTGACCGGGTCGCAGACCAGTGGATACGACGCTCACTGTGACTGGGTCGCAGACCAGTGGATACGACGCTCACTGTGACTGGGTCGCAGACCAGTGGATACGACGCTCACTGTGACAGGGTCGCAGACCAGTGGATACGACGCTCACTGTGACCGGGTCGCAGACCAGTGGATACGACGCTGACTGTGACCGGGTCGCAGACCAGTGGATACGACGCTCACTGTGACTGGGTCGCAGACCAGTGGATACGACGCTCACTGTGACAGGGTCGCAGACCAGTGGATACGACGCTCACTGTGACTGGGTCACAGACCAGTGGATACGACGCTCACTGTGACAGGGTCGCAGACCAGTGGATACGACGCTCACTGTGACTGGGTCACAGACAAGTGGATACGACGCTCACTGTGACCTGGTTGCAGCCCAGTGGATACGATGCTCACTGTGACCAGATCGCAGACCAGTGGATATGAAGCTCAATGTGACTGGGTCGCAGACCAGTGGATACGACGCTCACTGTGACTGGGTCGCAGACCAGTGGATACGACGCTCAGTGTGACTGGGTCACAGACCAGTGGATACGACGCTCACTGTGACTGGGTCGCAGACCTTTGGATACGTCGCTCACTGTGACCGTGTCGCAGACCAGTGGATACTTTGCTCACTCTGACTGGGTTGCAGATCAGTAGATACGACGTTCACTGTGACTGGGTCGCAGCCCAGTGGATACGATGCTCACTGTGACTGGGTCGTAGACCAGTGGATACGACGCTCACTGTGACCTGATCGCAGACCAGTGGATACGATGCTCACTGTGACTGGGTCGCAGAACAGTGGATACGACGCTCACTGTGACTGAGTCGCAGACCAGTGGATACGATGCTCACTGTGACTGAGTCGCAAAACAGTGGATACGACGCTCACTGTGACCGTGTCACAGACCAGTGGATACGATGCTCACAGTGACTGGGTCACAGTCCAGTGGATACGACGTTCACTGTGACTGGGTCGCAGACCAGTGGATATGTCGCTCACTGTGACCGGGTCGCAGACCAGTGGATAAGTCGCTCACTGTGACTGGGTTGCAGATCAGTAGATACGACGCTCACTGTGACTGGGTCGCAGCCCAGTGGATACGATGCTCACTGTGACTGGGTCGCAGACCAGTGGATACGAGGTTCACTGTGACAAGATCGCAGACCAGTGGATACGATGCTCACTGTGACCGGGTCGCAGACCAGTGGATACGACGCTCACTGTGACAGGGTCGCAGACCAGTGGATACGACGCTGACTGTGACCGAGTCGCAGACCAGTGGATACGACGCTCACTGTGACAGGGTCGCAGACCAGTGGATACGACGCTGACTGTGACCAGGTTGCTGCCCATTGGATACGAAGCTCACTGTGACCAGATCGCAGACCAGTGGATACGACGCTCACTGTGACTGGGTCGCAGACCAGTGGATAAGACGCTCACTGTGACAGGTTCGCAGAACAGTGGATACGACGCTCACTGTGACAGGGTCGCAGACCGGTGGATACGACGCTCACTGTGACTGGGTCACAGACCAGTGGACACGACGCTCACTGTGACTGGGTTGCAGCACAGTGGATACGACACTCACTGTAACCAGATCGCAGACCAGTGTATACGACGCTCACTGTGACTGAGTCGCGGACCAGTGGATACGATGCTCACTGTGACTGGGTCGCAGAACAGTGGATTCGACGCTCACTGTGACTGAGTCGCAGACCAGTGGATACGATGCTCACTCTGACTGAGTCGCAAAACAGTGGATACGACGCTCACTGTGACCGTTTCACAGACCAGTGGATAAGATGCTCACTGTGACTGGGTCACAGTCCAGTGGATACGATGCGCACTGTGACTGGGTCGTAGACCAGTGGATACGATGCGCACTGTGACTGGGTCGTAGACCAGTGGATACGACGTTCACTGTGACCAGATCGCAGACCAGTGGATACGATGCTCACTGTGACTGGGTCGCAGACCAGTGGATACGACGCTCACTGTGACAGGGTCGCAGACCAGTGGATACTACGCTGACTGTGACCGAGTCGCAGACCAGTGGATACGACGCTCACTGTGACCGGGTCGCAGACCAGTGGATACGACGCTCACTGTCACTGGGTCGCAGACCAGTGGATACGACGCTCACTGTGACAGGGTCGCAGACCAGTGGATACGACGCTCACTGTGACTGGGTCGCAGACCAGTGAATATGACGCTCACTGTGACCAGATCACAGACCAGTGGATACGACGCTCACTGTGACTGGGTCGCAGACCAGTGAATATGACGCTCACTGTGACTGCGTCGCAGACCAGTGGATACGACGCTCACTGTGACTGGGTCACAGACCAGTGGATACGACGCTCACTGTGACTGGGTCACAGTCCAGTGGATATGACGTTCACTGTGACTGGGTCGCAGACCAGTGGATACGTCGCTCACTGTGACTGGGTCGCAGACCAGTGGATACGACGTTCACTGTGACCGGGTCGCAGACCAGTGGATACGACGCTCACTGTGACAGGGTCGCAGACCAGTGGATACGACGCTCACTGTGACTGGGTCGCAGACCAGTGGATACGATGCTCACTATGACCGTGTCGCAGACCAGTGGATACGACGCTCACTGTGACTGGGTCACAGCTCAGTGGATACGATGGTCACTGTGACAGGGTCACAGACCAGTGGATACGACGCTCACTGTGACCGGGTCGCAGACCAGTGGACACGACGTTCACTGTGACCGGGTCGCAGACCAGTGGATACGACGCTCACTGTGACTGGGTCGCAGCCCAGTGGATACGATGCTGACTGTGACTGTGTCGTAGACCAGTGGATACGACGTTCACTGTGACCTGATCGCAGACCAGTGGATATGATGCTTACTGTGACTGGGTCGCAGACCATTGGATACGACCCTCACTGTGACAGGGTCGCAGACCAGTGGATACGACGCTCACTGTGACTGGGTCGCAGACCAGTGGATACGATGCTCACTGTGACTGGGTCGCAGACCAGTGGATACGACGCTCACTGTGACAGGGTCGCAGACCAGTGGATACTACGCTGACTGTGACCGAGTCGCAGACCAGTGGATACGACGCTCACTGTGACCGGGTCGCAGACCAGTGGATACGACGCTCACTGTCACTGGGTCGCAGACCAGTGGATACGACGCTCACTGTGACAGGGTCGCAGACCAGTGGATACGACGCTCACTGTGACTGGGTCGCAGACCAGTGAATATGACGCTCACTGTGACCAGATCACAGACCAGTGGATACGACGCTCACTGTGACTGGGTCGCAGACCAGTGGATACGACGCTCACTGTGACTGGGTCGCAGACCAGTGGATACGACGCTCACTGTGACAGGGTCGCAGACCAGTGGATACGACGCTCACTGTGACTGGGTCACAGACCAGTGGATACGACGCTCACTGTGACAGGGTCGCAGACCAGTGGATACGACGCTCACTGTGACTGGGTCACAGACAAGTGGACACGACGCTCACTGTGACCTGGTTGCAGCCCAGTGGATACGATGCTCACTGTGACCAGATCGCAGACCAGTGGATATGAAGCTCAATGTGACTGGGTCGCAGACCAGTGGATACGACGCTCACTGTGACTGGGTCGCAGACCAGTGGATACGACGCTCAGTGTGACTGGGTCACAGACCAGTGGATACGACGCTCACTGTGACTGGGTCGCAGACCTTTGGATACGTCGCTCACTGTGACCGGGTCGCAGACCAGTGGATACTTTGCTCACTCTGACTGGGTTGCAGATCAGTAGATACGACGTTCACTGTGACTGGGTCGCAGCCCAGTGGATACGATGCTCACTGTGACTGGGTCGTAGACCAGTGGATACGACGCTCACTGTGACCTGATCGCAGACCAGTGGATACGATGCTCACTGTGACTGGGTCGCAGAACAGTGGATACGACGCTCACTGTGACTGAGTCGCAGACCAGTGGATACGATGCTCACTGTGACTGAGTCGCAAAACAGTGGATACGACGCTCACTGTGACCGTGTCCTGACCAGTGGATACGATGCTCACAGTGACTGGGTCACAGTCCAGTGGATACGACGTTCACTGTGACTGGGTCGCAGACCAGTGGATATGTCGCTCACTGTGACCGGGTCGCAGACCAGTGGATAAGTCGCTCACTGTGACTGGGTTGCAGATCAGTAGATACGACGCTCACTGTGACTGGGTCGCAGCCCAGTGGATACGATGCTCACTGTGACTGGGTCGCAGACCAGTGGATACGAAGTTCACTGTGACCAGATCGCAGACCAGTGGATACGATGCTCACTGTGACCGGGTCGCAGACCAGTGGATACGACGCTCACTGTGACAGGGTCGCAGACCAGTGGATACGACGCTGACTGTGACCGAGTCGCAGACCAGTGGATACGACGCTCACTGTGACAGGGTCGCAGACCAGTGGATACGACGCTGACTGTGACCAGGTTGCTGCCCATTGGATACGAAGCTCACTGTGACCAGATCGCAGACCAGTGGATACGACGCTCACTGTGACTGGGTCGCAGACCAGTGGATATGACGCTCACTGTGACAGGTTCGCAGAACAGTGGATACGACGCTCACTGTGACAGGGTCGCAGACCGGTGGATACGACGCTCACTGTGACTGGGTCACAGACCAGTGGACACGACGCTCACTGTGACTGGGTTGCAGCACAGTGGATACGACACTCACTGTAACCAGATCGCAGACCAGTGTATACGACGCTCACTGTGACTGAGTCGCGGACCAGTGGATACGATGCTCACTGTGACTGGGTCGCAGAACAGTGGATTCGACGCTCACTGTGACTGAGTCGCAGACCAGTGGATACGATGCTCACTCTGACTGAGTCGCAAAACAGTGGATACGACGCTCACTGTGACCGTTTCACAGACAAGTGGATACGATGCTCACTGTGACTGGGTCACAGTCCAGTGGATACGATGCGCACTGTGACTGGGTCGTAGACCAGTGGATACGATGCGCACTGTGACTGGGTCGTAGACCAGTGGATACGACGTTCACTGTGACCAGATCGCAGACCAGTGGATACGATGCTCACTGTGACTGGGTCGCAGACCAGTGGATACGACGCTCACTGTGACAGGGTCGCAGACCAGTGGATACTACGCTGACTGTGACCGAGTCGCAGACCAGTGGATACGACGCTCACTGTGACCGGGTCGCAGACCAGTGGATACGACGCTCACTGTCACTGGGTCGCAGACCAGTGGATACGACGCTCACTGTGACAGGGTCGCAGACCAGTGGATACGACGCTCACTGTGACTGGGTCGCAGACCAGTGAATATGACGCTCACTGTGACCAGATCACAGACCAGTGGATACGACGCTCACTGTGACTGGGTCGCAGACCAGTGAATATGACGCTCACTGTGACTGCGTCGCAGACCAGTGGATACGACGCTCACTGTGACTGGGTCACAGACCAGTGGATACGACGCTCACTGTGACTGGGTCACAGTCCAGTGGATATGACGTTCACTGTGACTGGGTCGCAGACCAGTGGATACGTCGCTCACTGTGACTGGGTCGCAGACCAGTGGATACGACGTTCACTGTGACCGGGTCGCAGACCAGTGGATACGACGCTCACTGTGACAGGGTCGCAGACCAGTGGATACGACGCTCACTGTGACTGGGTCACAGACCAGTGGATACGATGCTCACTATGACCGTGTCGCAGACCAGTGGATACGACGCTCACTGTGACTGGGTCACAGCTCAGTGGATACGATGGTCACTGTGACAGGGTCACAGACCAGTGGATACGACGCTCACTGTGACCGGGTCGCAGACCAGTGGACACGACGTTCACTGTGACCGGGTCGCAGACCAGTGGATACGACGCTCACTGTGACTGGGTCGCAGCCCAGTGGATACGATGCTGACTGTGACTGTGTCGTAGACCAGTGGATACGACGTTCACTGTGACCTGATCGCAGACCAGTGGATATGATGCTTACTGTGACTGGGTCGCAGACCATTGGATACGACCCTCACTGTGACAGGGTCGCAGACCAGTGGATACGACGCTCACTGTGACTGGGTCGCAAACCAGTGGATACGATTCTCACTGTGACCGGGTCGCAGACCAGTGGATACGACGCTCACTGTGACTGGGTCACAGCTCAGTGGATACGATGCTCACTGTGACAGGGTCGCAGACCCGTGGATACGACGCTCACTGTGACCGGGTCGCAGACCAGTGGATACGACGCTCACTGTGACAGGGTCGCAGACCAGTGGATACGACGCTCTCTGTGACTGGGTCACAGACCAGCGGATACGACGCTCACTGTGACCAGGTTGCAGCCCAGTGGATATTACGCTCACTGTGACCAGATCGCAGACCAGTGGATACGACGCTCACTGTGACTGGGTCGCATCCAGTGGATACGACGCTCACTGTGACAGGGTCGCAGAACAGTGGATACGACGCTCACTGTGACTGGGTCGCAGACCAGTGGATACGACGCTCACTGTGACAGGGTCACAGACCAGTGGATACGACGCTCACTCTGACTGGGTCACAGACCAGTGGATACGACGCTCACTGTGACCAGGTTGCAGCCCAGTGGATTCGACGCTCACTGTGACCAGATCGCAGACCAGTGGATACGACGCTCACTGTGACTGAGTCGCAGACCAGTGGATACGATGCTCACTGTGACTGAGTCGCAAAACAGTGGATACGAGGCTGAATGTGACTGAGTTGCAGACCAGTGGATACGATGCTCACTGTGACCGTTTCTCAGACCAGTGCATACGATGCTCACTGTGACTGGGTCACAGTCCAGTGGATACGACGTTCACTGTGACTGGGTCGCAGACCAGTGGATACGTCGCTCACTGTTACTGGGTCGCAGACCAGTGGATACGACGTTCACTGTGACTGGGTCGCAGACCAGTGCATACGTCGCTCACTGTGACCGGGTCGCAGACCAGTGGATACGTCGCTCACTGTGACTGGGTTGCAGATCAGTAGATACGACGCTCACTGTGACTGGCTCGCAGCCCAGTGGATACGATGCTCACTTTGACTGGGTCGTAGACCAGTGGATACGACGCTCACTGTGACCGGGTCGCAGACCAGTGGATACGACGCTCACAGTGACAGGGTCGCAGACCAGTGGATACGGCGCTCACTGTGACTGGGTCACAGACCAGTGGATACGACGCTCATTGTGACAGGGTCGCAGACCAGTGGATACGACGCTCACTGTGACTGGGTCACAGACCAGTGGATACGACGCTCACTGTGACTGGGTCGCAGACCAGTGGATACGACGCTCACTGTGACTGGGTCACAGACCAGTGGATACGACGCTCACTGTGACTGAGTCGCAGACCATTGGATACGACGCTCACTGTGACTGGGTCACAGACCAGTGGATACGACGCTCATTGTGACAGGGTCGCAGACCAGTGGATACGACGCTCACTGTGACTGGGTCACAGACCAGTGGATACGACGCTCACTGTGACTTGGTCGCAGACCAGTGGATACGACACTCACTGTGACTGGGTCACAGACCATTGGATACGACGCTCACTGTGACTGGGTCACAGACCAGTGGATACGACGCTCACTGTGACTGCGTCGCAGACCAGTGGATACGACGCTCACTTTGACAGGGTCCCAGACCAGTGGATACGACGCTCACTGTGACTGGGTCACAGACCAGTGGATACGACGCTCACTGTGACCAGGTTGCAGCCCAGTGGATTCGACGCTCACTGTGACCAGATCGCAGACCAGTGGATACGACGCTCACTGTGACTGAGTCGCAGACCTCTGGATACGATGCTCACTGTGACGGGGTCGCAGAACAGTGGATACGACGCTGACTGTTACTGGGTCGCAGACCAGTGGATACGTCGTTCACTGTGACTGGGTCGCAGACCAGTGGATACGTCGCTCACTGTGATCAGGTCGCAGACCAGTGGATACATCGCTCACTGTGACTGGGTTGCAGATCAGTAGATACGACGCTCACTGTGACTGGCTCGCAGCCCAGTGGATACGATGCTCACTTTGACTGGGTCGTAGACCAGTGGATACGACGCTCACTGTGACCGGGTCGCAGACCAGTGGATACGACGCTCACTCTGTTAGGGTCGCAGACCAGTGGATACGACGCTCACTGTGACTAGGTCACAGACCAGTGGATACGACGCTCATTGTGACAGGGTCGCAGACCAGTGGATACGACCCTCACTGTGACTGGGTCACAGACCAGTGGATAAGACGCTCACTGTGACTGGGTCGCAGACCAGTGGATACGACGCTCACTGTGACTGGGTCACAGACCAGTGGATACGACGCTCACTGTGACTGAGTCACAGACCAGTGGATACGATGCTCACTGTGACTGAGTCGCAAAACAGTGGATACGACGCTCACTGTGACTGAGTCGCAGACCAGTGGATACGATGCTCACTGTGACCGTGTCTCAGACCAGTGGATACGATTCTCACTGTGACTGGGTCACAGTCCAGTGGATACGACGTTCACTGTGACTGGGTCGCAGACCAGTGGATACGACGCTCACTGTGACTGGGTCGCAGACCAGTGGATATGACGTTCACTGTGACCGGGTCGCAGACCAGTGGATACGGCGCTCACTGTGACTGGGTCACAGACCAGTGGATACGACGCTCATTGTGACAGGGTCGCAGACCAGTGGATACGACGCTCACTGTGACTGGGTCACAGACCAGTGGATACGACGCTCACTGTGACTTGGTCTCAGACCAGTGGATACGACGCTCACTGTGACTGGGTCACAGACCATTGGATACGACGCTCACTGTGACTGAGCCGCAGACCATTGGATACGACGCTCACTGTGACAGAGTCGCAGACCAGTGGATAGGACGCTCACTGTGACTGGGTTGGAGATCAGTAGATACGACGCTCACTGTGACTGGGTCGCAGCCCAGTGGATACGTCGCTCACTGTGACCGGGTCGCAGACCATTGGATACGTCGCTCACTGTGACTGGGTCGTAGACCAGTGGATACGCCGTTCACTGTGACCAGATCGCAGACCAGTGGATACGATGCTCACTGTGACAGGGTCGCAGACCAGTGGATACGACGTTCACTGTGACCCGGTCGCAGACCAGTGGATACGACGCTCACTGTGACCGGGTCGCAGACCAGTGGATACGACGCTCACTGTGACTGGGTCGCAGACCAGTGGATACGACGCTCACTGTGACTGGGTCGCAGACCAGTGGATACGACGCTCACTGTGACAGGGTCGCAGACCAGTGGATACGACGCTCACTGTGACCGGGTCGCAGACCAGTGGATACGACGCTCACTGTGACCGGGTCGCAGACCAGTGGATACGACGCTCACTGTGACAGGGTCGCAGACGAGTGGATACGACGCTCACTGTGACTGGTTCACAGACCAGTGGATACGACGCTCACTGTGACCAGGTTGCAGCCCAGTGGATACGACGCTCACTGTGACTGGGTCGCAGACCAGTGGATATGATGCTCACTGTGACCAGGTTGCAGCTCAGTGGATAGGACGCTCACTGTGACCACGTTGCAGCCCAATGGATACGACACTCACTGTGACTGGGCTGCAGACCAGTGGATACGATGCTCACTGTGACCGGTCACAGACCAGTGGATACGACGCTCACTGTGACTGGGTCGCAGACCAGTGGATACGACGCTCACTGTGACCAGGTTGCAGTCCAGTGGATACGACGCTCACTGTGACCAGATCGCAGACCAGTGGATACGACGCTCACTGTGACTGGTTCACAGACCTTTGGATACGACGCTCACTGTGACCAGGTTGCAGCCCAGTGGATACGACGCTCACTGTGACTGGGTCGCAGACCAGTGGATACGACGCTCACTGTGACCGGGTCGCAGACCAGTGGATACGACGCTCACTGTGACAGGGTCGCAGACGAGTGGATACGACGCTCACTGTGACTGGTTCACAGACCAGTGGATACGACGCTCACTGTGACCAGGTTGCAGCCCAGTGGATACGACGCTCACTGTGACTGGGTCGCAGACCAGTGGATATGATGCTCACTGTGACCAGGTTGCAGCTCAGTGGATAGGACGCTCACTGTGACCATGTTGCAGCCCAATGGATACGACACTCACTGTGACTGGGCTGCAGACCAGTGGATACGATGCTCACTGTGACCGGTCACAGACCAGTGGATACGACGCTCACTGTGACTGGGTCGCAGACCAGTGGATAAGACGCTCACTGTGACCAGGTTGCAGTCCAGTGGATACGACGCTCACTGTGACCAGATCGCAGACCAGTGGATACGACGCTCACTGTGACTGAGTCGCAGACCAGTGGATAGGACGCTCACTGTGACTGGGTTGGAGATCAGTAGATACGACGCTCACTGTGACTGGGTCGCAGCCCAGTGGATACGTCGCTCACTGTGACCGGGTCGCAGACCATTGGATACGTCGCTCACTGTGACTGGGTCGTAGACCAGTGGATACGCCGTTCACTGTGACCAGATCGCAGACCAGTGGATACGATGCTCACTGTGACTGGGTCGCAGACCAGTGGATACGACGCTCACTGTGACAGGGTCGCAGACCAGTGGATACGACGTTCACTGTGACCTGGTCGCAGACCAGTGGATACGACGCTCACTGTGACCGGGTCGCAGACCAGTGGATACGACGCTCACTGTGACTGGGTCGCAGACCAGTGGATACGACGCTCACTGTGACTGGGTCGCAGACCAGTGGATACGACGCTCACTGTGACAGGGTCGCAGACCAGTGGATACGACGCTCACTGTGACCGGGTCGCAGACCAGTGGATACGACGCTCACTGTGACCAGGTTGCAGACCAGTGGATACGACGCTCACTGTGACAGGGTCGCAGACGAGTGGATGCGACGCTCACTGTGACTGGGTCGCAGACCAGTGGATACGACGCTCACTGTGACTGGTTCACAGACCAGTGGATACGACGCTCACTGTGACCAGGTTGCAGCCCAGTGGATACGACGCTCACTGTGACTGGGTCGCAGACCAGTGGATATGATGCTCACTGTGACCAGATCACAGACCAGTGGATACGACGCTCACTGTGACTGGGTCGCAGACCAGTGAATATGACGCTCACTGTGACTGCGTCGCAGACCAGTGGATACGACGCTCACTGTGACTGGGTCACAGACCAGTGGATACGACGCTCACTGTGACTGGGTCACAGTCCAGTGGATATGACGTTCACTGTGACTGGGTCGCAGACCAGTGGATACGTCGCTCACTGTGACTGGGTCGCAGACCAGTGGATACGACGTTCACTGTGACCGGGTCGCAGACCAGTGGATACGACGCTCACTGTGACAGGGTCGCAGACCAGTGGATACGACGCTCACTGTGACTGGGTCGCAGACCAGTGGATACGATGCTCACTATGACCGTGTCGCAGACCAGTGGATACGACGCTCACGGTGACTGGGTCACAGCTCAGTGGATACGATGGTCACTGTGACAGGGTCACAGACCAGTGGATACGACGCTCACTGTGACCGGGTCGCAGACCAGTGGACACAACGTTCACTGTGACCGGGTCGCAGACCAGTGGATACGACGCTCACTGTGACTGGGACGCAGCCCAGTGGATACGATGCTGACTGTGACTGTGTCGTAGACCAGTGGATACGACGTTCACTGTGACCTGATCGCAGACCAGTGGATATGATGCTTACTGTGACTGGGTCGCAGACCATTGGATACGACCCTCACTGTGACAGGGTCGCAGACCAGTGGATACGACGCTCACTGTGACTGGGTCGCAAACCAGTGGATACGATTCTCACTGTGACCGGGTCGCAGACCAGTGGATACGACGCTCACTGTGACTGGGTCACAGCTCAGTGGATACGATGCTCACTGTGACAGGGTCGCAGACCCGTGGATACGACGCTCACTGTGACCGGGTCGCAGACCAGTGGATACGACGCTCACTGTGACAGGGTCGCAGACCAGTGGATACGACGCTCTCTGTGACTGGGTCACAGACCAGCGGATACGACGCTCACTGTGACCAGGTTGCAGCCCAGTGGATATTACGCTCACTGTGACCAGATGGCAGACCAGTGGATACGACGCTCACTGTGACTGGGTCGCATCCAGTGGATACGACGCTCACTGTGACAGGGTCGCAGAACAGTGGATACGACGCTCACTGTGACTGGGTCGCAGACCAGTGGATACGACGCTCACTGTGACAGGATCACAGACCAGTGGATACGACGCTCACTCTGACTGGGTCACAGACCAGTGGATACGACGCTCACTGTGACCAGGTTGCAGCCCAGTGGATTCGACGCTCACTGTGACCAGATCGCAGATCAGTGGATACGACGCTCACTGTGACTGAGTCGCAGACCAGTGGATACGATGCTCACTGTGACTGAGTCGCAAAACAGTGGATACGAGGCTGAATGTGACTGAGTTGCAGACCAGTGGATACGATGCTCACTGTGACCGTGTCTCAGACCAGTGCATACGATGCTCACTGTGACTGGGTCACAGTCCAGTGGATACGACGTTCACTGTGACTGGGTCGCAGACCAGTGGATACGTCGCTCACTGTTACTGGGTCGCAGACCAGTGGATACGACGTTCACTGTGACTGGGTCGCAGACCAGTGCATACGTCGCTCACTGTGACCGGGTCGCAGACCAGTGGATACGTCGCTCACTGTGACTGGGTTGCAGATCAGTAGATACGACGCTCACTGTGACTGGCTCGCAGCCCAGTGGATACGATGCTCACTTTGACTGGGTCGTAGACCAGTGGATACGACGCTCACTGTGACCGGGTCGCAGACCAGTGGATACGACGCTCACAGTGACAGGGTCGCAGACCAGTGGATACGGCGCTCACTGTGACTGGGTCACAGACCAGTGGATACGACGCTCATTGTGACAGGGTCGCAGACCAGTGGATACGACGCTCACTGTGACAGGGTCACAGACCAGTGTATACGACGCTCACTGTGACTGGGTCGCAGACCAGTGGATACGACGCTCACTGTGACTGGGTCACAGACCAGTGGATACGACGCTCACTGTGACTGAGTCGCAGACCATTGGATACGACGCTCACTGTGACTGGGTCACAGACCAGTGGATACGACGCTCATTGTGACAGGGTCGCAGACCAGTGGATACGACGCTCACTGTGACTGGGTCACAGACCAGTGGATACGACGCTCACTGTGACTTGGTCGCAGACCAGTGGATACGACACTCACTGTGACTGGGTCACAGACCATTGGATACGACGCTCACTGTGACTGGGTCACAGACCAGTGGATACGACGCTCACTGTGACTGCGTCGCAGACCAGTGGATACGACGCTCACTTTGACAGGGTCGCAGACCAGTGGATACGACGCTCACTGTGACTGGGTCACAGACCAGTGGATACGACGCTCACTGTGACCAGGTTGCAGCCCAGTGGATTCGACGCTCACTGTGACCAGATCGCAGACCAGTGGATACGACGCTCACTGTGACTGAGTCGCAGACCTCTGGATACGTCGTTCACTGTGACTGGGTCGCAGACCAGTGGATACGTCGCTCACTTTGATCAGGTCGCAGACCAGTGGATACATCGCTCACTGTGACTGGGTTGCAGATCAGTAGATACG
The DNA here is from genome assembly GCF_017639515.1 of Carcharodon carcharias. Classification (NCBI taxonomy): domain Eukaryota; kingdom Metazoa; phylum Chordata; class Chondrichthyes; order Lamniformes; family Lamnidae; genus Carcharodon; species Carcharodon carcharias. The sequence goes on along the minus strand of NC_054482.1, from coordinate 1,835,189 downwards.
ACGCTCACTGTGACTGGCTCGCAGCCCAGTGGATACGATGCTCACTTTGACTGGGTCGTAGACCAGTGGATACGACGCTCACTGTGACCGGGTCGCAGACCAGTGGATACGACGCTCACTCTGTTAGGGTCGCAGACCAGTGGATACGACGCTCACTGTGACTAGGTCACAGACCAGTGGATACGACGCTCATTGTGACAGGGTCGCAGACCAGTGGATACGACCCTCACTGTGACTGGGTCACAGACCAGTGGATACGACGCTCTCTGTGACTGGGTCACAGACCAGTGGATACGACGCTCACTGTGACTGAGTCACAGACCAGTGGATACGATGCTCACTGTGACTGAGTCGCAAAACAGTGGATACGACGCTCACTGTGACTGAGTCGCAGACCAGTGGATACGATGCTCACTGTGACCGTGTCTCAGACCAGTGGATACGATTCTCACTGTGACTGGGTCACAGTCCAGTGGATACGACGTTCACTGTGACTGGGTCGCAGACCAGTGGATACAACGCTCACTGTGACTGGGTCGCAGACCAGTGGATATGACGTTCACTGTGACCGGGTCGCAGACCAGTGGATACGGCGCTCACTGTGACTGGGTCACAGACCAGTGGATACGACGCTCATTGTGACAGGGTCGCAGACCAGTGGATACGACGCTCACTGTGACTGGGTCACAGACCAGTGGATACGACGCTCACTGTGACTTCTTCTCAGACCAGTGGATACGACGCTCACTGTGACTGGGTCACAGACCATTGGATACGACGCTCACTGTGACTGAGCCGCAGACCATTGGATACGACGCTCACTGTGACAGAGTCGCAGACCAGTGGATAGGACGCTCACTGTGACTGGGTTGGAGATCAGTAGATACGACGCTCACTGTGACTGGGTCGCAGCCCAGTGGATACGTCGCTCACTGTGACCGGGTCGCAGACCATTGGATACGTCGCTCACTGTGACTGGGTCGTAGACCAGTGGATACGCCGTTCACTGTGACCAGATCGCAGACCAGTGGATACGTTGCTCACTGTGACAGGGTCGCAGACCAGTGGATACGACGTTCACTGTGACCCGGTCGCAGACCAGTGGATACGACGCTCACTGTGACCGGGTCGCAGACCAGTGGATACGACGCTCACTGTGACTGGGTCGCAGACCAGTGGATACGACGCTCACTGTGACTGGGTCGCAGACCAGTGGATACGACGCTCACTGTGACAGCGTCGCAGACCAGTGGATACGACGCTCACTGTGACCGGGTCGCAGACCAGTGGATACGACGCTCACTGTGACCGGGTCGCAGACCAGTGGATACGACGCTCACTGTGACAGGGTCGCAGACGAGTGGATACGACGCTCACTGTGACTGGTTCACAGACCAGTGGATACGACGCTCACTGTGACCAGGTTACAGCCCAGTGGATACGACGCTCACTGTGACTGGGTCGCAGACCAGTGGATATGATGCTCACTGTGACCAGGTTGCAGCTCAGTGGATAGGACGCTCACTGTGACCATGTTGCAGCCCAATGGATACGACACTCACTGTGACTGGGCTGCAGACCAGTGGATACGATGCTCACTGTGACCGGTCACAGACCAGTGGATACGACGCTCACTGTGACTGGGTCGCAGACCAGTGGATACGACGCTCACTGTGACCAGGTTGCAGTCCAGTGGATACGACGCTCACTGTGACCAGATCGCAGACCAGTGGATACGACGCTCACTGTGACTGGTTCACAGACCTTTGGATACGACGCTCACTGTGACCAGGTTGCAGCCCAGTGGATACGACGCTCACTGTGACTGGGTCGCAGACCAGTGGATACGACGCTCACTGTGACCGGGTCGCAGACCAGTGGATACGACGCTCACTGTGACAGGGTCGCAGACGAGTGGATACGACGCTCACTGTGACTGGTTCACAGACCAGTGGATACGACGCTCACTGTGACCAGGTTGCAGCCCAGTGGATACGACGCTCACTGTGACTGAGTCGCAGACCAGTGGATAGGACGCTCACTGTGACTGGGTTGGAGATCAGTAGATACGACGCTCACTGTGACTGGGTCGCAGCCCAGTCGATACGTCGCTCACTGTGACCGGGTCGCAGACCATTGGATACGTCGCTCACTGTGACTGGGTCGTAGACCAGTGGATACGCCGTTCACTGTGACCAGATCGCAGACCAGTGGATACGATGCTCACTGTGACTGGGTCGCAGACCAGTGGATACGACGCTCACTGTGACAGGGTCGCAGACCAGTGGATACGACGTTCACTGTGACCCGGTCGCAGACCAGTGGATACGACGCTCACTGTGACTGGGTCGCAGACCAGTGGATACGACGCTCACTGTGACTGGGTCGCAGACCAGTGGATACGACGCTCACTGTGACTGGGTCGCAGACCAGTGGATACGACGCTCACTGTGACAGGGTCGCAGACCAGTGGATACGACGCTCACTGTGACCGGGTCGCAGACCAGTGGATACGACGCTCACTGTGACCAGGTTGCAGACCAGTGGATACGACGCTCACTGTGACAGGGTTGCAGACGAGTGGATACGACGCTCACTGTGACTGGGTCGCAGACCAGTGGATACGACGCTCACTGTGACTGGTTCACAGACCAGTGGATACGACGCTCACTGTGACCAGGTTGCAGCCCAGTGGATACGACGCTCACTGTGACTGGGTCGCAGACCAGTGGATATGATGCTCACTGTGACCAGGTTGCAGCTCAGTGGATAGGACGCTCACTGTGACCATGTTGCAGCACAATGGATACGACACTCACTGTGACTGGGCTGCAGACCAGTGGATACGATGCTCACTGTGACCGGTCACAGACCAGTGGATACGACGCTCACTGTGACTGGGTCGCAGACCAGTGGATACGACGCTCACTGTGACCAGGTTGCAGTCCAGTGGATACGACGCTCACTGTGACCAGATCGCAGACCAGTGGATACGACGCTCACTGTGACTGGGTCGAAGACCAGTGGATACGATGCTCACTGTGACTGGGTTGCAGACCAGTGGATACGACGCTCACTGTGACTGGGTCACAGACCAGTGGATACGACGCTCACTGTGACTGGGTCTCAGACCAGTGGATACGTCGCTCACTGTGACCGGGTCGCAGACCAGTGGATACGACGCTCACTGTGACAGCGTCGCAGACCAGTGGATACGACGCTCACTGTGACCGGGTCGCAGACCAGTGGATACGACGCTCACTGTGACCGGGTCGCAGACCAGTGGATACGACGCTCACTGTGACAGGGTCGCAGACGAGTGGATACGACGCTCACTGTGACTGGTTCACAGACCAGTGGATACGACGCTCACTGTGACCAGGTTACAGCCCAGTGGATACGACGCTCACTGTGACTGGGTCGCAGACCAGTGGATATGATGCTCACTGTGACCAGGTTGCAGCTCAGTGGATAGGACGCTCACTGTGACCATGTTGCAGCCCAATGGATACGACACTCACTGTGACTGGGCTGCAGACCAGTGGATACGATGCTCACTGTGACCGGTCACAGACCAGTGGATACGACGCTCACTGTGACTGGGTCGCAGACCAGTGGATACGACGCTCACTGTGACCAGGTTGCAGTCCAGTGGATACGACGCTCACTGTGACCAGATCGCAGACCAGTGGATACGACGCTCACTGTGACTGGTTCACAGACCTTTGGATACGACGCTCACTGTGACCAGGTTGCAGCCCAGTGGATACGACGCTCACTGTGACTGGGTCGCAGACCAGTGGATACGACGCTCACTGTGACCGGGTCGCAGACCAGTGGATACGACGCTCACTGTGACAGGGTCGCAGACGAGTGGATACGACGCTCACTGTGACTGGTTCACAGACCAGTGGATACGACGCTCACTGTGACCAGGTTGCAGCCCAGTGGATACGACGCTCACTGTGACTGAGTCGCAGACCAGTGGATAGGACGCTCACTGTGACTGGGTTGGAGATCAGTAGATACGACGCTCACTGTGACTGGGTCGCAGCCCAGTGGATACGTCGCTCACTGTGACCGGGTCGCAGACCATTGGATACGTCGCTCACTGTGACTGGGTCGTAGACCAGTGGATACGCCGTTCACTGTGACCAGATCGCAGACCAGTGGATACGATGCTCACTGTGACTGGGTCGCAGACCAGTGGATACGACGCTCACTGTGACAGGGTCGCAGACCAGTGGATACGACGTTCACTGTGACCCGGTCGCAGACCAGTGGATACGACGCTCACTGTGACTGGGTCGCAGACCAGTGGATACGACGCTCACTGTGACTGGGTCGCAGACCAGTGGATACGACGCTCACTGTGACTGGGTCGCAGACCAGTGGATACGACGCTCACTGTGACAGGGTCGCAGACCAGTGGATACGACGCTCACTGTGACCGGGTCGCAGACCAGTGGATACGACGCTCACTGTGACCAGGTTGCAGACCAGTGGATACGACGCTCACTGTGACAGGGTTGCAGACGAGTGGATACGACGCTCACTGTGACTGGGTCGCAGACCAGTGGATACGACGCTCACTGTGACTGGTTCACAGACCAGTGGATACGACGCTCACTGTGACCAGGTTGCAGCCCAGTGGATACGACGCTCACTGTGACTGGGTCGCAGACCAGTGGATATGATGCTCACTGTGACCAGGTTGCAGCTCAGTGGATAGGACGCTCACTGTGACCATGTTGCAGCACAATGGATACGACACTCACTGTGACTGGGCTGCAGACCAGTGGATACGATGCTCACTGTGACCGGTCACAGACCAGTGGATACGACGCTCACTGTGACTGGGTCGCAGACCAGTGGATACGACGCTCACTGTGACCAGGTTGCAGTCCAGTGGATACGACGCTCACTGTGACCAGATCGCAGACCAGTGGATACGACGCTCACTGTGACTGGGTCGAAGACCAGTGGATACGATGCTCACTGTGACTGGGTTGCAGACCAGTGGATACGACGCTCACTGTGACTGGGTCACAGACCAGTGGATACGACGCTCAATGTGACTGGGTCTCAGACCAGTGGATACGTCGCTCACTGTGACCGGGTCGCAGACCAGTGGATACGTCGCTCACTGTGACTGGGTTGGAGATCAGTAGATACGACGCTCACTGTGACTGGGTCGCAGCCCAGTGGATACGTCGCTCACTGTGACCGGGTCGCAGACCAGTGGATACGTCGCTCACTGTGACTAGGTCGTAGACCAGTGGATACGCCGTTCACTGTGACCAGATCGCAGACCAGTGGATACGATGCTCACTGTGACTGGGTCGCAGACCAGTGGATACGACGCTCACTGTGACAGGGTCGCAGACCAGTGGATACGACGCTCACTGTGACCGAGTCGCAGACCAGTGGATACGACGCTGACTGTGACCGGGTCGCAGACCAGTGGATACGACGCTCACTGTGACTGGGTCGCAGACCAGTGGATACGACGCTCACTGTGACAGGGTCGCAGACCAGTGGATACGACGCTCACTGTGACAGGGTCGCAGACCAGTGGATACGACGCTCACTGTGACTGGGTCACAGACAAGTGGATACGACGCTCACTGTGACCTGGTTGCAGCCCAGTGGATACAATGCTCACTGTGACCAGATCGCAGACCAGTGGATATGAAGCTCAATGTGACTGGGTCGCAGACCAGTGGATACGACGCTCACTGTGACTGGGTCGCAGACCAGTGGATACGACGCTCAGTGTGACTGGGTCACAGACCAGTGGATACGACGCTCACTGTGACTGGGTCGCAGACCTTTGGATACGTCGCTCACTGTGACCTGGTCGCAGACCAGTGGATACTTTGCTCTCTCTGACTGGGTTGCAGATCAGTAGATACGACGTTCACTGTGACTGGGTCGCAGCCCAGTGGATACGATGCTCACTGTGACTGGGTCGTAGACCAGTGGATACGACGCTCACTGTGACCTGATCGCAGACCAGTGGATACGATGCTCACTGTGACTGGGTCGCAGAACAGAGGATACGACGCTCACTGTGACTGAGTCGCAGACCAGTGGATACGATGCTCACTGTGACTGAGTCGCAAAACAGTGGATACGACGCTCACTGTGACCGTGTCACAGACCAGTGGATATGATGCTCACAGTGACTGGGTCACAGTCCAGTGGATACGACGTTCACTGTGACTGGGTCGCAGACCAGTGGATATGTCGCTCACTGTGACCGGGTCGCAGACCAGTGGATAAGTCGCTCACTGTGACTGGGTTGCAGATCAGTAGATACGACGCTCACTGTGACTGGGTCGCAGCCCAGTGGATACGATGCTCACTGTGACTGGGTCGCAGACCAGTGGATACGAAGTTCACTGTGACCAGATCGCAGACCAGTGGATACGATGCTCACTGTGACCGGGTCGCAGACCAGTGCATACGACGCTCACTGTGACAGGGTCGCAGACCAGTGGATACGACGCTGACTGTGACCGAGTCGCAGACCAGTGGATACGACGCTGACTGTGACCAGGTTGCTGCCCATTGAATACGACGCTCACTGTGACCAGATCGCGGACCAGTGGATACGATGCTCACTGTGACTGGGTCGCAGACCAGTGGATACGACGCTCACTGTGACTGGGTCGCAGACCAGTGGATACGACGCTCACTGTGACTGGGTCGCAGACCAGTGGATACGACGCTCACTGTGACAGGGTCGCAGACCAGTGGATACGACGCTCACTGTGACTGGGTCGCAGACCAGTGAATATGACGCTCACTGTGACCAGATCACAGACCAGTGGATACGACGTTCACTGTGACTGGGTCGCAGACCAGTGGATACGTCGCTCACTGTGACTGGGTCGCAGACCAGTGGATACGACGTTCACTGTGACCGTGTCGCAGACCAGTGGATACGACGCTCACTGTGACAGGGTCGCAGACCAGTGGATACTACGCTCACTGTGACCGGGTCGCAGACCAGTGGATACGATGCTCACTATGACCGTGTCGCAGACCAGTGGATACGACGCTCACTGTGACTGGGACACAGCTCAGTGGATACGATTGTCACTGTGACAGGGTCGCAGACCAGTGGATACGACGCTCACTGTGACCGGGTCGCAGACCAGTGGATACGACGTTCACTGTGACCGGGTCGCAGACCAGTGGATACGACGCTCACTGTGACTGGGCCGCAGCCCAGTGGATACGATGCTGACTGTGACTGTGTCGTAGACCAGTGGATACGACGTTCACTGTGACCTGATCGCAGACCAGTGGATATGATGCTTACTGTGACTGGGTCGCAGACCATTGGATGCGACCCTCACTGTGACAGGGTCGCAGACCAGTGGATACGACGCTCACTGTGACTGGGTCGCAAACCAGTGGATACGATGCTCACTGTGACCGAGTCGCAGACCAGTGGATACGACGCTCACTGTGACTGGGTCACAGCTCAGTGGATACGATGCTCACTGTGACAGGGTCGCAGACCCGTGGATACGACGCTCACTGTGACCGGGTCGCAGACCAGTGGATACGACGCTCACTGTGACTGGTTCGCAGACCAGTGGATACGACGCTCACTGTGACTGGGTCACAGACCAGTGGATACGACGCTCACTGTGACTAGGTCACAGACCAGTGGATACGACGCTCACTGTGACAGGGTCGCAGACCAGTGGATACGACGCTCTCTGTGACTGGGTCACAGACCAGCGGATACGACGCTCACTGTGACCAGGTTGCAGCCCAGTGGATATTACGCTCACTGTGACCAGATGGCAGACCAGTGGATACGACGCTCACTGTGACTGGGTCGCATCCAGTGGATACGACGCTCACTGTGACAGGGTCGCAGAACAGTGGATACGACGCTCACTGTGACTGCGTCGCAGACCAGTGGATACGACGCTCACTGTGACAGGGTCACAGACCAGTGGATACGACGCTCACTGTGACTGGGTCACAGACCAGTGGATACGACGCTCACTGTGACCAGGTTGCAGCCCAGTGGATTCGACGCTCACTGTGATCAGATCGCAGACCAGTGGATACGACGCTCACTGTGACTGAGTCACAGACCAGTGGATACGATGCTCACTGTGACTGAGTCGCAAAACAGTGGATACGAGGCTGAATGTGACTGAGTTGCAGACCAGTGGATACGATGCTCACTGTGACCGTTTCTCAGACCAGTGCATACGATGCTCACTGTGACTGGGTCACAGTCCAGTGGATACGACGTTCACTGTGACTGGGTCGCAGACCAGTGGATACGTCGCTCACTGTTACTGGGTCGCAGACCAGTGCATACGTCGCTCACTGTGACCGGGTCGCAGACCAGTGGATACGTCGCTCACTGTGACTGGCTCGCAGCCCAGTGGATACGATGCTCACTTTGACTGGGTCGTAGACCAGTGGATACGACGCTCACTGTGACCGGGTCGCAGACCAGTGGATACGACGCTCACAGTGACCGGGTCGCAGACCAGTGGATACGACGCTCACAGTGACAGGGTCGCAGACCAGTGGATACGGCGCTCACTGTGACTGGGTCACAGACCAGTGGATACGACGCTCATTGTGACAGGGTCGCAGACCAGTGGATACGACGCTCACTGTGACTGGGTCACAGACCAGTGGATACGACGCTCACTGTGACAGGGTCGCAGACCAGTGGATACGCTGCTCACTGTGACTGAGTCGCAGAACAGTGGATACGACGCTGACTGTGACTGAGTCGCAGACCAGTGGATACGATGCTCACTGTGACCGTTTCTCAGAGCAGTGGATACGATGCTCACTGTGACTGGGTCACAGTCCAGTGGATATGACGTTCACTGTGACTGTGTCGCAGACCAGTGGATACGTCGCTGACTGTTACTGGGTCGCAGACCAGTGGATACGGCGTTCACTGTGACTGGGTCGCAGACCAGTGGACACGTCGCTCACTGTGACCAGGTCGCAGACCAGTGGATACGTCGCTCACTGTGACAAGGTTGCAGATCAGTTGATACGACGCTCACTGTGGCTGGCTCGCAGCCCAGTGTATACGATGCTCACTTTGACTGGGTCGTAGACCAGTGGATACGACGCTCACTGTGACCGGGTCGCAGACCAGTGGATACGACGCTCACTGTGACAGGGTCGCAGACCAGTGGATACGACGCTCACTGTGACTGGGTAACAGACCAGTGGATACGACGCTCACTGTGACTGGGTCACAGACCAGTGGATACGACGCTCACTGTGACTGGGTCGCAGACCAGTGGATACGACGCTCACTGTGACTGGGTCACAGACCAGTGGATACGACGCTCACTGTGACTGAGTCGCAGACCAGTGGATACGATGCTCACTGTGACCGTTTCTCAGACCAGTGGATACGATTCTCACTGTGACTGGGTCACAGTCCAGTGGATACGACGTTCACTGTGACTGGGTCGCAGAGCAGTTGATACGTCGCTCACTGTGACTGGGTCGCAGACCAGTGGATACAACATTCACTGTGACCGGGTCGCAGACCAGTGGATATGACGCTCACTGTGACTGGGTCACAGACCAGTGGATACGACTCTCACTGTGACCAGTTTTTAGCTCAGTGGATACGACGCTTACTGTGACCAGGTTGCAGCCCAGTGGATACGACGTTCACTGTGACTGGGTCGCAGACCAGTGGATACGTCGCTCACTGTGACTGGGTCGCAGACCAGTGGATACGACATTCACTGTGACCGGGTCGCAGACCAGTGGATACGACGCTCACTGTGACTGGGTCGCAGACCAGTGGAAACGACGCTCACTGTGACCAGGTTTTAGCTCAGTGGATACGACGTTTACTGTGACCAGGTTGCAGCCCAGTGGATACGACGCTCACTGTGTTCGGGTCACAGCTCAGTGGATACGACGCTCACTGTGACCAGGTTGCAGCCCAGTGGACACGACGCTCACTGTGACTGGGTTGCAGACCAGTGGATATGACGCTCACTGTGACCGGGTCACAGACCATTGTATACGACGCTCACTGTGACTGGGTCGCAGACCAGTGGATACGACCCTCACTGTGACTGGGTCACAGCTCAGTGGATACGATGCTCACTGTGACAGGGTCGCAGACCAGTGGATACGACGCTCACTGTGACTGAGTCGCAAACCAGTGGATACGACGCTCACTGTGACCGGGTCACAGCTCAGTGGATACGACGCTCACTGTGACAGGGTCGCAGACCAGTGGATACGACGCTCACTGTGACCGAGTTGCAGCCCAGTGGATACGACCCTCACTGTGACCGGGTCACAGACCAGTGGATACGACGCTCATTGTGACAGGGTCGCAGGCCAGTGTATACGACGCTCACTGTGACCTGGTCGCAGACCAGTAGATACGACGCTCACTGTGACCGGGTCGCAGACCAGTGGATACGACGCCCACTGTGACCGGGTCGCAGACCAGTGGATACGACGCTCACTGTGACTGGGTCGCAGACCAGTGGATACGACCCTCACTGTGACTGGGTTGCAGACCAGTGGATATGACGCTCACTGTGACTGAGTCGCAAACCATTCGATACGATGCTCACTGTGACCGGGTCACAGCTCAGTGCATACGACGCTCACTGTGACAGGGTCGCAGACCAGTGGATACGACGCTCACTGTGGCTGGGTCACAGACCAGTGGATACGACGCTCACTGTGACTGGGTCACAGACCAGTGGATACGACGCTCACTGTGACTGAGTCGCAGACCAGTGGATACGACGCTCACTGTGACTGGGTCGCAGACCAGTGGATACGACGCTCACTGTGACTGGGTCGCAGACCAGTGGATACGACGCTCACTGTGACTGGGTCGCAGACCAGTGGATACGACGCTCACTGTGACTGGGTCGCAGACCAGTGGATACAACGCTCACTGTGACCGGGTCTCAGACCAGTGGATACGACGGTCACTGTGACTGGGTCGCAGACCAGTGGATACGACGCTCACTGTGACTGGGTCACAGCCCAGTGGATACGACGCTCACTGTGACCGGGTCACAGACAAGTGGATACGACGCTCACTGTGACTGGGTCACAGAACAGTGGATACGACGCTCACTGTGACTGGGTCGCAGACCAGTGGATACGACGCTCACTGTGACTGGGTCACAGACCATTGGATACGACGCTCACTGTGACTGAGTCGCAGACCATTGGATACGACGCTCACTGTGACAGAGTCGCAGACCAGTGGATACGACGCTCACTGTGACTGGGTCGCAGACCAGTGGATACAATGCTCACTGTGACCGTGTCGCGGACCAGTGGATACGACGCTCACTGTGACTGGGTCACAGCTCAGTGGATACGATGCTCACTGTGATAGGGTCGCAGACCAGTGGATACGACGCTCACTGTGACCGGGTCGCAGACCAGTGGATACGACGCTCACTGTGACCGGGTCGCTGACCAGTGGATATGACGCTCACTGTGACTGGGTCGCAGACCAGTGGATACGAAGCTCACTCTGACTGGGTCGCAGACCAGTGGATACGACGCTCACTGTGACTGGGTCACAGACCAGTGGATACGACGCTCACTGTGACAGGGTCGCAGACCAGTGGATACGACGCTCTCTGTGACTGGGTCACAGACCAGTGGGTACGACGCTTACTGTGACCAGGTTGCAGCCCAGTGGATACGACGCTCACTGTGACCAGATCGCAGACCAGTGTATACGACGCTCACTGTGACTGGTCCGCATCCAGTGGATACGACGCTCACTGTGACAGGGTCTCAGAACAGTGGATACGACGCTCACTGTGACTGGGTCGCAGACCAGTGGATACGACGCTCACTGTGACAGGGTCGCAGACCAGTGGATACGACGCTCACTGTGACTGTGTCACAGACCAGTGGATACGACGCTCACTGTGACCAGGTTGCAGCCCAGTGGATTCGACGCTCTCTGTGACCAGATCGCAGACCAGTGGATACGACGCTCACTGTGACTGAGTCGCAGACCAGTGGATACGATGATCACTGTGACTGGGTCGCAGAACAGTGGATACGACGCTCACTGTGACTGAGTCGCAGACCAGTGGATACGCTGCTCACTGTGACTGAGTCGCAGAACAGTGGATACGACGCTGACTGTGACTGAGTCGCAGACCAGTGGATACGATGCTCACTGTGACCGTTTCTCAGACCAGTGGATACGATGCTCACTGTGACTGGGTCACAGTCCAGTGGATACGACGTTCACTGTGACTGGGTCGCAGACCAGTGGATACGTCGCTCACTGTTACTGGGTCGCAGACCAGTGGATACGACGTTCACTGTGACTGGGTCGCAGACCAGTGGACACGTCGCTCACTGTGACCAGGTCGCAGACCAGTGGATACGTCGCTCACTGTGACAAGGTTGCAGATCAGTAGATACGACGCTCACTGTGACTGGCTCGCCGCCCAGTGGATACGATGCTCACTTTGACTGGGTCGTAGACCAGTGGATATGACGCTCACTGTGACCGGGTCACAGACCATTGTATACGACGCTCACTGTGACTGGGTCGCAGACCAGTGGATACGACCCTCACTGTGACTGGGTCACAGCTCAGTGGATACGATGCTCACTGTGACAGGGTCGCAGACCAGTGGATACGACGCTCACTGTGACTGAGTCGCAAACCAGTGGATACGATGCTCACTGTGACCGGCTCACAGCTCAGTGGATACGACGCTCACTGTGACAGGGTCGCAGACCAGTGGATACGACGCTCACTGTGACCGAGTTGCAGCCCAGTGGATACGACCCTCACTGTGACCGGGTCACAGACCAGTGGATACGACGCTCACTGTGACAGGGTCGCAGGCCAGTGGATACGACGCTCACTGTGACCTGGTCGCAGACCAGTAGATACGACGCTCACTGTGACCGGGTCGCAGACCAGTGGATACGACGCCCACTGTGACCGGGTCGCAGACCAGTGGATACGACGCTCACTGTGACTGGGTCGCAGACCAGTGGATACGACCCTCACTGTGACTGGGTTGCAGACCAGTGGATATGACGCTCACTGTGACTGAGTCGCAAACCATTCGATACGACGCTCACTGTGACCGGGTCACAGCTCAGTGCATACGACGCTCACTGTGACAGGGTCGCAGACCAGTGGATACGACGCTCACTGTGACCGGGTCGCAGACCAGTGGATACGACGCTCACTGTGACCGGGTCGCAGACCAGTGGATACGACGCTCACTTTGACCGGGTCGCTGACCAGTGGATATGACGCTCACTGTGACTGGGTCGCAGACCAGTGGATACGAAGCTCACTCTGACTGGGTCGCAGACCAGTGGATACGACGCTCACTGTGACTGGGTCACAGACCAGTGGATACGACGCTCACTGTGACAGGGTCGCAGACCAGTGGATACGACGCTCTCTGTGACTGGGTCACAGACCAGTGGATACGACGCTCACTGTGACCAGGTTGCAGCCCAGTGGATACGACGCTCACTGTGACCAGATCGCAGACCAGTGTATACGACGCTCACTGTGACTGGTCCGCATCCAGTGGATACGACGCTCACTGTGACAGGGTCTCAGAACAGTGGATACGACGCTCACTGTGACTGGGTCGCAGACCAGTGGATACGACGCTCACTGTGACAGGGTCGCAGACCAGTGGATACGACGCTCACTGTGACTTTGTCACAGACCAGTGGATACGACGCTCACTGTGACCAGGTTGCAGCCCAGTGGATTCGACGCTCTCTGTGACCAGATCGCAGACCAGTGGATACGACGCTCACTGTGACTGAGTCGCAGACCAGTGGATACGATGATCACTGTGACTGGGTCGCAGACCAGTGGATACGATGCTCACTGTGACCGGGTCGCTGACCAGTGGATATGATGCTCACTGTGACTGGGTCGCAGACCAGTGGATACGAAGCTGACTCTGACTGGGTCGCAGACCAGTGGATACGACGCTCACTGTGACTGGGTCACAGACCAGTGGATACGACGCTCACTGTGACAGGGTCGCAGACCAGTGGATACGACGCTCTCTGTGACTGGGTCACAGACCAGTGGATACGACGCTCACTGTGACCAGGTTGCAGCCCAGTGGATACGACGCTCACTGTGACCAGATCGCAGACCAGTGTATATGACGCTCACTGTGACTGGTCCGCATCCAGTGGATACGACGCTCACTGTGACAGGGTCTCAGAACAGTGGATACGACGCTCACTGTGACTGGGTCGCAGACCGGTGGATACGACGCTCACTGTGACAGGGTCGCAGACCAGTGGATACGACGCTCTCTGTGACTGTGTCACAGACCAGTGGATACGACGCTCACTGTGACCAGGTTGCAGCCCAGTGGATTCGACGCTCTCTGTGACCAGATCGCAGACCAGTGGATACGACGCTCACTGTGACTGAGTCGCAGACCAGTGGATACGATGATCACTGTGACTGGGTCGCAGAACAGTGGATATGACGCTCACTGTGACTGAGTCGCAGACCAGTGGATACGCTGCTCACTGTGACTGAGTCGCAGAACAGTGGATACGACGCTGACTGTGACTGAGTCGCAGACCAGTGGATACGATGCTCACTGTGACCGTTTCTCAGACCAGTGGATACGATGCTCACTGTGACTGGGTCACAGTCCAGTGGATACGACGTTCACTGTGACTGGGTCGCAGACCAGTGGATACGTCGCTCACTGTTACTGGGTCGCAGACCAGTGGATACGACGTTCACTGTGACTGGGTCGCAGACCAGTGGACACGTCGCTCACTGTGACCAGGTCGCAGACCAGTGGATACGTCGCTCACTGTGACAAGGTTGCAGATCAGTAGATACGACGCTCACTGTGACTGGCTCGCCGCCCAGTGGATACGATGCTCACTTTCACTGGGTCGTAGACCAGTGGATACGACGCTCACTGTGACAGGGTCGCAGACCAGTGGATACGATGCTCACTGTGACTGGGTAACAGACCAGTGGATACGACGCTCATTGTGACAGGGTCGCAGACCAGTGGATACGACGCTCACTGTGACTGGGTCACAGACCAGTGGATACGACGCACACTGTGACTGGGTCGCAGACCAGTGGATACGACGCTCACTGTGACTGGGTCACAGACCAGTGGATACGACGCTCACTGTGACTGAGTCGCAGACCAGTGGATACGATGCTCACTGTGACTGAGTCGCAAAACAGTGGATACGACGCTCACTGTGACTGAGTCGCAGACCAGTGGATACGATGCTCACTGTGACCGTGTCTCAGACTAGTGGATACGATTCTCACTGTGACTGGGTCACAGTCCAGTGGATACGACGTTCACTGTGACTGGGTCGCAGACCAGTGGATACGTCGCTCACTGTGACTGGGTCGCAGACCAGTGGATACGACATTCACTGTGACCGGGTCACAGACCAGTGTATACGGCGCTCACTGTGACTGGGTCGCAGACCAGTGGATACGGCGCTCACTGTGACTGGGTTGCAGACCAGTGGATACAACGCTCACTATGACTGAGTCGCAAACCAGTGGATACTATGCTCACTGTGACTGAGTCGCAAACCAGTGGATACGACGCTCACTGTGACCGGGTCACAGCTCAGTGGATACGACGGTCACTGTGACAGGGTCGCAGACCAGTGGATACGACGCTCACTGTGACCGAGTTGCAACCCAGTGGATACGACCCTCACTGTGACCGGGTCACAGACCAGTGGATACGACGCTCACTGTGACAGGGTCGCAGGCCAGTGGATACGACGCTCACTGTGACTGAGTCGCAGACCAGTGGATACGACGCTCACTGTGACTGGGTCGCAGACCAGTGGATACGACCCTCACTGTGACTGGGTTGCAGACCAGTTGATATGACGCTCACTGTGACTGAGTCGCAAACCATTGGATACGACGCTCACTGTGACCGGGTCACAGCTCAGTGCATACGACGCTCACTGTGACAGGGTCGCAGACCAGTGGATACGACGCTCACTGTGGCTGGGTCACAGACCAGTGGATACGACGCTCACTGTGACTGGGTTACAGACCAGTGGATACGACGCTCACTGTGTCTGAGTCGCAGACCAGTGGATACGACGCTCACTGTGACTGGGTCGCAGACCAGTGTATACGACGCTCACTGTGGCTGGGTCGCAGACCAGTGGATACGACGCTCACTGTGACTGTGTCGCAGACCAGTGGATACGACGCTCACTGTGACTGGGTCGCAGACCAGTGGATACGACGCTCACTGTGACCGGGTCTCAGACCAGTGGATACGACGGTCACTGTGACTGGGTCGCAGACCAGTGGATACGACGCTCACTGTGACTGGGTCACAGCCCAGTGGATACGACGCTCACTGTGACTGGGTCACAGACCAGTGGATACGACGCTCACTGTGACTGGGTCACAGACCAGTGGATACGACGCTCACTGTGACTGGGTCGCAGACCAGTGGATACGACGCTCACTATGACTGAGTCGCAAACCAGTGGATACGACGCTCACTGTGACCGGGTCACAGCTCAGTGGATATGACGCTCACTGTGACTGGGTCGCAGACCAGTGGATACGACGCTCACTGTGACTGGGTAGCAGACCAGTGGATACGACGCTCACTATGACTGAGTCGCAAACCAGTGGATACGATGCTCACTGTGACTGAGTCGCAAACCAGTTGATACGACGCTTACTGTGACCGGGTCACAGCTCCGTGGATACAACGCTCACTGTGACAGGGTCGCAGACCAGTGGATACGACGCTCACTGTGACTGGGTCGCAGACCAGTGGATACGACGCTCACTGTGACTGGGTCACAGACCAGTGGATACGACGCTCATTGTGACAGGGTCGCAGACCATTGGATACGACGCTCACTGTGACTGGGTCACAGACCAGTGGATACGACGCTCACTGTGACTGGGTCGCAGACCAGTGGATACGACGCTCACTGTGACTGGGTCACAGACCATTGGATACGACGCTCACTGTGACTGAGTCGCAGACCATTGGATACGACGCTCACTGTGACAGAGTCGCAGACCAGTGGATACGACGCTCACTGTGACTGGGTCGCAGACCAGTGGATACGATGCTCACTGTGACCGGGTCGCGGACCAGTGGATACGACGCTCACTGTGACTGGGTCACAGCTCAGTGGATACGATGCTCACTGTGACAGGGTCGCAGACCAGTGGATATGACGCTCACTGTGACCGGGTCGCTGACCAGTGGATATGACGCTCACTGTGACTGGGTCGCAGACCAGTGGATACGACGCTCACTGTGACTGGGTCGCAGACCAGTGGATACGACGCTCACTGTGACTGGGTCACAGACCAGTGGATACGACGCTCACTGTGACAGGGTCGCAGACCAGTGGATACGACGCTCTCTGTGACTGGGTCACAGACCAGTGGATACGACGCTCACTGTGACCAAATCGCAGACCAGTGTATACGACGCTCACTGTGACTGGGCCGCATCCAGTGGATACGACGCTCACTGTGACAGGGTCGCAGAACAGTGGATACGACGCTCACTGTGACTGGGTCGCAGACCAGTGGATACGACGCTCACTGTGACAGGGTCGCAGACCAGTGGATACGACGCTCACTGTGACTGTGTCACAGACCAGTGGATACGACGCTCACTGTGACCAGGTTGCAGCCCAGTGGATTCGACGCTCTCTGTGACCAGATCGCAGACCAGTGGATACGACGCTCATTGTGACTGAGTCGCAGACCAGTGGATACGATGCTCACTGTGACTGGGTCGCAGAACAGTGGATACGACGCTCACTGTGACTGAGTCGCAGACCAGTGGATACGCTGCTCACTGTGACTGAGTCGCAGAACAGTGGATACGACGCTGACTGTGACTGAGTCGCAGACCAGTGGATACGATGCTCACTGTGACCTGGTCGCAGACCAGTGGATACGACGCTCACTGTGACTGGGTCGCAGACCAGTGGATACGACCCTCACTGTGACTGGGTTGCAGACCAGTGGATATGACGCTCACTGTGACTGAGTCGCAAACCAGTGGATACGACGCTCACTGTGACCGGGTCACAGCTCAGTGCATACGACGCTCACTGTGACAGGGTCGCAGACCAGTGGATACGACGCTCACTGTGGCTGGGTCACAGACCAGTGGATACGACGCTCACTGTGACTGGGTCACAGACCAGTGGATACGACGCTCACTGTGACTGAGTCGCAGACCAGTGGATACGACGCTCACTGTGACTGGGTCGCAGACCAGTGGATACGACGCTCACTGTGGCTGGGTCGCAGACCAGTGGATACGACGCTCACTGTGACTGGGTCGCAGACCAGTGGATACGACGCTCACTGTGACTGGGTCGCAGACCAGTGGATACGACGCTCACTGTGACCGGGTCTCAGACCAGTGGATACGACGGTCACTGTGACTGGGTCGCAGACCAGTGGATACGACGCTCACTGTGACTGGGTCACAGCCCAGTGGATACGACGCTCACTATGACTGAGTCGCAAACCAGTGGATACGACGCTCACTGTGACCGGGTCACAGCTCAGTGGATATGACGCTCACTGTGACAGGGTCGCAGACCAGTGGATACGACGCTCACTGTGACTGGGTCGCAGACCAGTGGATACGACGCTCACTGTGACTGGGTCGCAGACCAGTGGATACGACGCTCACTGTGACTGGGTCGCAGACCAGTGGATACGACGCTCACTGTGACTGGGTCACAGACCAGTGGATACGACGCTCATTGTGACAGGGTCGCAGACCATTGGATATGACGCTCACTGTGACTGGGTCACAGACCAGTGGATACGACGCTCACTGTGACTGGGTCGCAGACCAGTGGATACGACGCTCACTGTGACTGGGTCACAGACCATTTGATACGACGCTCACTGTGACTGAGTCGCAGACCATTGGATACGACGCTCACTGTGACAGAGTCGCAGACCAGTGGATACGACGCTCACTGTGACTGGGTCGCAGACCAGTGGATACGATGCTCACTGTGACCGGGTCGCGGACCAGTGGATACGACGCTCACTGTGACTGGGTCACAGCTCAGTGGATACGATGCTCACTGTGACAGGGTCGCAGACCAGTGGATATGACGCTCACTGTGACCGGGTCGCAGACCAGTGGATACGACGCCCACTGTGACCGGGTCGCTGACCAGTGGATATTACGCTCACTGTGACTGGGTCGCAGACCAGTGGATACGACGCTCACTGTGACTGGGTCGCAGACCAGTGGATACGACGCTCACTGTGACTGGGTCACAGACCAGTGGATACGACGCTCACTGTGACAGGGTCGCAGACCAGTGGATACGACGCTCTCTGTGACTGGGTCACAGACCAGTGGATACGACGCTCACTGTGACCAGGTTGCAGCCCAGTGGATACGACGCTCACTGTGACCAGATCGCAGACCAGTGTATACGACGCTCACTGTGACTGGGCTGCATCCAGTGGATACGACGCTCACTGTGACAGGGTCGCAGAACAGTGGATACGACGCTCACTGTGACTGGGTCGCAGACCAGTGGATACGACGCTCACTGTGACAGGGTCGCAGACCAGTGGATACGACGCTCACTGTGACTGTGTCACAGACCAGTGGATACGACGCTCACTGTGACCAGGTTGCAGCCCTGTGGATTCGACGCTCTCTGTGACCAGATCGCAGACCAGTGGATACGACGCTCACTGTGACTGAGTCGCAGACCAGTGGATACGATGATCACTGTGACTGGGTCGCAGAACAGTGGATACGACGCTCACTGTGACTGAGTCGCAGACCAGTGGATACGCTGCTCACTGTGACTGAGTCGCAGAACAGTGGATACGATGCTCACTGTGACTGGGTCGCAGAACAGTGGATACGACGCTCACTGTGACTGAGTCGCAGACCAGTGGATACGCTGCTCACTGTGACTGAGTCGCAGAACAGTGGATACGACGCTGACTGTGACTGAGTCGCAGACCAGTGGATACGATGCTCACTGTGACCGTTTCTCAGACCAGTGGATACGATGCTCACTGTGACTGGGTCACCGTCCAGTGGATACGACGTTCACTGTGACTGGGTCGCAGACCAGTGGATACGTCGCTGACTGTTACTGGGTCGCAGACCAGTGGATACGGCGTTCACTGTGACTGGGTCGCAGACCAGTGGACACGTCGCTCACTGTGACCAGGTCGCAGACCAGTGGATACGTCGCTCACTGTGACAAGGTTGCAGATCAGTAGATACGACGCTCACTGTGACTGGCTCGCAGCCCAGTGGATACGATGCTCACTTTGACTGGGTCGTAGACCAGTGGATACGACGCTCACTGTGACCGGGTCGCAGACCAGTGGATACGACGCTCACTGTGACAGGGTCACAGACCAGTGGATACGACGCTCACTGTGACTGGGTAACAGACCAGTGGATACGACGCTCATTGTGACAGGGTCGCAGACCAGTGGATACGACGCTCACTGTGACTGGGTCACAGACCAGTGGATACGACGCTCACTGTGACTGGGTCACAGACCAGTGGATACGACGCTCACTGTGACTGGGTCACAGACCAGTGGATACGACGCTCACTGTGACTGAGTCGCAGACCAGTGGATACGATGCTCACTGTGACTGAGTCGCAAAACAGTGGATACGACGTTCACTGTGACTGGGTCGCAGACCAGTGGATACGACGCTCACTGTGACCGGGTCACAGCTCAGTGGATATGACGCTCACTGTGACTGGGTCGCAGACCAGTGGATACGACGCTCACTGTGACTGGGTAGCAGACCAGTGGATACGACGCTCACTATGACTGAGTCGCAAACCAGTGGATACGATGCTCACTGTGACTGAGTCGCAAACCAGTTGATACGACGCTTACTGTGACCGGGTCACAGCTCCGTGGATACAACGCTCACTGTGACAGGGTCGCAGACCAGTGGATACGACGCTCACTGTGACTGGGTCGCAGACCAGTGGATACGACGCTCACTGTGACTGGGTCACAGACCAGTGGATACGACGCTCATTGTGACAGGGTCGCAGACCATTGGATACGACGCTCACTGTGACTGGGTCACAGACCAGTGGATACGACGCTCACTGTGACTGGGTCGCAGACCATTGGATACGACGCTTACTGTGACTGGGTCACAGACCATTGGATACGACGCTCACTGTGACTGAGTCGCAGACCATTGGATACGACGCTCACTGTGACAGAGTCGCAGACCAGTGGATACGACGCTCACTGTGACTGGGTCGCAGACCAGTGGATACGATGCTCACTGTGACCGGGTCGCGGACCAGTGGATACGACGCTCACTGTGACTGGGTCACAGCTCAGTGGATACGATGCTCACTGTGACAGGGTCGCAGACCAGTGGATATGACGCTCACTTTGACCGGGTCGCAGACCAGTGGATACGACGCTCACTGTGACCGGGTCGCTGACCAGTGGTTATGACGCTCACTGTGACTGGGTCGCAGACCAGTGGATACGACGCTCACTGTGACTGGGTCGCAGACCAGTGGATACGACGCTCACTGTGACTGGGTCACAGACCAGTGGATACGACGCTCACTGTGACAGGGTTGCAGACCAGTGGATACGACGCTCTCTGTGACTGGGTCACAGACCAGTGGATACGACGCTCACTGTGACCAGGTTGCAGCCCAGTGGATACGACGCTCACTGTGACCAGATCGCAGACCAGTGTATACGACGCTCACTGTGACTGGGCCGCATCCAGTGGATACGGCGCTCACTGTGACTGGGTCGCAGAACAGTGGATACGACGCTCACTGTGACTGGGTCGCAGACCAGTGGATACGACGCTCACTGTGACAGGGTCGCAGACCAGTGGATACGACGCTCACTGTGACTGTGTCACAGACCAGTGGATACGACCCTCACTGTGACCAGGTTGCAGCCCAGTGGATTCGACGCTCTCTGTGACCAGATTGCAGACCAGTGGATACGACGCTCACTGTGACTGAGTCGCAGACCAGTGGATACGATGCTCACTGTGACTGGGTCGCAGAACAGTGGATACGACGCTCACTGTGACTGAGTCGCAGACCAGTGGATACGCTGCTCACTGTGACAGAGTCGCAGAACAGTGGATACGACTCTGACTGTGACTGAGTCGCAGACCAGTGGATACGATGCTCACTGTGACTGAGTCGCAAAACAGTGGATACGACGCTCACTGTGACTGGGTCGCAGACCAGTGGATACGACGCTCACTGTGACCGGGTCACAGCTCAGTGGATATGACGCTCACTGTGACTGGGTCGCAGACCAGTGGATACGACGCTCACTGTGACTGGTTAGCAGACCAGTGAATACGACGCTCACTATGACTGATTCGCAAACCAGTGGATACGATGCTCACTGTGACTGAGTCGCAAACCAGTTGATACGACGCTTACTGTGACCGGGTCACAGCTCCGTGGATACAACGCTCACTGTGACAGGGTCGCAGACCAGTGGATACGACGCTCACTGTGACTGGGTCGCAGACCAGTGGATACGACGCTCACTGTGACTGGGTCACAGACCAGTGGATACGACGCTCATTGTGACAGGGTCGCAGACCATTGGATACGACGCTCACTGTGACTGGGTCACAGACCAGTGGATACGACGCTCACTGTGACTGGGTCGCAGACCAGTGGATACGATGCTCACTGTGACTGGGTCACAGACCATTGGATACGACGCTCACTGTGACTGAGTCGCAGACCATTGGATACGACGCTCACTGTGACAGAGTCGCAGACCAGTGGATACGACGCTCACTGTGACTGGGTCGCAGACCAGTGGATACGATGCTCACTGTGACCGGGTCGCGGACCAATGGATACGACGCTCACTGTGACTGGGTCACAGCTCAGTGGATACGATGCTCACTGTGACAGGGTCGCAGACCAGTGGATATGACGCTCACTGTGACCGGGTCGCAGACCAGTGGATACGACGCTCACTGTGACCGGTTCGCTGACCAGTGGATATGACGCTCACTGTGACTGGGTCGCAGACCAGTGGATACGACGCTCACTGTGACTGGGTCGCAGACCAGTGGATACGACGCTCACTGTGACTGGGTCACAGACCAGTGGATACGACGCTCACTGTGACAGGGTCGCAGACCAGTGGATACGACGCTCTCTGTGACTGGGTCACAGACCAGTGGATACGACGCTCACTGTGACCAGGTTGCAGCCCAGTGGATACGACGCTCACTGTGACCAGATCGCAGACCAGTGTATACGACGCTCACTGTGACTGGGCCGCATCCAGTGGATACGACGCTCACTGTGACAGGGTCGCAGAACAGTGGATACGACGCTCACTGTGACTGGGTCGCAGACCAGTGGATACGACGCTCACTGTGACAGGGTCGCAGACCAGTGGATACGACGCTCACTGTGACTGTGTCACAGACCAGTGGATACGACCCTCACTGTGACCAGGTTGCAGCCCAGTGGATTCGACGCTCTCTGTGACCAGATCGCAGACCAGTGGATACGACGCTCACTGTGACTGAGTCGCAGACCAGTGGATACGATGCTCACTGTGACTGGGTCGCAGAACAGTGGATACGACGCTCACTGTGACTGAGTCGCAGACCAGTGGATACGCTGCTCACTGTGACTGAGTCGCAGAACAGTGGATACGACGCTCACTGTGACTGAGTCGCAGACCAGTGGATACGATGCTCACTGTGACCGTTTCTCAGACCAGTGGATACGATGCTCACTGTGACTGGGTCACCGTCCAGTGGATACGACGTTCACTGTGACTGGGTCGCAGACCAGTGGATACGTCGCTGACTGTTACTGGGTCGCAGACCAGTGGATACGGCGTTCACTGTGACTGGGTCGCAGACCAGTGGATACGTCGCTCACTGTGACAAGGTTGCAGATCAGTAGATACGACGCTCACTGTGACTGGCTCGCAGCCCAGTGGATACGATGCTCACTTTGACTGGGTCGTAGACCAGTGGATACGACGCTCACTGTGACCGGGTCGCAGACCAGTGGATACGACGCTCACTGTGACAGGGTCGCAGACCAGTGGATATGACGCTCACTGTGACTGGGTAACAGACCAGTGGATACGACGCTCACTGTGACCGGGTCGCAGACCAGTGGATACGACGCTCACTGTGACTGGGTCACAGACCAGTGGATACGACGCTCACTGTGACTGGGTCACAGACCAGTGGATACGACGCTCACTGTGACTGGGTCACAGACCAGTGGATACGACGCTCACTGTGACTGAGTCGCAGACCAGTGGATACGATGCTCACTGTGACTGAGTCGCAAAACAGTGGATACGACGTTCACTGTGACTGGGTCGCAGACCAGTGGATACGTCGATCACTGTGACTGGGTCGCAGACCAGTGGATACGACATTCACTGTGACCGGGTCGCAGACCAGTGGATACGACGCTCACTGTGACTGGGTCACAGACCAGTGGATACGACGCTCACTGTGACCAGGTTTTAGCTCAGTGGATACGATGCTTACTGTGACCAGGTTGCAGCCCAGTGGATACGATGTTCACTGTGACTGGGTCGCTGACCAGTGGATACGTCGCTCACTGTGACTGGGTCACAGACGAGTGGATGCGACAATCACTGTCACTGGGTCACAGACCAGTAGATACGACGCTCACTGTGACTGGGTCGCTGACCAGTGTATACGACGCTCACTGTGACTGAGTCGCAGACCATTGGATACGACGCTCACTGTGACAGAGTCGCAGACCAGTGGATACGACGCTCACTGTGACTGGGTCGCAGACCAGTGGATACGATGCTCACTGTGACCGGGTCGCGGACCAATGGATACGACGCTCACTGTGACTGGGTCACAGCTCAGTGGATACGATGCTCACTGTGACAGGGTCGCAGACCAGTGGATATGACGCTCACTGTGACCGGGTCGCAGACCAGTGGATACGACGCTCACTGTGACCGGTTCGCTGACCAGTGGATATGACGCTCACTGTGACTGGGTCGCAGACCAGTGGATACGACGCTCACTGTGACTGGGTCGCAGACCAGTGGATACGACGCTCACTGTGACTGGGTCACAGACCAGTGGATACGACGCTCACTGTGACAGGGTCGCAGACCAGTGGATACGACGCTCTCTGTGACTGGGTCACAGACCAGTGGATACGACGCTCACTGTGACCAGGTTGCAGCCCAGTGGATACGACGCTCACTGTGACCAGATCGCAGACCAGTGTATACGACGCTCACTGTGACTGGGCCGCATCCAGTGGATACGACGCTCACTGTGACAGGGTCGCAGAACAGTGGATACGACGCTCACTGTGACTGGGTCGCAGACCAGTGGATACGACGCTCACTGTGACAGGGTCGCAGACCAGTGGATACGACGCTCACTGTGACTGTGTCACAGACCAGTGGATACGACCCTCACTGTGACCAGGTTGCAGCCCAGTGGATTCGACGCTCTCTGTGACCAGATCGCAGACCAGTGGATACGACGCTCACTGTGACTGAGTCGCAGACCAGTGGATACGATGCTCACTGTGACTGGGTCGCAGAACAGTGGATACGACGCTCACTGTGACTGAGTCGCAGACCAGTGGATACGCTGCTCACTGTGACTGAGTCGCAGAACAGTGGATACGACGCTCACTGTGACTGAGTCGCAGACCAGTGGATACGATGCTCACTGTGACCGTTTCTCAGACCAGTGGATACGATGCTCACTGTGACTGGGTCACCGTCCAGTGGATACGACGTTCACTGTGACTGGGTCGCAGACCAGTGGATACGTCGCTGACTGTTACTGGGTCGCAGACCAGTGGATACGGCGTTCACTGTGACTGGGTCGCAGACCAGTGGACACGTCGCTCACTGTGACCAGGTCGCAGACCAGTGGATACGTCGCTCACTGTGACAAGGTTGCAGATCAGTAGATACGACGCTCACTGTGACTGGCTCGCAGCCCAGTGGATACGATGCTCACTTTGACTGGGTCGTAGACCAGTGGATACGACGCTCACTGTGACCGGGTCGCAGACCAGTGGATACGACGCTCACTGTGACAGGGTCGCAGACCAGTGGATATGACGCTCACTGTGACTGGGTAACAGACCAGTGGATACGACGCTCACTGTGACCGGGTCGCAGACCAGTGGATACGACGCTCACTGTGACTGGGTCACAGACCAGTGGATACGACGCTCACTGTGACTGGGTCACAGACCAGTGGATACGACGCTCACTGTGACTGGGTCACAGACCAGTGGATACGACGCTCACTGTGACTGAGTCGCAGACCAGTGGATACGATGCTCACTGTGACTGAGTCGCAAAACAGTGGATACGACGTTCACTGTGACTGGGTCGCAGACCAGTGGATACGTCGATCACTGTGACTGGGTCGCAGACCAGTGGATACGACATTCACTGTGACCGGGTCGCAGACCAGTGGATACGACGCTCACTGTGACTGGGTCACAGACCAGTGGATACGACGCTCACTGTGACCAGGTTTTAGCTCAGTGGATACGATGCTTACTGTGACCAGGTTGCAGCCCAGTGGATACGATGTTCACTGTGACTGGGTCGCTGACCAGTGGATACGTCGCTCACTGTGACTGGGTCACAGACGAGTGGATGCGACAATCACTGTCACTGGGTCACAGACCAGTAGATACGACGCTCACTGTGACTGGGTCGCTGACCAGTGTATACGACGCTCACTGTGACTGTGTCGCAGACCAGTGGATACGTCGCTGACTGTTACTGGGTCGCAGACCAGTGGATACGGCGTTCACTGTGACTGGGTCGCAGACCAGTGGACACGTCGCTCACTGTGACCAGGTCGCAGACCAGTGGATACGTCGCTCACTGTGACAAGGTTGCAGATCAGTAGATACGACGCTCACTGTGACCGGGTCACAGCTCAGTGGATACGACGCTCACTGTGACCAGGTTGCAGCCCAGTGGACACGACGCTCACTGTGACTGGGTTGCAGACCAGTGGATATGACGCTCACTGTTACCGGGTCACAGACCAGTGTATACGACGCTCACTGTGACTGGGTCGCAGACCAGTGGATACGACCCTCACTGTGACTGGGTTGCAGACCAGTGGATACGACGCTCACTATGACTGAGTCGCAAACCAGTGGATACTATGCTCACTGTGACTGAGTCGCAAACCAGTGGATACGACGCTCACTGTGACCGGGTCACAGCTCAGTGGATACGACGCTCACTGTGACAGGGTCGCAGACCAGTGGATACGACGCTCACTGTGACCGAGTTGCAGCCCAGTGGATACGACCCTCACTGTGACCGGGTCACAGACCAGTGGATAAAACGCTCACTGTGACAGGGTCGCAGGCCAGTGGATACGACGCTCACTGTGACCTGGTCGCAGACCAGTAGATACGACGCTCACTGTGACCGGGTCGCAGACCAGTGGATACGACGCCCACTGTGACCGGGTCGCAGACCAGTGGATACGACGCTCACTGTGACTGGGTCGCAGACCAGTGGATATGACCCTCACTGTGACTGGGTTGCAGACCAGTGGATATGACGCTCACTGTGATTGAGTCGCAAACCAGTGGATACGACGCTCACTGTGACCGGGTCACAGCTCAGTGGATACGACGCTCACTGTGACAGGGTCGCAGACCAGTGGATACGATGCTCACTGTGGCTGGGTCACAGACCAGTGGATATGACGCTCACTGTGACTGGGTCACAGACCAGTGGATACGACGCTCTCTGTGACCTGGTCGCAGACCAGTAGATACGACGCTCACTGTGACCGGGTCGCAGACCAGTGGATACGACGCCCACTGTGACCGGGTCGCAGACCAGTGGATACGACGCTCACTGTGACTGGGTCGCAGACCAGTGGATACGACCCTCACTGTGACTGGGTTGCAGACCAGTGGATATGACGCTCACTGTGATTGAGTCGCAAACCAGTGGATACGACGCTCACTGTGACCGGGTCACAGCTCAGTGGATACGACGCTCACTGTGACAGGGTCGCAGACCAGTGGATACGACGCTCACTGTGGCTGGGTCACAGACCAGTGGATACGACGCTCACTGTGACTGGGTCACAGACCAGTGGATACGACGCTCACTGTGACTGAGTCGCAGCCCAGTGGATACGACGCTCACTGTGACTGGGTTGCAGACCAGTGGATACGACGCTCACTATGACTGAGTCGCAAACCAGTGGATACGATGCTCACTGTGACTGATTCGCAAACCAGTGGATACGATGCTCACTTTGACTGGGTCGCAGACCAGTGGATACGACGCTCACTGTGACCGGGTCACAGCTCAGTGGATACGACGCTCACTGTGACCAGGTTGCAGCCCAGTGGACACGACGCTCACTGTGACTGGGTTGCAGACCAGTGGATATGACGCTCACTGTGACCGGGTCACAGACCAGTGTATACGACGCTCACTGTGACTGGGTCGCAGACCAGTGGATACGTCGCTGACTGTTACTGGGTCGCAGACCAGTGGATACGGCGTTCACTGTGACTGGGTCGCAGACCAGTGGACACGTCGCTCACTGTGACCAGGTCGCAGACCAGTGGATACGTCGCTCACTGTGACAAGGTTGCAGATCAGTAGATACGACGCTCACTGTGACTGGCTCGCAGCCCAGTGGATACGATGCTCACTTTGACTGGGTCGTAGACCAGTGGATACGACGCTCACTGTGACCGGGTCGCAGACCAGTGGATACGACGCTCACTGTGACAGGGTCGCAGACCAGTGGATACGACGCTCACTGTGACTGGGTAACAGACCAGTGGATACGACGCTCATTGTGACAGGGTCGCAGACCAGTGGATACGACGCTCACTGTGACTGGGTCACAGACCAGTGGATACGACGCTCACTGTGACTGGGTCACAGACCAGTGGATACGACGCTCACTGTGACTGGGTCACAGACCAGTGGATACGACGCTCACTGTGACTGAGTCGCAGACCAGTGGATACGATGCTCACTGTGACTGAGTCGCAAAACAGTGGATACGACGCTCACTGTGACTGGGTCGCAGACCAGTGGATACGTCGATCACTGTGACTGGGTCGCAGACCAGTGGATACGACATTCACTGTGACCGGGTCGCAGACCAGTGGATACGACGCTCACTGTGACTGGGTCACAGACCAGTGGATACGACGCTCACTGTGACTGGGTCGCAGACCAGTGGATACGACGCTCACTGTGACTGGGTCACAGACCAGTGGATACGACGCTCACTGTGACTGAGTCGCAGACCAGTGGATACGATGCTCACTGTGACCGGGTCGCGGACCAATGGATACGACGCTCACTGTGACTGGGTCACAGCTCAGTGGATACGATGCTCACTGTGACAGGGTCGCAGACCAGTGGATATGACGCTCACTGTGACCGGGTCGCAGACCAGTGGATACGACGCTCACTGTGACCGGTTCGCTGACCAGTGGATATGACGCTCACTGTGACTGGGTCGCAGACCAGTGGATACGACGCTCACTGTGACTGGGTCGCAGACCAGTGGATACGACGCTCACTGTGACTGGGTCACAGACCAGTGGATACGACGCTCACTGTGACAGGGTCGCAGACCAGTGGATACGACGCTCTCTGTGACTGGGTCACAGACCAGTGGATACGACGCTCACTGTGACCAGGTTGCAGCCCAGTGGATACGACGCTCACTGTGACCAGATCGCAGACCAGTGTATACGACGCTCACTGTGACTGGGCCGCATCCAGTGGATACGACGCTCACTGTGACAGGGTCGCAGAACAGTGGATACGACGCTCACTGTGACTGGGTCGCAGACCAGTGGATACGACGCTCACTGTGACAGGGTCGCAGACCAGTGGATACGACGCTCACTGTGACTGTGTCACAGACCAGTGGATACGACCCTCACTGTGACCAGGTTGCAGCCCAGTGGATTCGACGCTCTCTGTGACCAGATCGCAGACCAGTGGATACGACGCTCACTGTGACTGAGTCGCAGACCAGTGGATACGATGCTCACTGTGACTGGGTCGCAGAACAGTGGATACGACGCTCACTGTGACTGAGTCGCAGACCAGTGGATACGCTGCTCACTGTGACTGAGTCGCAGAACAGTGGATACGACGCTCACTGTGACTGAGTCGCAGACCAGTGGATACGATGCTCACTGTGACCGTTTCTCAGACCAGTGGATACGATGCTCACTGTGACTGGGTCACCGTCCAGTGGATACGACGTTCACTGTGACTGGGTCGCAGACCAGTGGATACGTCGCTGACTGTTACTGGGTCGCAGACCAGTGGATACGGCGTTCACTGTGACTGGGTCGCAGACCAGTGGACACGTCGCTCACTGTGACCAGGTCGCAGACCAGTGGATACGTCGCTCACTGTGACAAGGTTGCAGATCAGTAGATACGACGCTCACTGTGACTGGCTCGCAGCCCAGTGGATACGATGCTCACTTTGACTGGGTCGTAGACCAGTGGATACGACGCTCACTGTGACCGGGTCGCAGACCAGTGGATACGACGCTCACTGTGACAGGGTCGCAGACCAGTGGATATGACGCTCACTGTGACTGGGTAACAGACCAGTGGATACGACGCTCACTGTGACCGGGTCGCAGACCAGTGGATACGACGCTCACTGTGACTGGGTCACAGACCAGTGGATACGACGCTCACTGTGACTGGGTCACAGACCAGTGGATACGACGCTCACTGTGACTGGGTCACAGACCAGTGGATACGACGCTCACTGTGACTGAGTCGCAGACCAGTGGATACGATGCTCACTGTGACTGAGTCGCAAAACAGTGGATACGACGTTCACTGTGACTGGGTCGCAGACCAGTGGATACGTCGATCACTGTGACTGGGTCGCAGACCAGTGGATACGACATTCACTGTGACCGGGTCGCAGACCAGTGGATACGACGCTCACTGTGACTGGGTCACAGACCAGTGGATACGACGCTCACTGTGACCAGGTTTTAGCTCAGTGGATACGATGCTTACTGTGACCAGGTTGCAGCCCAGTGGATACGATGTTCACTGTGACTGGGTCGCTGACCAGTGGATACGTCGCTCACTGTGACTGGGTCACAGACGAGTGGATGCGACAATCACTGTCACTGGGTCACAGACCAGTAGATACGACGCTCACTGTGACTGGGTCGCTGACCAGTGTATACGACGCTCACTGTGACTGTGTCGCAGACCAGTGGATACGTCGCTGACTGTTACTGGGTCGCAGACCAGTGGATACGGCGTTCACTGTGACTGGGTCGCAGACCAGTGGACACGTCGCTCACTGTGACCAGGTCGCAGACCAGTGGATACGTCGCTCACTGTGACAAGGTTGCAGATCAGTAGATACGACGCTCACTGTGACCGGGTCACAGCTCAGTGGATACGACGCTCACTGTGACCAGGTTGCAGCCCAGTGGACACGACGCTCACTGTGACTGGGTTGCAGACCAGTGGATATGACGCTCACTGTTACCGGGTCACAGACCAGTGTATACGACGCTCACTGTGACTGGGTCGCAGACCAGTGGATACGACCCTCACTGTGACTGGGTTGCAGACCAGTGGATACGACGCTCACTATGACTGAGTCGCAAACCAGTGGATACTATGCTCACTGTGACTGAGTCGCAAACCAGTGGATACGACGCTCACTGTGACCGGGTCACAGCTCAGTGGATACGACGCTCACTGTGACAGGGTCGCAGACCAGTGGATACGACGCTCACTGTGACCGAGTTGCAGCCCAGTGGATACGACCCTCACTGTGACCGGGTCACAGACCAGTGGATAAAACGCTCACTGTGACAGGGTCGCAGGCCAGTGGATACGACGCTCACTGTGACCTGGTCGCAGACCAGTAGATACGACGCTCACTGTGACCGGGTCGCAGACCAGTGGATACGACGCTCACTGTGACTGGGTCGCAGACCAGTGGATATGACCCTCACTGTGACTGGGTTGCAGACCAGTGGATATGACGCTCACTGTGATTGAGTCGCAAACCAGTGGATACGACGCTCACTGTGACCGGGTCACAGCTCAGTGGATACGACGCTCACTGTGACAGGGTCGCAGACCAGTGGATACGATGCTCACTGTGGCTGGGTCACAGACCAGTGGATATGACGCTCACTGTGACTGGGTCACAGACCAGTGGATACGACGCTCTCTGTGACCTGGTCGCAGACCAGTAGATACGACGCTCACTGTGACCGGGTCGCAGACCAGTGGATACGACGCCCACTGTGACCGGGTCGCAGACCAGTGGATACGACGCTCACTGTGACTGGGTCGCAGACCAGTGGATACGACCCTCACTGTGACTGGGTTGCAGACCAGTGGATATGACGCTCACTGTGATTGAGTCGCAAACCAGTGGATACGACGCTCACTGTGACCGGGTCACAGCTCAGTGGATACGACGCTCACTGTGACAGGGTCGCAGACCAGTGGATACGACGCTCACTGTGGCTGGGTCACAGACCAGTGGATACGACGCTCACTGTGACTGGGTCACAGACCAGTGGATACGACGCTCACTGTGACTGAGTCGCAGCCCAGTGGATACGACGCTCACTGTGACTGGGTTGCAGACCAGTGGATACGACGCTCACTATGACTGAGTCGCAAACCAGTGGATACGATGCTCACTGTGACTGATTCGCAAACCAGTGGATACGATGCTCACTTTGACTGGGTCGCAGACCAGTGGATACGACGCTCACTGTGACCGGGTCACAGCTCAGTGGATACGACGCTCACTGTGACCAGGTTGCAGCCCAGTGGACACGACGCTCACTGTGACTGGGTTGCAGACCAGTGGATATGACGCTCACTGTGACCGGGTCACAGACCAGTGTATACGACGCTCACTGTGACTGGGTCGCAGACCAGTGGATACGTCGCTGACTGTTACTGGGTCGCAGACCAGTGGATACGGCGTTCACTGTGACTGGGTCGCAGACCAGTGGACACGTCGCTCACTGTGACCAGGTCGCAGACCAGTGGATACGTCGCTCACTGTGACAAGGTTGCAGATCAGTAGATACGACGCTCACTGTGACTGGCTCGCAGCCCAGTGGATACGATGCTCACTTTGACTGGGTCGTAGACCAGTGGATACGACGCTCACTGTGACCGGGTCGCAGACCAGTGGATACGACGCTCACTGTGACAGGGTCGCAGACCAGTGGATACGACGCTCACTGTGACTGGGTAACAGACCAGTGGATACGACGCTCATTGTGACAGGGTCGCAGACCAGTGGATACGACGCTCACTGTGACTGGGTCACAGACCAGTGGATACGACGCTCACTGTGACTGGGTCACAGACCAGTGGATACGACGCTCACTGTGACTGGGTCACAGACCAGTGGATACGACGCTCACTGTGACTGAGTCGCAGACCAGTGGATACGATGCTCACTGTGACTGAGTCGCAAAACAGTGGATACGACGCTCACTGTGACTGGGTCGCAGACCAGTGGATACGTCGATCACTGTGACTGGGTCGCAGACCAGTGGATACGACATTCACTGTGACCGGGTCGCAGACCAGTGGATACGACGCTCACTGTGACTGGGTCACAGACCAGTGGATACGACGCTCACTGTGACCAGGTTTTAGCTCAGTGGATACGATGCTTACTGTGACCAGGTTGCAGCCCAGTGGATACGATGTTCACTGTGACTGGGTCGCAGACCAGTGGATACGTCGCTCACTGTGACTGGGTCACAGACGAGTGGATGCGACAATCACTGTCACTGGGTCACAGACCAGTAGATACGACGCTCACTGTGACTGGGTCGCAGACCAGTGGATACGACGTTCACTGTGACTGGGTCGCAGACCAGTGGATACGACGCTCACTGTGACTGGGTTGCAGACCAGTGGATACGACGCTCACTATGACTGAGTCGCAAACCAGTGGATACGATGCTCACTGTGACTGATTCGCAAACCAGTGGATACGATGCTCACTTTGACTGGGTCGCAGACCAGTGGATACGACGCTCACTGTGACCGGGTCACAGCTCAGTGGATACGACGCTCACTGTGACCAGGTTGCAGCCCAGTGGACACGACGCTCACTGTGACTGGGTTGCAGACCAGTGGATATGACGCTCACTGTGACCGGGTCACAGACCAGTGTATACGACGCTCACTGTGACTGGGTCGCAGACCAGTGGATACGACCCTCACTGTGACTGGGTTGCAGACCAGTGGATATGACGCTCACTGTGATTGAGTCGCAAACCAGTGGATACGACGCTCACTGTGACCGGGTCACAGCTCAGTGGATACGACGCTCACTGTGACAGGGTCGCAGACCAGTGGATACGACGCTCACTGTGGCTGGGTCACAGACCAGTGGATACGACGCTCACTGTGACTGGGTCACAGACCAGTGGATACGACGCTCACTGTGACTGAGTCGCAGCCCAGTGGATACGACGCTCACTGTGACTGGGTTGCAGACCAGTGGATACGACGCTCACTATGACTGAGTCGCAAACCAGTGGATACGATGCTCACTGTGACTGATTCGCAAACCAGTGGATACGATGCTCACTTTGACTGGGTCGCAGACCAGTGGATACGACGCTCACTGTGACCGGGTCACAGCTCAGTGGATACGACGCTCACTGTGACCAGGTTGCAGCCCAGTGGACACGACGCTCACTGTGACTGGGTTGCAGACCAGTGGATATGACGCTCACTGTGACCGGGTCACAGACCAGTGTATACGACGCTCACTGTGACTGGGTCGCAGACCAGTGGATACGTCGCTGACTGTTACTGGGTCGCAGACCAGTGGATACGGCGTTCACTGTGACTGGGTCGCAGACCAGTGGACACGTCGCTCACTGTGACCAGGTCGCAGACCAGTGGATACGTCGCTCACTGTGACAAGGTTGCAGATCAGTAGATACGACGCTCACTGTGACTGGCTCGCAGCCCAGTGGATACGATGCTCACTTTGACTGGGTCGTAGACCAGTGGATACGACGCTCACTGTGACCGGGTCGCAGACCAGTGGATACGACGCTCACTGTGACAGGGTCGCAGACCAGTGGATACGACGCTCACTGTGACTGGGTAACAGACCAGTGGATACGACGCTCATTGTGACAGGGTCGCAGACCAGTGGATACGACGCTCACTGTGACTGGGTCACAGACCAGTGGATACGACGCTCACTGTGACTGGGTCACAGACCAGTGGATACGACGCTCACTGTGACTGGGTCACAGACCAGTGGATACGACGCTCACTGTGACTGAGTCGCAGACCAGTGGATACGATGCTCACTGTGACTGAGTCGCAAAACAGTGGATACGACGCTCACTGTGACTGGGTCGCAGACCAGTGGATACGTCGATCACTGTGACTGGGTCGCAGACCAGTGGATACGACATTCACTGTGACCGGGTCGCAGACCAGTGGATACGACGCTCACTGTGACTGGGTCACAGACCAGTGGATACGACGCTCACTGTGACCAGGTTTTAGCTCAGTGGATACGATGCTTACTGTGACCAGGTTGCAGCCCAGTGGATACGATGTTCACTGTGACTGGGTCGCAGACCAGTGGATACGTCGCTCACTGTGACTGGGTCACAGACGAGTGGATGCGACAATCACTGTCACTGGGTCACAGACCAGTAGATACGACGCTCACTGTGACTGGGTCGCAGACCAGTGGATACGACGTTCACTGTGACTGGGTCGCAGACCAGTGGATACGACGCTCACTGTGACTGGGTTGCAGACCAGTGGATACGACGCTCACTATGACTGAGTCGCAAACCAGTGGATACGATGCTCACTGTGACTGATTCGCAAACCAGTGGATACGATGCTCACTTTGACTGGGTCGCAGACCAGTGGATACGACGCTCACTGTGACCGGGTCACAGCTCAGTGGATACGACGCTCACTGTGACCAGGTTGCAGCCCAGTGGACACGACGCTCACTGTGACTGGGTTGCAGACCAGTGGATATGACGCTCACTGTGACCGGGTCACAGACCAGTGTATACGACGCTCACTGTGACTGGGTCGCAGACCAGTGGATACGACCCTCACTGTGACTGGGTTGCAGACCAGTGGATACGACGCTCACTATGACTGAGTCGCAAACCAGTGGATACTATGCTCACTGTGACTGAGTCGCAAACCAGTGGATACGACGCTCACTGTGACCGGGTCACAGCTCAGTGGATACGACGCTCACTGTGACAGG
The DNA here is from genome assembly GCF_017639515.1 of Carcharodon carcharias. NCBI lineage: Eukaryota > Metazoa > Chordata > Chondrichthyes > Lamniformes > Lamnidae > Carcharodon > Carcharodon carcharias. Next base: position 1,798,741 of record NC_054482.1, on the reverse strand, counting down.
GTCGCAGACCAGTGGATACGACGCTCACTGTGACCGAGTTGCAGCCCAGTGGATACGACCCTCACTGTGACCGGGTCACAGACCAGTGGATAAAACGCTCACTGTGACAGGGTCGCAGGCCAGTGGATACGACGCTCACTGTGACCTGGTCGCAGACCAGTAGATACGACGCTCACTGTGACCGGGTCGCAGACCAGTGGATACGACGCCCACTGACCGGGTCGCAGACCAGTGGATACGACGCTCACTGTGACTGGGTCGCAGACCAGTGGATACGACCCTCACTGTGACTGGGTTGCAGACCAGTGGATATGACGCTCACTGTGATTGAGTCGCAAACCAGTGGATACGACGCTCACTGTGACCGGGTCACAGCTCAGTGGATACGACGCTCACTGTGACAGGGTCGCAGACCAGTGGATACGACGCTCACTGTGGCTGGGTCACAGACCAGTGGATACGACGCTCACTGTGACTGGGTCACAGACCAGTGGATACGACGCTCTCTGTGACCTGGTCGCAGACCAGTAGATACGACGCTCACTGTGACCGGGTCGCAGACCAGTGGATACGACGCCCACTGTGACCGGGTCGCAGACCAGTGGATACGACGCTCACTGTGACTGGGTCGCAGACCAGTGGATACGACCCTCACTGTGACTGGGTTGCAGACCAGTGGATATGACGCTCACTGTGATTGAGTCGCAAACCAGTGGATACGACGCTCACTGTGACCGGGTCACAGCTCAGTGGATACGACGCTCACTGTGACAGGGTCGCAGACCAGTGGATACGACGCTCACTGTGGCTGGGTCACAGACCAGTGGATACGACGCTCACTGTGACTGGGTCACAGACCAGTGGATACGACGCTCACTGTGACTGAGTCGCAGCCCAGTGGATACGACGCTCACTGTGACTGGGTCGCAGACCAGTGGATACGACGCTCACTATGACTGGGTTGCAGACCAGTGGATACGATGCTCACTGTGACCTGGTCGCAGACCAGTGGATACGACGCTCACTGTGACTGGGTTGCAGACCAGTGGATACGACGCTCACTGTGACTGAGTTGCAGCCCAGTGGATACGACGCTCACTGTGACTGGGTCACAGCTCAGTGGATACGACGCTCACTGTGACTGGATCGCAGACCAGTGGATACGATGCTCACTGTGACTGGGTTGCAGACCAGTGGATATGAAGTTCACTGTGAGATAAATCCAAAAAACAAATGCCCCGAGCAGGACATGGGCCTTCAGTTCATTTTTATTGATCTCGCGAAGCCTTTGACAGAGTCAACAGGGAGGCCCTGTGGACAATCTGGGTATGGTGTGGTTGCCCCAGAAAAAGTGTCAAGGCCATACAGCTGTTCCACCATGGAATAACAGATCAGCTCCTTTTAAATGGCATATCTTCTGCTCCCTTTGAGATCTCAAACAGAGTGAAGCAGGACTGCATTCTAGCACCAGTCCTCTCAAACCTGTCCTTTACCTGTGTCCTTTGCCATGCTGTCAGGATGCCGAAGAGGAAGTGTATCTCCAATATCGTCTTGACTGTTCGCTCTTTGAGCCATGATGTCCCTGTTCAACGTTGATAGCTTCAAATACCTTGGAACCATTATCTCCAATGATTGTTCGCTTGATAATGAGACATTAGCTAGGATCAGTAAGGTGGGCCAGAGTACAAAACCACCATAGCATTAGACATTCTATGAAGATCAAGATGTATAACACTCTTGTCATTTCTTCCTTCTATGGCTGTGAGTCCTGGACTTTATAACACAAACACACAAGGCAGTTGGAACAATTTCACATGCATACGTTTCGCAACATCCGCGGCATCTGCTGGCAAGATGGCACAAACCTCAAAATCTTAGACCAAGCCCAGACAACAAGTATTGAGGCAATGCTCCTGATAGCCCAACTATCGGGTGTGGAATTAGAATGGGAGACCATCGCATTCTGAGACAGCTGCTGTGTGGAGAGCTAGCGTCTGGCAAAGAAACCAATGGCGGCTGCAAAAGTTTTTAAAGATTCATTACGGATGTGGGTGTCACTGGCTAGACCAGCATTTATTTCTCATCTCTAATTGCCCTTGAGAAGGTGGTGATGAGCTGCCTTCTTGAGCTGTTACTGTCCCTGTGGTGTAGGTACACCCACAGCTCTGTTAGGGAGGGAGTTCCAGGATTTTGACCTAGTGTCAGTGAGGGAATGGTGATATATTTCCAAGTCAGGATGGTGAATGGCTTGGAGGGGCACTTCCAGGAGGAGGTGTTCCCATCTATCTGCTGCCCTTGTCTTTCTAGATGGTTGAAGGCATGTGTTTGGAAGATGCTGGTGAGTTCCTGCAGTGCATCTTGTAGATGGTACACACTGCTGCCACTGTGTGTCCATGTGGAGGGAGTGAATGTTTATGGAAGGGGTGCCAGTCAAGTGGGCTGCTTTGTCCTGGATGGTGTCAAGCTTCTTGAGTGTTGTTGAAGCTGCACTCATCCCGACAAGTGGAGAGTATTCCATCACACTCTTGACTTGTGCCTTGTAGATGGTAGACAGGTTTTGGGGGAATCAGGCGGTGAGTTGCTTGCCGCAGGATTCCTAGCCTGTGACCTGTTCTTGTAGCCGCAGTATTTATATGGCTAGTCCAGTTCAGTTTCTGGTCAATGGTAACCCCCAGGATGTTGATAGTGGGGGATTCAGTGATGGTAATGCCAGTGAATGTCGAGGGGCGATGGTTAGATTCTTGTTGGAGATGGTCATTGCCTGACACTTGTGTGGCGTGTATGTTACTTGCCGCTTGTCAGCCCAAACCTGGATAATGTCCAGGTCTCGCTGCATTTGGACATGGACTGCTTCAGTATCTGAGGAGTCATGCTGAACATTGCACAATCATCAGCGAACATCCCCACAAAGACATGCTTAAGGGAAATATGAAGTGGTGCAGCATTAAAGCCTAATGAGCTGGAAGAGTCAGCGCAAGAAGAAACTTGCTGGGGAGCCCTGATCCGTAGAGCTTCTGTCACCTTGAAGAAGTATTGAAGTCAATGTTTTATTGCTGCCCATGAACAACATCATAGAGGACTCGAAACATCAACTCTTTTCTTCTCCACCGATGCTGCCAGACCTGCTGAGTTTTTCCAGGTAATTCTGTTTTTGTTTTGGATTTCCAGCATCCGCAGTTTTTTTGTTTTTATCATAGAGTAGTATCTGTCCATGTCACAACATGAGCTCTAATGCCCCAGTTGTTTACAACCCTGTGTGTCCATGTTAAGCTCCAATAGTTGTTTGGAAATGAAGATCGAAACCAAGACAAACTCCTTCAGAGTTTTATTGCTGGTTATAAAACTCCACACACTGAACTAGTCTTATCTGTTATCCCCTTAAACCAAATAAACTAAATTAAAGAAACTGAAGGACAAAGTAAGAAGCAGCCCCTTAAAGGGGTACTGCAAAAGGAAAAACCAATCTTAAAGGAAACTTACAACATCAACTTAAAAAATGATTCGGGGGGTCATTAAAGCACCCAGTCCTCGTGGTGCCCACTGAGCACGGAAAGTTATCCCTTTTATACAACCAAATGGGTACTTAGGCTGTTAATGAATAACTAGCAATTGAACTCCTTTAACTGTTTCCTTCCCCAACAGCCCAGACTGGGACCACATAACCATCTCTGGGTTCATCGTTGATGAGTCTGCACATCCCTCATCTTATTCGAACTTGAAGGACAACCATCATCGATCACCCCCTGATCCCTTGTCCGGATCTTGGCTGTGGTGTTGGAAGGCAACAGCTTCAGCTTGACAGCCCTGAGTCCAGCGATGTTGGGGCGCGTGAGACAGTTCTCTGTAATGATGGCAATCTTCCTTTTCTTTTGCTGAAACATTTTGCCCACTGTCATGATCTGTGTCTCAAAAATGCTGCAGATCATCCAGGCAGTTTGTTTAGCCTTATACTGCACCGGTAGTGTCTTGATATTCACATTGCAATGCGGTTTCTTGCACATTCCTATCACAAGAAAGGGCAGCTTTTTGGTGCCGAAGACCATTGCAGTGACATATTCCTTGCTCCGCTTCGCATTATAACATGTTTCACCTTTAAATATCAAAGAGCAGTCTGGCAAAAGACGGTAAAACAGTCTGGTTTCATCCATGTCAAAAATGTCTCGCGGTGCATACTCGTTCAAGATAGGTGAGACCATTTTGGAGCCAATCATATGTCATTGCTGCTATATCTGCCACACACTCACCCCTTAGCTTGCAGAAGATGATGCTGTGCCTTGTCGTGAAACAGTTTGGCCACCTGATGCTGCAGCTGAACTCCATGTGGCCCAGCTTCTATGCCAGAGCGATTTCCCTTTCCTTATGGGACTGGACCAGAGATGGGAACATTCTGTGCTTGGGCTGCCTTGAACCACATTAGCACTTTCTTCAACATCTGGATAGGCAGTCATCCTTGTCCTCTTCCTTGCTTGTCAAACTGTTCCATGATGTTTGCCTTGTGTTTCATAATGGTGGACAAACTCGACGGTGGAATCCCCCACTTCGTAATGTCCACTTTCTGCTTCACGTCACATTTGCTGTGCCAACTTCACCTTCTTTCCCATCAACAATACTCGCAGGTTTTGGCACACCCTTTCCCTTTCACATTGAGATCTCGTTGTCAAATGATGGCTATCTCAGTGCTGTATGATTTCACACTCTTGTGTGGTCTAACTCCACTCTGGTCAGCAGACAAGTTCGCCTAAGCTGGAGTTACCAGTGCGGAACTTTGGTTTACCACACGCATCGTTCTATGGGATTTGCTATTCTGCTGGTGGGAATGGTTGACGACTTTGACAGAATGGAATTTCATGTCATCCGAGTTTGACTCATCGCAATTTCACTGCAAAAATGCAAAACAAAAAGGGGAATCTACATAAACACACAATAGCTTCGCTAAGTTTTACACAGGTGAAAATATAACTTGTTAAAATAGCAGCTGATGTATTCAAACAACAATTTCTTTTGGCTTTTCATAATAGGCAGAATGCAGACTGTACTCAACCAGCCCGTGCTTGCAAAACCAAGAACAAAGTGTCTACTGTTAGATGTGATTCTGTGATTGGGCAGCACTTGCTGAACAATCCTGAGTGTGCCAATAGCTACACTAACAACCAACTTAAGATAATCAGTCAAGCTTGTAACATGGCCCCTTTCAGCTTGCTGAAAATTATGTACATTCATACACAGAACCTGTTTTCCACAAGGATAAGGAATATGTTCAAGCCTTGTGCCTTTTTGGAATTACTTGGAAACATGGGAAGCCCATAGTTGCCGTTGCTTTTTCTGTGGCAAAGCCTTAACTAATCAGAGTTGTCAAGCAATCAGCAGCCCTTTTCTCCTCTAGTGTAAATTGTTGTGATTGTTTGAAATTTGGCATTCTTCTGTTCGTCCTAATGGGTGCAAAACGAAAAGTTTCAGCAACATTTCTCTCTTCAGCAATAAACAATAGTTATCCTCGAACATGTTGGCTTGCCTAGTTTTGTACTTCTTAGCATTCACTTTCATGTGGAAATTTTAACAAAAAACAAACCCAAAGCTGAGGCAAACCATTTATGTATTCTTTCTGTTCTACTTTTCAAGACTGAAATAAATCATTTGTGTTCAAAGTGGTGCAGCCTTCTGTCTTTTCTTGTAATGAAACAAAACAGCCACTAGGTGGCAGATGCTTCAAGCACAAATCTTTAGGGCTAAGTCCAGCCACAGGTACAACTTATTTCCTGAGTGAAACAGGTAAATATAAGAAGGCCATTTTCCACATTCACCTTTCCCACTGAGGGATACCACCAAGAAAAGTCCTTATCGGCTTATGGTTAGCAGGTGTCTAACTCAGGGCTTTCCGAGACCTTATCCCAGAGTTTTCAGAGCCAAAAACACTTTGTATTCATTCCTGTTAAAGAAGTAGCTGATCCGAGAAGGATGGTGCAAAGTGAATCCTTTCAATCAGTGTAACCCTAAAAACACTCAGAGATTTCTGTTTGGAATTGATTTCAACAGAACAATCTCCTGATGCAAAGCAAGAGCCACATCAGGGTTTCCCCAGGGAAGATGGCAGGTAATTAGTAATAAATAAACGTAGCTCACCAGAAGAGGGTAACCTTTCCACAGCATTTTACTGCTTTGCAGGTGAGGAGAGAATAATACTCAAAGTGGTGTCGCCTGCAGCCTGTCTCCTTTAATTGCAAAAGCTAAATTTGAGCATTACGCAATATCTGACTAAAAATGATAATTGTCAATGTTCCTTGGCCAACTTAACTCCCTTTCCGGGCCTCAGTGTGACCTACTCAGCTGACAGTCGAAGCAGAAACCCATTCTTGGGCCTCTGCCAGTGTTTTCTAACCAGTTTCAAAGACAAGTGTGGAAGCAGCCTGAGCTGTTTTGGCCTCTGGCTCCAACTTTTCCCACAGGGGACACATCTCTGTTTGTCTGCCTGGGGACAAACTGTGCCCAAACATTCCACGGCAGTAGGGTCAATTTTCAGTTTCATCTCCTGGCGCTAACAGTATTAGCATTAACCATTAACCTCATTAACACTGGCAATGCAAATTGCTCCATTTGAAAAGGTACCTACTCTAGGGGGTCTGTGATGTAAGTGGGATCCCCATCACCATTTTAAGCTGTCAGAGCCTGTGCAGTGTGTGGGTGATGAAACCAAAGAGCCCCAAAAAAGTACACCATTCCAATCGCAAGCCCCACTCCTTTCCAGCTTTCTGTTTTATTCTCCTCCAACCCCCAACCTTACCGGGGTTTTTCAGTCAGTATTAGATTGTTTCCAGCAGACTCTCAGCGTGCACTGTGAAACGGGTCACATGGTTTGTACATTTGAAAATGGTGTACTTTCATGCTGAGGTTAGACTAGGAGATTTTGGAACGTAGCTGTTTTAATGCAAATTGCATCTGTGTAGAATTTAAATCTTGTGCGGAATGAATGAGAAGCAGCCCACAGAAATTCGCATAGTGTTTCTAAGCAGTCATAATCCTTCACACATACTGAGCTTCATGCACTGTTCCTAAACATGCAACTGCATTTGTTCATAAGTAATAAGCATTCCATGTGTTGTCCATGAACACACGGGGCTTCACGTACTCATAAGCACATAGAGCTGGATGTGCCCATGAGCACATATGGATTCATGTGGGGGTTCATACCCAAATTTATCCCAACAGTTCTTGGAGAAACAGGAGAGTCTGACACTTGGTTCCTTTTTTACTTTACAGCACACACTAAACAGCGCTGCCTAGCAACTTGCAGGTCAGTTGGCAAGCTGCTTTCACTCTGCATCATAACACCCATTGGCTATGGAGACTTAGCACTTGGAATGGAACCGACACTGAGCCACTTACACCAGCACTCATGTGGCTGAGTCTTGGATAGAGGGAGGGCAACTGAACAGTAGCATAATTAGGCTACTCGGAGTTTTTGCACAGAGTTTACATTGCTTGGTTTGATTTGCAACGGCACACACTTAGGTAGAGGCTTTCATCAGGTAGAAGTGATTGACTTCGATAACGGATCACCAAGCTGAAACGTAACATTTCTCTCTCCACATCTGCAGCCAGACCTGCTGAATATTTTCAGTTTTTTAGTGAAGGAGATTATCAGTCTGGGATGAATTCAAACCCAAGTACTCAAGGTTATAAGGGAAAGAACCTGACTCAAATTCAGATACAATGCTTGAATTATTTATTTGAACTGGTTTCGAGCCTATAAACCTATGCACGAAGGTGGCAAGCAGAGAGGTATAACCACTCCATTAAATTAGTCTGGTAACAAAATGACCAAGAGGAATTTGAACATTTATCTAGGCTCCCCCATCATCTTTTCTCTTATCATTTGTTCACTAGATGTGGGTGACCTGATACGGTCACATTGATCTCGCAATCTCCATTACCCTGAGAAGGTGGTGATGGACCTGCTCGAGATAGGACCCCAATTACCATCTTAGGCCATACCTGGTCAGAGCCTGTGCAGTGTGTGGGTGATGGAACCAAAGAGGCCCAATAAAGTATGTACCAAATTATTTGTGTGGGCCGTGAAGGAGCTGGAGCTGCCACTCTGGGACCTGGGATTAGCCGAGTTGCTCTTGCAGGGAGACCAAATGGCCTCCTTCAGTGCTGTAACCATTCTATGATTCTTGTGGAGATGGTGCTTCCGGAGTGCATATCATACTTACAGAATTACTTGATCCAACATTGAGACAACAACTTGGTGAAATTATGCTGACTTGGAGCCTTTCTGATTTGTTCCAAAGTCATAATGCTGTAATGAAATTATCGTGTGTGCTGTTAAGTGTGTCAGCACGTAGCCTATCCTAATGCCATCACTTTGTCTGCTATTTTAATTGAAACATTTAAACTATTAATGCCTCTATTAAAATAACAGCAACATTGTATGAGTAGGCTGTATCGGTATGTGATCATCACACACACCAATCCCTGGGCTTTGGAATCCTTGCCTGACTGTATTTTGTTTACATTTATATGACTGTGCAACACTGATCCAGGCAAAGGGATATAGATAGGTTAAGGAAGTGGGCAACAATTTAGGACTATAATGTAGGAAAATGGGAGGTTGTCCATTTTGACAAGAAGAACAGTAAATAAAAATATTATTTAAATGAAGAGAGCCAACAGAATGCTCTGGTACAGAGAGTTCTGGGTGTCCTTGTACATGGATTACAAGCAGTTAAAATGCGAGTACAGCAAGTAATCAGGAAGGCAAAAGGAGTTTTGGCCTTTATTGCAAAGGGGATGGAGTATAAAAGTAGGGAAGTCTTTTTACAATTCTACAGTGAGACTGCACCCGGAGTACAATGTACAGTCTTGATCACCTTACTTAAGGAAGGATAAATTAAAGTGGAAGCAGATCAGAGAAGGTTCACTGTGCTGATTCCCAGGATGAAATGGTTATACTATGATGAAATATTAAGCAGGTTGCTTTATACTCAGAGTTTAGAGGAATAAGGAATTTAAGGTTCTGAGGCTGCTTGACAGGGTGGATACTGAGAGGATGTTACTCTTTGTGATAGAATCCAGAATTATGGGGAACAGTTTAAAAATGAGGGGTCTCTCATTTAAATCTGGGATGAGGAGGAACTTCTTCCCTCAGAGGCTGATTAATCTTTGGAATTCTCTGCCACAGAGAGCAGTGGAGGCTGGGTCATTGAAGGCTGTGTTGGACAGATTTTTGATTGACAAGGGAGTCAAGAGTCCTTGGGTTATAGGCAGGAAAGTGGAGTTCAGGTCACAAGAGATCAACCATGATCTTATTGAATGGTGGTGCAGACTCAATGGGCTGAAGGGCCTGCTCTTGCTCATATTCCTTATGATCTTATGTGACTACCAAAATCCACACAAGCGGATGGTCTACATATTTTCATACAGACCATCCTTCACCTTTTGGCTACGAGTTCTGTTACATGTTTTGTCAAATGTATGTGAAGGAATCTAAAACAAAAAGAAATCACTTTCACCTTGCATTTTCTTACCCGCCTCTGTTAAGAGGAAATGTAAACCTCACTCCTTGATCACACCATTTTCCCAATCAAGCGGTCATATAATCTTCATCCCAGGCTTGGAAAGCCTCAGAAGGTTCTTGTGATTAGCAGAACTAGAGCATAGTCTAGCATCACCCTGACCCCTCAGAGTACGTGTCCATATTTCAGTTTATGAAATACGTGTTTCAAAGAAACTTATAAAGACCCGGGAATGATGGAACATTTTTTTCCAGGCAATTCTCAAGGCTTAGTTTAGTGTACTGTTTATGTGAAGTCTATTTTAAAAAAGAACATTTTTTTCTGAAATGAAACAAGATAATGAAAGAAACTGTTATTTGGTGAATTATTTTTAAACATGTTTTTGAGATTGCAGAGTTTACACAGTCAGCAGACAAAGCAGACTAAAAATATCTGACTTTCTTTTGTGCAACAATATTTTACATTGAACAATTGAACACTCTTTCCCCATTACCAACCCTCCCCCTTCCCAGTACATTGTCTCGCCATTCCTTAAATTAGTCCAATGTACTGACACACATCGCAGCTCCTGATAATCCATTCCAGCAGCTACTTGTCCTATTAACTAGGTAACGCTAACCAGTGTCTGTACTAACCTTGGCCATTTACATCTCTGATTCCGGGCCATCTTATCCTGCTGCTTTTGCATTTTAGAAAGTACTGTTCCTGTCTTACTTTCTCAATTCAGTTAAATACTTTATATTATTTCGTAAAGTTCCCTGAGCCGCCTCTTTTCAAGGCTGAAAGGGACAGCCATTTCTACACAGCCCTTTTGTTACCAAGCATTAGCATTGCTGTTCTCGTCTGTACTTTCTCCAGGATTTGCACAACCTTTTAAATTGCAGGGCTAAGAGATGTACCATTACTCCAGGTGTTTCCTGACGAAGGCCCTGTACAGATTCAACACGACTTTACGAGATTTAAGCTCAACTGGTTTTACAATATAATCCACCATCCTATTCACATTGCTACCCAACACTCTTTAGGTATAGCGTATCAAATAGCTTCTTGAACTTTCTTTAAATTTTTCCCTTTGAAAATTCTGTTCGTGCCTGAGGCACATTGGATAAATGGGGGCCTCGGTTTAATGCCACAATCACTCTGACAGTGCAGCACTCCCATATTTTTAAATCTAGAATTAAGGGGTGCAGTTTAAAAATGAGGGGTCTCCCATTTAAATCTGGGATGAGGAGGAACTTCTTCCCTCAGAGGCTGATTAATCTTTGGAATTCTCTGCCACAGAGAGCAGTGGAGGCTGGGTCATTGAAGGCTGTGTTGGACAGATTTTTGATCGACAAGGGACTCAAGAGTTTTGGGGTTACAGGCAGGAAAGTGGAGTTCAGGTCACAAGAGATCACTCATGATCTTATTGAATGGTGGTGCAGACTCAACGGGCTGAATGGCCTGCTCTTGCTCATATTCCTTATGATCTTATGTGACTACCAAAATCCACACAAGCGGATGGTCTACATATTTTCATACCGACCATCCTACACCTTTTGGCTACGAGTTCTGTTACATGTTTTGTCAAATGTATGTGAAGGAATCTAAAACAAAAAGAAATTACTTTGGCATTGGAGTGTCAGCCTTGATTTTTGTGCTCAAGGCTCGGAGGTGAAAGCTGACAACTAAAAGATGTAGCTGTAAGTGTGGCTAGTTTGAAAAGTAGAAGATACAATGCTGCTGCAGTAGGGATGTTTTGCTGCAGTTGGGTCTATAACATTATGGGGGAGGAATCATTTACTCTATGCGATGGGTCAATAAATGTAGGGAAATGGTACCATTCCACTGCAATACTACTGATCAGCTTGACGGACACAGCAAGATTCACCACATAAAGAAAAGACTCCATGAAAGGTGTGGTTGTAAGATATGATGTGAGTTGTAATTGCAGAGATGAGATCTTGCATGCTGCTGAGTTTATGACCACTAATTCCAGTGAGATGAACTGGGGCTGGCTATATCAAGTTGCAAATGGGAATAACACAAATGAAAATCAGTCACTTAAAATCTCAACTGATTTAATAACGATTTGGAGAGTACTTGGACTCAAGCCCTCTAGCTTTAATGAGGCAATTCAAGTAGTGATAATGGAGATGTGCGCCAAACAAACACTCCACTTATGCCAACATTTGAACAGTATATAAAAAAATGGCCAAAAATACAAAGCCTTTAAACCTGTTATTTGCCAGCTTGTGTTGGTTAATGAGGGCAGCTGAGGCACACGGATCTGCGAGTTTTGTTTGCAGTTCTATTTCATATCATTTTGGTTTATGGTGTATAAAATGGGAAGTAATGATTTTGTTTAACTGTACAGTGTGTTCAAGGTGGTTAATGTGTTCTGCAGCCATGGGCTATTTTGAGTTGTGAGTTGTGTGGAGACTTTTTACGAGAACATTTTCTGCCTGATTGTCTTATCATGTGTTGGATTATTTTCTCGAAAAAAAGGGAAAATAGTTGTTCTGTATGACTTTATGTTGAATCCTAGACAGTAAGTACACTAAAGTCTCAGCTGCACTGACAGAAAGTCATATAAACAAAATTGGATTAATTTAATAAGGTTTATCTAGATTTAATAAATTTCTTCACATTCTAAATGTATTTAGCTTCTCATTTTCAGTCTTGTACTGAGAGATGAAGGAGCTAACCTTCCCTCCAGCCCTCTGCAGGTGATTCTTTGCCAGCCATTTTTATTTATCTTTGACTCTACTTGGAAATTTGTATTAGCTGCTAGTTGTTTCTTTGAGTGTCTTGATGAGACCACGCCCCATTGTCTATCATCCAGCAAGAGGCACAGCAAGTTGGACTATCAGCAAGTAGCAAGACAACGCTGTTATTCCAGATGTTTTTGTTTCTCCCAGCATTTTTCCTCTCCACCTGAAGTGGAACAAAGTTCATCGGGGGTGTCATCCATTACCTCACTAACAAGGCCATTCGTCATGCCAGTGTGATGTTTAGAAACTCACAAAGCTTTTCTTGGCCTCTTTACCACAAGAAAGTTTTAGTGTTTGGCTGAGTTTCTATAAATGGCCTATGATTGCTTGTCCAACAACTAAACAGTTTGCACAGACTATATAAACTATGTAATAGATACTAATAAAGCCTGAGACCAAACAATGAATGTGGACATTGCTGCAAAGTTAGATCGGTCCTCCCAGATTCTGTCTTACTCATGCTGACTGCTCCAGTTCCTCCAATCACAGGTTATCTCCCTCCCGCTCTTGTTGCTCCTCCAGACTCAGAATCTTTGATTGGAGGAGCAGCAGGGGCGACAGCGAGGGAACCTGTGCTTGGAGGTCAAGGAGCAGTTATCCTGGCTGGTCCCTCTGTTGCCTTGCAGGAGACTTTTGGCTGCACTGTTACCAATTGCTTCGAACAGCTACTGGGCAACAAGAGGAGGGAGGAGGCAGCTGGAACCCCAGTAATGAGGTGTGAAGTAAGTAGTCAGGGTATGTTTTCTTACCAGTGGATCATGACCCCTCAGTCAAAACCTCCTCAGAAAACTCTGTGAACGCGATTCTTACCTCCCCACCTTTATGAAGGAATAAAAGCTCCTAAAAGTCATGCTTTGCTTCACAATTTTTATTTTGAAGAGAAATTTTCCAAAGAGAATTTCTAGCGCTTCACCGCTACGTTGTTTTCAGTATAAATGTGTCAGTGTTGAGGAAATGGATCTTTTTCTCATTTCAGGCTGGCATCAAGGTTGGGTGTACAACAAACAGCTAAACTCCGTCCATCCTGTCCCAAACGAAGATGACTATTGTACAATGTAACTTTTCCATTTTCCACAACAGCCATTCAGGTGGCCTGTCAGATTGAGGCTGGCAATCTGAGGCTGTATTCGTAGGCCTGGTAGGCCCCATGCCCAATGAGAACTGGGTTTAAGGCTGTCCAAATATCGTACAACGCAATATCCTTCAAGCCAGCTGAGGGAAAGGAGAGTATCTCTCTCATAAGCCAGGGCTAGGTTTAAACATAGGTCATGAGGTGAAAGGACAGTGACATCACCAAGTCCCTCCTAGATTTATTCCCCTTGCCCTCCTCCTTACCATTGCGTTCAGGGGAACAACATCCCAAGAACAGAATATCTGGTCAATTTTCTGTTTGTGGGAGCTTGCTGTGTATAAATCGGCTATGGAATTACAACAGTGACGATAATTTGAAAGCATTGGATGTTAAGTGCTTTGGGGCTTCCTGAGGTTGTGACAGGTGCTGCATAAATACAAATTTGTTCTTATTTTAGGATCTTTTTTGTTTTGTGTTGAAAATCGCAATTTTGGGCAATGTTTGCCTGTACATGGAGACATTTCATTTGGTATTTGTGCTATCTTATCTATCTAAAGAATGAAACCCTAAAAAAAACCAACACAAATCCAGAGAGTAATGTCACGATGAGGCTGCATCACCCAAGAAAAGTATTAGTGAGAATGAGAAGGGAACCCACAAAAAGCCATAAAGTAGACCCTGAAAATCAAAATGTTGAGAAAATTAGGCCAGGCAGTTTTTTTTCTCAAAAAGAGCCAAATATAATGCCCACTGTGGCTCCAACTGGGATCAATAAATCCATTGTGGTCAGGGATCAAAGATAGGACTCTTCTTGTCGATATATATCATACCAAAGGAGCATTGTTCTAGATCTGTGCTTATGACTGGAATCTTATATTTCCCCTGGGAGCGAGATGGCAGGATTGTGGGGGTGGGAGTGTAAAATTGGGCACCATGCTGGTGGCACACTGCCTGCTGCTTGCCCTCCTGTGCCTGTCCCCTTGTGTATTTTACCCATGGCGGGGGAGGTGCAGGTGGTCCACTTGTCTGTGGGCTAACTGAGGCCCTTAAGTGGTCAATTAATGGCCAATTAAGGGCCTTCTTCTACAGTTGCTGGGGTTTTCCCCATAGTTGGGAAGGTTGGCACCAAGTGTCCAGGCTGCCAATTGAAACTTGGCGACATTGTGGCCAGACCAAGGTGGGGTGCCTCCTGTCTGGGCCCTTGGAGTCCTCCCGCTATGTATTCCCCTCCAGCATTTCCTGTTGCCCCTCAACCCCTGTCCTGTTGATTCCAGGCCTGCTAGCCTGGCCCCGGCAAGACCCTAAACTAACCTGAAAGCCCATGCTGCTCATCTTTGGGCACTGCCTCTAGTCCCAGAAGTGGCCACCACTCCTGGTGGCACTGCTGGGACAAGAGAACTTCCAGCCATTTGACTGACCAGCAGCTCTTGGAGGCGGGACTTTCTCTGCCCTCAAACCCGTTAAAGGCCTGATAGCTGTTATATGGCTGAGGGGCGAGCTGACAAAATGCAGGCGGAGTTGTCCCCGACTTTTACGTTGGTTAGTGAGACCACTGTCCCCCTTGTAAAATTCAGCTCTACTTCATTCAGGTTAAACGTTGGTATCTTTGGCAGTGCAGATTATTTGCAGTTCCATCAAAAATGGAACCAATGGATCTTATTCAGTACTCTGATGTGCAGCTCCATTCCTTTTCACTGTTTGCCTCAGCAAGTTCCACCTTAAATGTTGCACAGGGTGATTTTGTCAACATTCTTTTTCAAGCCTTGCTGGAGCTCGCTGGCACCTCAGCTAAGTGTCCAAAGTCATCCTAATGGAAGCTACCAGTTCATTGCACTCCCTAGTTAGTTTTATGGGCATGATTGAGATCTAGTCTGACTGCTATGCAGGGTGACCCTGTGAAGGAGTGAAAATGATATTCTGTGATGTTTGCTTTTCTCTGTGGTCCTTCTTATTGACGTAGAAGATAATGGAACATTGTCAACAGTGTAATTTACTGACTTCACACAAAACCTTTATTACTGTGCATAATTTATACCACAAGATTTCTAATCTTTCCACATTGTCTTATTTCATCAAAGAGTGAAAGTTTAAAGCTAATGAGACCATTAGTGCACATTGATGTCATCTGTCCTAATTTATGTCATTTGTGCTTTTTTTGTGCTTCATAACAATCACACCCATGTAAAATAGCCAACTAAGTGCTGGCGAGAAAGCAGAAATCAATTTAAAGAGCCAGGCACAAATATTTTTAAGTTTTGCAGAATCCTTGGCCTGTAACTTCCAGTGGAGTGGCTATTGAGTCAGATTTCCACTGCACTCATAGCTACTTAATTAGAAATCCAACCGCCTCTATCTTGCCCGACCTTCCCATTCAGGCCATGTGAGATCTGTGTAGAGCAGCAGGTGCCCAAGGTCTTCTGTCCAGGGCTGTAGCCTCAGAGGTAAAGAGAATACGCCCCCTTCTTTAGGACACTAGCTGCTGTAAAATCAGCTTAGGTTTAAAGGGCTAGCCACTTTGACAAGCCAGGGAGAAGGTTGAAGTGTATAAGGTAAGCGGGTAGGATTTGGAGGGGCTCGGGCCAGGCCTGTGGGTGGGAGGGGTGTTAGATTGGGCCTGTAGGGTGGACGGGGAGTTGGGTTAGGCCTGGGAGGCAGGGGGTGGTTGGGTCAGTCTGGGGAGGGTGGGGTGAGTCGGGTCAGGACTGGAGGGGTGTCGGCGGGTTGGGTCTGGGGTGTGGGAGGGTAGTCAGGGGCGGGGTTAAGGGGGACTCCTCTGCGGTTGGGGGGGTGGGGGTGTCCCCGGTTGGGTCGTTGTCGGGGGGGGAGGAGGAGTAGTTGGCGGAGTCCTTTGGGTGCTCGGAGGGGTGTGGGAGGGGAGATCTGTGAGGGGATAGTTTGGAGGGGGATTAGGAGTGGATGGGAGGAGTCCCGTGAGGGGTTGGGGTTGGGGAAGTCCCAGGAAGGTAGTGGGGGCTTTCGGGGAGTCCTGTGGGGGTGACGGTTTGTTGCGGGGGGAGACATGTAGGGGGTAGCCAGTGGGGACCAGTGGTGGTTGTGCGGGGGGATGGGGGGGGTGGGTGGTGGTAGGGGTGGCAGAAATCCTGTGGGAGGTCAGGAGAGGCCAGTACAATAGTTACCCAGAAGCTGGAAATGATTTTATCTTTCCTAACTTTCCCTGGGTAACTATTGTTGTATGACAGTCGGAACCATCCAAAGTTTGTGATTTAAATCGCAATTTTCGGGTGGTTCCCAGCGCAGGGCAATTGCCCAAAGAAAGTTTGAACTTCTCAGGCAATTGCCAAGCAATCCTTACCCGGGAACTCCTGTGGTGAGCTGGGGGTGTTTCCCAGTGCTTCTTTTGGGTACACCCCCTGATACACTGTCCTGGAGCTCAGAAATTACGGCCCCTTGTCTCTCCAAGATTTTGGAATTTTTCTGTTGGTTTTGCTCTAGCTGATAAATTGACCATTTGCTGTGAGGCTGCCATTTCTCACTCCTTCAGATAGGGGTTCCCATTGGGGATTTGTTTTAAGAAGAGGAGAAAACATGGATTGAGGCCAGGCTGGTGTCTGTACCAGAAATACATGACACTTAACCATTAGTAAAACCCCTTTCTCAGCACCAGCTGTGGTAAGGCAGAAGATATTCCTATTTCTGTTTGTCCAAGGACCTGGAGAAACTGCCTAGAGAGAGTGTGAAGGGCAGTTCTTGGCAAACTGCAAGATACATTCATGCCAGAGTGACACAGGGGGCCTTTCTCTGACTATCGTATCTGTCTATTGTAAAAACAGTCTCATCACAGACATGCCATTATTTACAAAACCTTCTCTATGTGTCAGAAATTACAGAGGTGATTCTATGAGGTGAAAGTATTTACAAGGGATAATAAGTATAGTGTGGGGACCAGCTGGCTAGATGGCTAGCACGTGATTCCGAATAATGCCAACAGTGCAGGTTCAATTCCTATTCCAGCTGATGGTTATGGTAGACTTAGGATCTGCCTCATCAACAGACAGTGAACCAAGGACTTGCCTTTGGGCAGAGCAGACATGACACGAGTATAATGTGGCCAAAACTTTAATGTAATTCCCAACTCTGAGAGCACCTCCCACTTACCACTGTGCTTCCTCTTGATGCCTGTGTGTGATACGTGGCTCCTTACATTGTGCTCCTAAATGCTGAGTATCAACGGCACTTGAGGTGAGTGACTGTTGGGTCCCAGTACAACCCTTTGGGATTGAGTTGGCCTGCCACTCGCTGGGAATGATGGCAGGACATTGTGCATTTGTTGTAGTGGGTGACGATCTGCCCCAACAAATCCCAGCCTGCTTATCCACCTCTATCTGAGTACCACACAAATATCAGCCCAGGCTCAGCAATGAATCTAGGCTCTTTTGCCTATTTTTGAAATTATGTCCCCACATCATTTAAAAAAAAAATCTCCCTCCTGCACATTGATCAGGTGAGCGAATGGGCAGGTAACTAGGCTTGACCTCCAACAATGCTGCTTTATAACAATTCTTTAGAACCTGAATGAGTGCTGCGCTAAATTTCTCCCTCACCTTTGCACTGGGGTGCTGCTTGTTACTATTCTTGGTATGCTAACTGAACCCAGAATGGCATTGCATAGGGGATCAAAACCACAAACCTGCAGCTTTGTGTTGGGGGCAAAATCAGGAAATCTAACTGGATAAATGTTGCCTTGTCCTGGTCACAAAGAAATGCTGTAGATATAAGGGGCAACTTGCGGAATAGGTGAATGTAAAATGTGGCATGGTACTGAGAAGTCCAGACAAGGAAGTTCCCAAGTTCAAGAACTGATCTATTTTGAGTTAGCTGATGTCAGCCTCAGTGTTCTTCGGTTGAGGAAAAGTAAAACTCGCCAGCGTTTTCACTTCTGTTCATTGTCGTGTGTCAGCAATGTCTCAGTGATGAGAAGGCTACGGGTTTAAGGGACTTGAACTCGAGGCAATTGGGCACATCATCTCAGCTGACACCTCTGTACATTACCGGGGTGGTGCTGCACCTTCGAAGATTTTATCTTTCAGATGAGACATTGAACCAAAGCCCTGCCTACCCTGTCGGGTGGCTATAAAAGGCTCCATGGCACTAATTCGAAGAAGAGGAGGGGAGTTGACCCCAGTGACCTGGTCAATACTTATCCCTCCGTCAGCATCAATAAAGAAAACAGATTATTTGGTCATGATCACATTGCTGTTTGTGGGAACTTACTGGGCAGAATTTTACGAGTCGGTGAGTGGGGGCAGGGCCCGCTTGCTGATGCGTAAAATGACGTGCGGTGATGTCAGGGGGAACTCCCGACATCACTCTGCCCCATTTAAATTTTCAGGAAGGTGGGGGTGCAGCAAAATCAGCTGTGGGCCCGCCCACCTGTCAATGGCCAATTGAGGCCACTGACAGGATCATTTAAACAATTTTAAAGGACCTGCCCGTCCAACCTTAGGGTCAGTGGGTCGGCCAGGAGCTCTGGCGGCAAGTAGAGAAAACATGGAACCTCGTCCAGTGGCGAGATGAGGTTTCATGTAGGCTTTAAAAAATTTTAATAAAGATTTTGTAGAAATTATGGACATGTCCCAACTCATGTGACTTTGTCCTGAGGTTGTGAAGGGTACTATAAAAATGCAGTAGTGGAAATTCTCCACTGAAAATAAAAGTGTACATGTGGCTGATGGATGGAATCAGACTCCACTGTGATGTTTCCCATTGTCGGATAGCATACTGGCATTCGCAACTGAGGCTCACACCTGGATGGGGTGCTGAAGGGTTGAATGTTCTTATGGAGCCACGACTCTGGATGAACTGGGGAGGGCCGAAAGTTAGGAGAAAAAGAGGTATCTGGTCACGGATTAAAGTGAATCATTTGTAAATTCTACTGTTTAATGGGTGCTGTCTACATTAGAAATCATAAAACCAAAGAGTGATCTTGAAATAAATGTACCTCAGCACAACACAACAATCTGATGACAGTTGACTGTGGTGGGGGGATACAGGAATATTTCACTTCTTCTTTAGTTAACTCCTTTCTTTGTCCTGGACGTTATTTCGCAAAGCCAGTGACTTGCCAAATCCAGTCACTTCTTCTTTTTAACCTCAAGTCTTTGGCAAGTATAATTGCAACACCATTATAACCAAGAAAAAAAAATGTGCAGACCCAAGATGATATGCTTAATGCTAACTTCTCTATGTGTCTCTCTGAATATGGGTTTAATACGACTGATAACTGTCACTCAACAATAAGAGCCGAGCTTATGCTCTGTTCTTCTAAGAGATAGATGACCCTGACACTAGCAGGGTAATTTTAGTCTAATCTGTCCATGAAGAACTTGATGGGATCCAATTGGTTGCCCCTCTTACACCACTCCTGGGGCAGAATTTTACGGCTGATGCGTGGGTGGTGGAGCCTGTAGGTCAGCACTCAAAATGTCGCGCGAGCGTCCCGACATCAGCGCGCGGCATCGTGATATTGAGGTGGGCGGGCGCTATGAAGCGCAACGTGTGCCCGCCATTAATGAAAGGCCTTAACTTGTCAATCTTCACCTCAGTGCACAGGCCCAACGGGCAGGTGGGTAACTGATTTTTTAACAAACCTCATCCACGGGTGGGATATGTGGGCTCAGAGGGGTTGATCGTGTCTTTTCTGAAGTATTTAAAGCAGAAAGCGTTTTAAACTTGCCTGTGTGATTGTTAGCAGCTCAGATCGATTTCCAATAGCTTTCTCTGTACTTTGAAGCTTCAGCTCAGCTCTCTGCAGACAGGAATCTTTATCAGGCCTGCAGCTTTCCAGAGGCCTCCATTTAGCCTGGGGGTAAGGGTTCTGACCTCTCCACTGGAGGCAGCTCCTCTGAGGAGGAAGGAAGAGATAGAATAAGGAGGAGGCCAGGAGTGGACAATCAGCCTCCAGGGGAGCCACCTTTGGGAGGCCAGGCGCAGGCACAAGGGGCGCAGAGCCAAGAGGTTGTCCAAGGTGGAAGGGGCCGCAGAAGACGCCACTATCCTGCTGCCATGGTATACAGGCGGTGAAGCAGCTACCTCAATATGACTCAGATGCAGTGTTGAAGGAGGCTCCAACTGTCAAGGGAGACAGTCAACTATATCTGTCAGATGATTGGGCCTGAGATCTCCACTAACTGTGTGGGTGGACACCCCATGCCAGCAACTCTGAAGGTCACAGTTTCCCTCCATTTCTATGCCTCTGGGTCCTTCCAGGGGTCGGTGGGTGATGTTTGTGGTGTCTCCCAATCAGCTGTCCAAACTTGTGTCGAGCAGGTTACAGATGCTCTGTTCAGATGGGCATTGACCTTCATCCACTTCCGCTGCGGCCAGGCAAGTCAGACAGAGCGAGCCAGAGGCTTTGCAGCCATTGCTGGCTTCCCCCATGTCCAGGGTGCTATAGACTGTACACATGTGGCCATCAAGGCACCAGCGGGTGAGCCCGGTGCCATCGTCAACAGGAAGGGATTCACTCCATGAACGTGCAGATAGTGTGTGATCACAGGATGCTGATTCTACAAGTCTGTGCAAGGTACCCAGGCAGCTCCCACGACACCTACATCCTCAGACACTCCCAGGTGCCGGGGCTCTTCAGTGCTCCAGCCTGGCTGGATGGATGGCTGCTGGGTGACAAGGGCTATCCCCTCAGAAGGTGGCTCATGATGCCTCTCCACCATCCAAGAACAGAAGCTGAGCAGCGGTACAATAGGAGCCACGGCTCCACAAGGGCTGTGGTGGAGACACCCATCGGTCTTCTCAAGATGCACTTCCGATGCTTGGACCGCTTAGGGGGCGCACTCCAGTACCCCCCAGAACGCGTCTCTGTGATAGTGGCAGCACGCTGCACTCTCCACAATCTTGCGCTGGAAAGGGGGATGCAGTTGATGATGAAGACCTTGATGCAGTGGATGAGGCTGCACATGATGAATCCAGCAGTGGCTCAGAGGATGAGGAAGCACAGGGTGATGAAGAGGGGCAGAACGATGACCCGCATTGACACCAAGGAGGCAGGGACGCCCGGGACACTTTAATCCAATGAACCTTCACCTAGCTCCACACACATGGATCAGCAGGAGCAGCATTGCCTGGCACTTAGGTGCCACATCTTCCAGCTCATCAGCTGCAACTAAGGGCTTAGTACAGAAACATCAATGTCCACTCAAACACTCATGAGATGTCTGTGAAAAAGACAAATGCAGCACAAAGGAAACACCCTCATGGTCAGAAAAGTGGATTTTATTCAGTCCAAAATAAAACACAAATGTTGCTCTGATGTACATAATTATATATTCCATAATCTAGAGCCAGCACAAAATCACCAGTGAGAAACCTGTGGAGTGTCTAACATGCCTAATGCCCATTAGACTTATGCTTACGTTTGCGGGTGCTGTGTCTAGGTGCCGCCTCATTGCTGGGAGTGGCTTGTGAGACAGCTGCTGACTCTGCTGTCCTGTTGGCCTCGATGACCTTGGCGGGTGTCCTCTGGCCTGTGGAGCCTGTGCTGGCCCCGCCTGGGAGGGAGTGGCCAGTTCCAGAACTGGCACCTCCCCAGTTGTCGCAGCCTCAACGGATGCAACAGTCACTGGCAGAGGGGCGGAGGAGCTGCTGCCCTCATCCGGACCACCCTGAGAGGAGTCCGCAGAGACGACAGGCAGCTGCTGCACCAACGTGAGGTTGCTTCGGATGTCCCTGCTCACCACAGATGGATGGGCACTGAGCTGGGACACTTGGTGCCCAGAACATCTCCCACATTGGGAATGACCACCTGTGGCTATTAGCGCTGTGAGGGCTGCAGGTCAGAGCGTAACCCAAACAGATGATTATCAATCTGCTGGAAGCCCCTCTCCATGAGAGTCGCCAATCTCTCAATGGAGGAAGCCTGAAGCTCTGTCCTGAGGTTCATGCCATCACTGACACTCTGCTTGGATTCCTCCACCACAGAGGCCAAGTGAAGCACACCCACATGCAACCCTACCAGATGTTCCCACCCACCCTGCCACTTGTCCTGCAGATGCTGCATGGCTGACATCTACAGAGGCACATCATCAGTGCCGGACCCAGCATATGCCTGGTCCCCTGCAGTCCTCCGGCTGCTGGCACCATCGGCACTCTCTGTTCGTGCCATCTCCTCCAGCGATTGAGATGTGCCCTCTCCATTGTGGCCTGGGACACTAGCCGACGTCATAATCCCCACCAAAGTGTTTGTCGCTGCGCTGATGCATGGCTCGCTGAAAGGATGTGACGCAAGTTGCAAGTCTTGGCCCTCAGGTGTGGAGGGGGACTCTGGACTTGTTGGTGGTGGCCATGAGGTGGTGATGCTGAAATTAACAACAAAGACAGTGCATCAGGTTCCCCCCCCAGCCTCATAATGCACTCACCCTTCAAGAACCTAAGGAGATGAACATTGGTGGGGTGGTAAATAGTCAAAAGGAGGCCCAAACATTACATGTGCATACAGACAGGCTGGTCAGATGGCCTAAGGAATGCCACATGGAATGTTATGTGGATAAGTGTGCAGTTAAGCACTTGGGCAAGACATGCAAGGTACGGGAACACATGAGTAACGGTAGGACTGTGGGAAGTCACAACAATTTCAGGGACCTTGCTGGACAGACCCGTTAAGGTAGCAGAACAGGAACATAAGGCGTTTAACAAGGTCGAAGCCACTCTTGCCTTTATTAGCCGAGGAATAGAATGTAGGAACAGGGAGGTCATGTTGCAAGTGCAGAAAACGCTGTCGAGGTCACAGCTACACTCCTGCGTTCAGTTGTGACCTGCGCTTCATGGGAGGGATGGGATTGGAGTGGGGAGAGTGCAGAGGTTCCTGACCTGGATGCATGCTGGCCTGGTCTGAACAAGCCACCGATTTAATTTTCCCGATGAACACGGGAGTCGGAAACGCGCTGGGTGGGCCTCAATTGGCCCGCCCGTGTAAAATGGCGGTGCGGCCCGTTTCAGCGGCAGGGATTGGCTGTCCACCTGCTGCCGAGTCAGTCAGGCCCGCCTGCCCCTCAAACGCAAAATTCTGCCCCTGGTGTTATTTTCCTTGGGCTTCATAGTGTCATGTAAAATGGAGATCCAAACTGTCATAGACTCGATTTTCCAGACAGGTTTCTCATAAGAAACAATTAATTTTTTTTACAAGGCTTCAGCAGCAGCCCATCAAGGTACCCAACGGGATATAAATTCCACCCCTAAGGTTCCCTGTGCTTAGGGCTGATTTGTTCACACTGTCAGGTGATAATACACAGTACACTAAGTCTTAAAGCTATAGTCCACTACATTCCTTAAAGCTACTCACTACACAATCTGACCTCATCAGTTTGCCACTGGGTGGATCAGATTAAAATTACCCCAGAAGTAATTTTTGTTACTTTTTTCCTTTCAATTTCCTTCCCATCCCACTTTTTCTTGTGCTCCCAACAAGCTACAAACCCACCTGACACTTTGTTGATTCTTCATGAGTCAGCCTAGACAGTGAGCAATGTGCTGGCAGACTCATCCTTGATCTTAATACCCAAAATCCACTCAGAGATGCTTAACATCCAGCGTAACAGGAGTGGGGACCCTGGCTGATTGTTGCCTTTTGCAGACCAGGGTCACTGAAATCAGATAAATAAGTATAAACTGGCAATTGCACCTGATATAGTCCAATATTGGGTGGTACCTTAAGCCTCCAAGCCACAGGGGGGAGCTCATTTACAACATCTTTTACTGTGGCCAGCAGGCTTCAGTCAATGTACTGCATGTCAATTTGAAATGTATAACAGGATTTGCAAAATAAACCAGGTGATTAAAACTTTATCCATTCACTATGAGGTGAAATGAAGGAGTGTTTCATGATATTCAGCAATTTAACACTTTTTTAAAATGTATTTAACTTAAAGGTTTTTTTTCAACTAGGGGCATGGGCAGGGAAGCTCAGTCCCGTGTTATGTACCGCCTGCAACATGTGGGAAGTCCTTGACTCCCCTTCCGCTCTGACCGACCACATGTGCAGGAAATGCCACCAGCTAAAGCTAATTGAGCTCCGAGTTTCTGCATTGGGTGGATCAGGGTGGACACACTGAGGTGCATCCACCTGGCTGAGAGTTTTGTGGATAGCGCATTTTTAAATACGGTCACCCCACAGCTTACGGAAGTGCAGACAGAGAGGGAATGGATGAACGTCAGTCAGAAGAGAGGTGTCAGGCAGGTAGTCAGGAAATCCCCAAGGTGCATCTCACTCGAGAACCGTTTTTCTGTGTTGGAAAACAAGGAGAGTGACAGTTCCTCTGGGGGGTGCAGCCACACTCATGGCGCTGTGAGTGGCTCAGCTGCACCGGGGGGAGGACAAAGAGGGGAATAGCAATAGTGGTAGGAGACTTGATAATAAGGGGAACAGACAGGCTTTTCTGCAGCTGTAGACATGACTGCAGGATTGTGCCAGGGTCAAGGATGTCACTGAAAGGCTGCAGGGCATTCTAAAGGGGGAGCGCAAAAAGACAGAGATCGTGGTACACATTGGTACCAATGACAAAGGTAGAAAGAGGGATGAGGTCCTGCAAGCAGAATTTAAGAAGCTAGAAAATGGGACCTCAAAGGTAATAATCTCTGGAATTACTTCTGGTGCCACGCGCTACTGAGTATAGAAATAGGAGGTTAGCCCAGATGAATGCATGGCTGGAGAGATGGTGCAGGAGGGAGGGCTTTAGATTTCTGGGACATCAGGACCATTTCTGGGGGCGGCGGGACCTGTGCAAGGTGGACGGGTTGCACTTGAACCAGAATGGGACCAACATCCTTGTGGAGAGGTTTGCTAGTGCTGTTGGAGAGGGAATGAACTAACTTGGCAGGGGGATTGGATCCTGAGAGGAGGTTCAGCAGAGGTAGATGCACAGCCAAAATTAGAAGAGAGAGCAAGTGAGTCTGGAAGGCATAGAAATTATAGGCCAGTTAAGGCACAAGGGAGCTCGGCAAGGTTGGACGGTATTTATTTTAATGCAAGGAGTCTGACGAATAAGGCAGATGAGTTGAGGGCACAAATTAACACATGGAAGTATGATGTCATTGCTGTCACAGAGACATGGTTGAGAGAGGGGCAGGATTGGCAGTCCAATATTCCAGGATATAGGGTCTTCAGGCGAGGCAGGGAAAGAGGTAAAAGAGGAGGGGATATCACAATATTGATCAAGGAATCGATTACAGCAGTAAGGAGGGATGACATCTTAGAAGGCTCCTCAAATGAAACCATATGAGTAGAACTTAAAAACAAAAAAGGAGCAATCACATTGCTGGGAGTGCACTATAGGCCCCCAAACAGTCAGAGAGAAATAGATGAGCAGATACGTAGGCAAATTTCAGAGAAGTTTAAAAATAATAGGGTAGTAATGGTGAGGGATTTCAACTTCCCCAACATTAACTAGGTTAGTCATAGTGTGATAGGTTTAGAGGGAGAGGAATTCTTAAAATGCATCCAGGAGAGCTTTTTAAGCCAGTATGTAGAAAGTCATACAAGAGAGGGTGAGCTCCTGGAATTAATTTTAGGGAATGAAGCCTGGCAAGTGGTAGAGGTATCAGTGGGGGAGCATTTTGCAGATAGTGATCATAGCTCCATTAGATTCAAGGTTGTTATGGAAAAGGACAAGGATGGGCCAGAAATCAGAGTTCTAAAGTGGGGGAAGGCCAATTTTAATAAGATCAGATATGATATGGCCAGAGTGGACTGGGAACAGCTACTTTTAGGTAAAAACAAAAAAACTGTGGATGCTGGAAATCCAAAACAAAAACAGAATTACCTGGAAAAACTGTGGAAGTTCTGTTGAAGGGTCATGAGGACTCGAAACATCAACTCTTTTCTTCTCCGCCGATGCTGCCAGACCTGCTGAGTTTTTCCAGGTAATTCTGTTTTTACTTTTAGGTAAACCTGCGTCAGAGCAGGGGGACTCATTCAAGAAGAAATAGAGAGAGTACAGAGCCAGCATATTTCAGTAAAGACAAAGGGTGGGACCTACAAATCCAGGGAACCCTAGATGTCAAGAGATATACAGGATTGGATAAAGAGAAAAGGGGGGCTTATGGCAGATACCAAGAACTCAAAACAGTGGAAGCCCTAGAGGAGTATAGAATGTGTAGGGGGGAACTTAGAAAGGAAATTAGGGGAGCAAAAAGGGGGCATGAAAAAGTATTGGCAGGTAAAATAGTGGAAAATCCAAAGTTATTTTGCAAGTACATTAAGAGCAAGAAGATAACTAGGAAAAGAGTAGGGCCCATTAAGGACCATAGTGGTAATTTGTGTGTGGAGCTGGAAGACGTAGGTAGGGTTCTAAATGGATATTTTGTGTCGGTGATCACAACTGAGAGGGATGATGTGGGTATGGAAATCAGGCAGAAGGACTGTGATATAATTAAAGAAATTAGCATAGAAAGGGAAGAGGTTCTAAGTGGTCTGGCAAGCTTAAAAGTAGATAAATCTCCAGGCCCGGGTGAAGTGTATCCCAGGCTGTTGAGTGAGGCAAGGGAGGAGATAGCAGGGGCGCTGGCAATAATTTTCAATACTTCTCTGGCTACAGGAAAGGTGCTGGAGGATTGGAGGACAGCCAATGTGGGACCGTTATTCAAGAAGGGAGGATGGGATAAATCAGGGAACTGCAGACCAGTCAGTCTAACCTCAGTGGTGGGGAAACTATTGGTAGCAATTCTGAGGGATAGAATTAATCTATATTTGGAGTGGCAGGGATTAATTAAGGACAGTCAGCATGGTTTTGTTAAGGGGAAGTCATGTCTGACCAATTTGATTACATTTTTCAAAGAAGTGACCAGGTGTGTAGATGAGGGCAATGCATTTGACATAGTCTACTTGGACTTCAGCAAGGCTTTTGATAAGGTCCCACATGAGAAACTGATAACAAAGGTAAGGGCCCATGGGATCCAAGGCAATTTGGCAAATTGGATCCAGAATTGGCTGAGTGGCAGGAAGCAGAGGGTGATGGTCAAGGGGTGTTTTTGTGACTGGATGCCTGTGTACAGTGGTGTTCCACAGGGATCAGTGTTGGGTCCCTTGCTGTTTGTGGCATATATAAACAATTTAGACTTGAATGTAGGAGGGTTGATCAGTAAGTTTGCGGATGACACGAAAATTGGTGGGTTGGTAAATAGTGCGGAGGATTACAGGAGGATATAGATGGGCTGGTCAGATGGGCTGATCAGTGGCAAATGGAATTTAATCCAGATAAGTGTGAGGTGATGCACTTGGGCAAGACAAACAAGGCACAGGAATACATGATCAATGGTAGGACCCTGGGAAGCACCGAGGATCAGAGGGATCTTGGTGTGCATGTCCACCGGTCCCTTAAGGTAGTGGGACAGGTAGATAAGGTGGTTAAGAAGGCATATGGGATAATTGTCTTTATTAGCCTAGGCACAGAATGTGAGAGCAGGGAGGTTATGCTGGAACTGTATAAAATGCTGGTTAGGCCACAGCTAGAGTATTGCATGCAGTTCTGGAACCCGCCTTATAGGAAGGATGTGATTGCACCAGAGAGAGTGCAGAGGAGATTTACCAGGATGTTGCCTGGGCTGGAGAGTTTTAGTTATGACGGGAGATTGGATAGACTGGGGTTATTTTCCCTGGAGTAGAGGAGATTGAGGGGGGACATGATTGAGGTGTATAAAATTATGAGGGGCATAGATAGGATAGACAGGAAGGAATTTTTCCCCTTGGTGGAGGGATCAATAACCAGGGGGCACAGATTGAAGGTAAGGGGCAGGAGGTTTAGAAGGGATGTGAGGAAGAATTTTTTCACCCAGAGGGTGGTGGGAATCTGGAACTCACTGCCTGAAAGAGTGGTAAAGGCAGATACCCTCATAACATTTAAGAAGCATTTGGATGTGCACTTGCGATGCCATGGCTTACAAGGATATGGGCCTAGTGCTGGAAAATGGGATTAGAATAGTTAGGTACTTGTTTGACCGGCGCAGACTCGATGGGCCAAAGGCCTTTTTCTGTTCTGTAGACCTCTATGACTGTATGACTCTATGGCAATACTAATAATTTTCCCAACAATGCTGTTTGGTCTAATTTGTGTAATTAAACTATTTATTGTCATGTATATGGAGAAATACACATGCATTGTTCTGAATGGTCTGCCTGGGGTAGATTTGGCCTGCCAGGGGTAAATTAAGGTGCAGGGATCGGGACCGGGCAACATGACATTCAAAACTGAGGGTCCCTTAAGAGTACATGCTGTGCAAAGTATGTAAAGGAAGTACATCTCTGGATAAGATTATGCTTTGTGTGGTTTATCTAATGATAAAGTGAACACTGTTATCTGCTGTATTATCTCATTTTCATGGTGACTATGATAATTCCATAGTCGAGGAACAGGAATGGAAGCAAAATGACGCTTTAAGTTTGTAGACTGCCTTTAACGTAAGCAAAAACATCACAAGATAAATGCTGGAAATGGATAGCAAAGAGATTGGGGAAATGTAGTGAAAAGCTTGGCTGAAAATTTGAGTTTTGAGAAGGATTTTAAAGGTGGGGAAAAGAATGGCAGCGAGGCAGAGAATTCTAGAGAAAGAATTCCAAACAGCAGGTACGGATGCGTCTCCAGCAATGGGAGGAAAGCAGGATGACTGGCAGGGTAGATTCAGAGGCACGAGGTTTTTGGTGCTGGAGGAGTTTGAGGATTGGGGAAAGGTTGTGAATTGTTTCAAAGACAAGGAAAAGGAATTTAAATTTAACGTTAATTTCAGGAAAGTGCCAGCAGGTATCTGGGAGGGCAGGAGTGATAGCATTTGTTTGAGACAGGACTCTCGTGGAGTATTGGACAGAATTAGAGCTTACAATGGAAAAAGTACGGGTGACATCAAACTAATCAAGTTAGGAAGTGACAATGACATTGTTAAGAATTTCACCAACAGAGGGACTGAAGTAACAGTGGAACTGCACAGGTGACAGTGGAAGTAAGTCATCACAATGATTGTAGAGTTCAGTTTAAAGCTCGACTCAGCATCAAGCAATACACACAGATTACCTCTTGGTAGTGAGCTGGGGAGGGTGTTGGAGTCTGTAGCAAGGGAGAAGATTTTGTCGAGGGGCCCATTGACCTTAGGTTTGGTCTCTCCAGTGTTGAACCGGAGGAAATGATGACCCATCCAGGATTTGAAATTGGACAAGTGGGATGGCTTTCACTTTGGGTTGTATCTGTTAAGTTGAGTGGGGTATGTAATGGGCGCTTGATCCATTGCTATCCAGTTCCTTCATCATACCACCCCCCTGCCAAAAGCAAAAATTACCCCCAGGCAATATGTGAGCAGCTGAAGAGTTAAATAAACTGGTGGAGAGGTCAAGTTGAGTGTTATGAGCATACCCTGAGAGACATCACATAAATATCAGAGAAAATAAGAAATAGGAGCAGGAGGAACCGTTCCCTCTTCAAGCCTACTCAACCATTCAGTGATATCATGGCTGATCAATCTTAACTCCACTTTCCCCGCACTATCTCCATAAACCTTGATTTCCTTAATTTCCAAAAATCAAAGGAAGACCAGGAAGGTGAACTGGACTTTTGAAGCTGGAGGTGGTGAAGGGACGTTCTGCTGCTGATGGGAGAAAAAGACCCAATAGGGCAGTGCTGGTGCTACGAGAGGTGATCATCCTCCTGTTCTTGAAGTGCCAGAGACTGGATTTGATCTCAGTTCCAGAAAGCTTTCCATTGAGATATCATCAAAGTACTTCAGAGGGTCAGGCCATTCCCAATCACCCCAACATGTACAGGAATGGTGACTAAAGAAGTCAGGCACATCTGAAGTTGCCACTTATCTTTTCATGTAGGGAAACTGCCAGGTAAACACTGGTGGCCTCCCAGCAGGCTTGGGGTGGGGGAACGCTCTATTCGGATGCTCTTTGGCTCACAGAGAGCCCCTCCCACCCCCCTACTCTCAACAGCAATGGCCACCCTCAGGGAAACATCCCTCTGAGACCTGCCTCACTTTCCCCTGCACCCTAGACTCCACTTACTTGGTTGTGAAGTCTGCATCATTCCATGGCATCCTCTTGTTCTAGGTGCAGTCCCAGCAGTGCCCACCACTCCTGATGGTGCTGCTGAGAATGCTGTGCCGTTGGCCCACTGATAGCCTTACAGTTCCTGGGGGATGTGTGGCCATCTTTAATAAGGATGGTAGCCTCGGCAGCAACCAATTAGTTGCCTGACCTTCATAAAATAGGACTTCGTGTCCTGTAGATGGCCAAGGTGGGTCACCTCTGGATTCGGGCCCATCATCAGGACCCCCGCCGTGAAAATGTAAATTCCAGCTACAGTGTAAGTTGCCAACTCCATCTCCTGCCCACACCGACTCCCACTGATAGCAGGCATTGGGGAAACAAAAAGCTGAAACCTGTCTCCAGGAGATCCAGGAGCTAAACACAGACCAGCTGGGACCTATGCCACAAAACCCCTCCTACTGTCTATATTACAGGGCTATGACTATCCCTCCTATGTTGTGAAACCAGCCTATCCCTGTCACATCAACAATAGAAGCTTGTGCTTATATAGTACCTATAATGTAGAAATATAACCCCAGGTGATTGACAGAGACAAAATTTAATGCTGAGCGAAATGAGATAATTAGGATGGGTGACAAAAAGTTTGGGTTTTAGAAAGGATTCAAAGGAAAAGAGGCAGGTGGAGAGGCAGAGAAAAATTTGGAAGAAATTCCAGCACCTAGGGCCCACTTAGATGACAGCAATGAGAAGGGCATTGGGGGATGCAGAAGAGGCCAGAGTTGGAGAAATGTAGCTTTCTTAGAGATTTGTAGGTCTCAGAGAAGAGCAGAGAAGATATTTTTGTGAGAAGCTTAATATGACACTTGAGTGGGCAGCACAGAACAGGCATTTTAAATGAGAGACATGAGGGTTGGAAGAAGGTGAGTTATTCAAAGGAGGAGAAGTTGCCAGATAGAGAGACCAAGGTGTGCTTTAGTAATAAGTGCCACACCACCATCATGGCGTTTTGAGTGGGGCAAGTGGTGGACAGTATCGTCAGGCAGGGAAGCCTCATTTAGGAGAAGGGTATCATAATCGCTCTGCCATATCTGGGTCTAGACCATGATGTCAGTATGATCATCCACAATAAACTCAAGGATTGGAAGTGCCTTGTTCCCAACGAATGTACACTCTGGAGTGTGATATGGAGAGGGGCAGTGACAGCTGATCCATTGGCAGTGCATATAGGATCACAGTTGTGAGAAATGAGAGGGACAGAAAGGAGGTTGGCAAATTTGGCCCTCTGTCAGTAGCCCAAGGTGCCAAGGGTGCAGAGGGGGTAGAATGGGCAATGGGTGGCACAGGCCTTGGACCCTTCTGAGGATTCCAAATGAGGCACAGAGTGAAGTTATAGGATAACTTAAGAGGAAGCCAAGCCTGGGACAGTGGTAGGAATGTGAGAAAGAGGATGTGTGCTGAAGAATTGGGGTTTGTCATAGAGTCATTTATGGCGCAAAAAGAGATCATTCGGCCCATCGAGTCCATGCTGGCTCCTTGAGGAGCATTCCAGTCAGTCCCAGTCCCTGCTTGGTCCCCATAGCCCTGAAAGTTTATTCTTTTCAAGTGCCCATCCAATTTCCTTTTGAAATCATTGATTATTTCCACTTCTAGCACCCTCGTGGACAGCGAATTCCAGGTCCTTACCACTCGCTGCATAGAAAATGTTCTTCCGCACATCTCCCCTGCATCTCTTACCCAAAATCTTAAATCTATGTTGCAAAGTCCTTGTACCACCAGCTAATGGAAAAGAGTTTTCCTTGCCTACCTTGTCTAACTTAACCTGTCATAATCTTGTAGACCCCTATCAATCCCTTTCCTTCCCTCAATCACCTTTGCTCCAAGGAGAACGTCCCCAGCCTTTCCAACCTATCCTTGTAACTAAGCCACCACCCAAACTATCCCACCCCCCACCCCCAATCCCTGGAACCATTCTGGGAAATCTCCTCTGCACCCTCCCCTCACATCTTTCCTAAAGTGTATTGACCAGAACTGGATGCCACATTCTAGTTGGGGCCCAACCAGAGCTTTATAAAAGCTCAACATAACTTCCCTGCTTTTTAACTCAATATTTACAAGTCTCAAGATCCCATATGTGTTGTTAATCACTCAATATGCTCTGCCACCTTCAAAGATCGATGCATATGCAAGCTGAGGTCCCTCTATTTCTGCACAGTCTTTAGAATTGTGCCATTAAGTTTATATTGCCTCTCCCCATCCATTCTTCCAAAATGTATCATCTTACACTTCCCTGTATTAACTTCTACCTGCCACTTGTCTACCCATTCTGCTAGCCTATCTATGTCCTGTTGCAGGCAATGTGTATTATCCTCACTTTGCCACTCCTCCAAGTTTTGAAATTTGACTCTGTATTTCAAGACCCAACTCATTTGTATACAGCAAGAAAAGCAGTTGTCCTAGCACTGACCCTTGGGGACCACCACTGTCTACCATCTGCCAGTCTGAAAAATAACCATCTATCCCAACTCACCATTTTCTGTCCTTAATCCAATTTTTATCCAATTGGACATTGACCTTCCTAGTCCATAAGCCTCAATTTGTTAACCGGCCTTTTATGTGGCATTTGTCAAACACTTTTAAAAAATCTATATAGACGACATCCACTACATTCCTTTCATCAATCTTATTTGTTACTTCATCAAAAAATACATTTAGATTAGTCAAGCATGATCTGCCTTTTACAAATCAGTACTGGTGCTCCTTAATTATCTCAAACCTCTCCAAGTGCCTATTGATTTTTTTCTGTGATTAAAGATCCTAAAACCTTACCACCTACCACTGATGTTAAACTACCTGGCCTGTAGTTCCAATGGCATTCCTTGCACCCTTTCTTGAATAAGGGTGTGACATTTGCCACTGTCCACCTCTGGCCATATCTAGGAAAGCTTAAAAAATTAAGGCAAGCCCACCTGCCCCCTCAAGGGTAGGTCTCTACCTACCAGATCAGCCATATGTGGGTGGCTTTTCAATGGCTGCAGGGCTAGGTATTGCTTGGGGAAGGGGGAGTACTGGCCTCAGGCAAGGGAAGAAGCTGTAGGGTGAGGGCTGTACTGGGGCAGGAGGGTATTCCAGTGTGTGTGGGGCACATGTTGATCTGTACAAGGGCCCTCAAGATGGTAAAGGGCTGA
This sequence comes from Carcharodon carcharias, assembly GCF_017639515.1. Taxonomy (NCBI): domain Eukaryota; kingdom Metazoa; phylum Chordata; class Chondrichthyes; order Lamniformes; family Lamnidae; genus Carcharodon; species Carcharodon carcharias. Next base: position 1,765,220 of record NC_054482.1, on the reverse strand, counting down.
GGAGACAGTCTTCACCCCCACTCGCTTTAGCAACCTGGGTTGCAAGTCATCTGTATCAGGTGACTTAGCTGCCCTAAGCATAGCCAGCCTTTCCAGTACCTCATCTCTTTCAAGTTTCACATTATCCATTGCCTCCACGATTTCCACTTCCACCGATATTTTGTCAGATTCTTCTTCCTCAGTAAACATTAATACAAATAACTCATTAAGTATTCTAGCCTTGCCTTGTGCCTCTAAGCATGTACCCTACATGTATGTCCTCTTTGTCCCTAATAGGACTCAGTCCACCTCTTCTATCCACTTACTGTTTATATATTGGTAGAAGATTTTTGGTTTCCCTTTTATGTTGACTGCCATTCTATTCTCACGTAATCTCTCTTTGCCAATCTTATTTTCCTCTTCACCTCCCTTCTTAGCCGATTGTATCTGACCCAGTTTTCACTTGAAGAGTTCATCTGACAGGCATCATATACCCTTCTTTTCCATTTCATCATAATCTCTTATTTCCCTTGTCAGCCAAGGAGTCCTGTTTTTGGCTCCCTTACCTTTTGCCCCTGTTGGAATGTGCCTATCCTGTAGCAGAAGCCTCCTTCCTTAATGATTATGCATTGTTCCATTACAGTTTTTCCTGTCAGTCTCTGGTTCTATTTTACCATGGATAGATCCCTTCTCATCATATTAAAATTATTCTTCTTCCAATTTAGAAGTTCAATATTTGATTGTTCCTTTCTATTCTCCATTACTAATATAAAACTTATGATGCAATGATCAGATTTACCCAAGTGTTCCTCCACTAACACTTGGTCCACTTGGCTCACCTCACTGTGCAGGAAGAGTACTCAGGGCAGAGAAAGGCATGATGGTGGGAGTAGCAAAGGGAAAAGAAGAACAAAGAGAGAGAAAAGGGGAAATAGAGTGATGTGTTTGGATCTGGACTGGCAGCCAAAATGTTCACCTGAATGGACACAGAGGTTGGATTTTCCATGCTCGCCAGTGTCGGGTGTGTTCGGTGGGATGAGCAGACAATATGGTGTGATTGGTTTCACGACGGCTTGAAACCAGTTGGCGATAATCTGCTCAGGTGATGATGGGAGGCTGCGTTCCCCTCAGGAACTTCATTGTAATGCATCTGCATATTATTATAAGGCCAGCCTGCCAGACTCATCCCCCAGCTGGATTGTCCCCCCACGTCGGCGGGAAAACACACCAACGTGTTTCACAACAGCACATAAGCGACAAGCCCCTGGTGGGCTCCACTTCGCTCGGGACTTCAAGGTTTGTTTGCCTACCTTGCTTCGGTCAGCACTCGCAGTCATCAGCGCCAGGCTTCACAGATAGCAGCACACCACTTTTAGGGGGGGGCTCAAGGGCAGGTCTCATTGTTGCTGCTGAACTGCTGGATGGGAACTTAATAGTAATTGTAGTGTAAACACAACACAGGACCCAGAACAAATAGATCCCTGTTAGACTCCACTGGTTGTTGACACTAAGAAACATACTTGTATTTATCCCTACCTTCTATTTTCTGTGTAGGTTTCAATCTATTCATGCCTTTAGCCGCCTCAGCCCTAAACTCTGGAATTCCCTCCCTAAATCCAGCTCTCTACATCTTTTTCCTCCTTTAAGTTGCACCTTAAAAACCTACCTCACCTTGTGTGTCTCAGTGCCAAATTTTGTCTGATAGTGCTCCTGTAAAGCACCTTGGAATATTTTACTGCAATGAAGGCCCTATATAAATGCAAGCTGGTGTTGTCAGTTTTCATTAGAGCTGGACCCCACCAATCTGGAGACAGGAGAGCAGGTCTGGGTGTGAGGTCTTTTAAATGAACGGTGGTAGTACTCGGTTATTTATCCATTGTAAATGTTGGACTATTGGACTGCAATTCTCTGATGTGTGTTTCAACCATTCTTTGGCGCTGACTAAGCAGATGGAGGGCCCGTGCCAAGGCTTAGTAAATGCCTGTGAGAGGCTCATGCTGGAACAGGGGTTTAGAGAATGGGAGCTCTGTCATTCTGAGCGGTACACAGTGGGGGAGAGAGGGCAGAGCAGCCAAAAAGTTGCATGTTTAAAATAAGGCAAAAAGTAAACAGAATAGAAAACAAAAGAAATGTGCTTGGCAGAATCTCAGTCACTTGATCTGGTCTTGTAAAACAATAGCATCTCCTCAAACTAGTTTAGCTGCTGATTATTTCAGTTGAACTTTTAACGTAATTCAATAAGAGTCTTTGTATGTTTAGAAAGATTGACAAGTAAATTGACCTTAACAATATTCCATATTTGGACAAAAAGGATATCACATGGATCAGAATGTGCAGAAAAAGTGAGTGACTTCACAGAAAAAGGGATAAGGTGCAGGATAGGAACATTCTGTTTTGCAAGTCACTATTAATAGCTGAACATCAAGTGTCATACAGTCATGGGCAAATTTCCAAAGGTGCACATCATCCAGCTACTCCCTTTATGTTTTTTAACAGCCTACAGTAGGTTTGTTTGGTTTGAAAAAGCTGAAAACAATCATATTGCTCAAAGGGCAGAGTGGCTAATGGTGGCCACAATGGTGCCGTAACTATTGTCTATTAGTGGGGAGCCAATAAATAAGCGAGCTCCCAGCTAAAGTTTGAAAACTTTCCATTAGTAACCTCCTCCAATGGCTTGGTTGATGATGTACTGCATAGACTGGGCTGGTCCCAGGTTCATTCCCAGTCTTTGCTGAGTTGTTCATCTTCAGGTGTGATGCCTAAATTGGCTTCAGCATACTCAAGACACTAGCCCAGGATTCCTACACTGTTTATAACTAGTGACTCCTGCTGGAAATGTACCTGGTTCACTAAAGTACTTGAAGGAAAGGAAATCTGCCATCCTTACCTGCCCTGGGCTACATGTGACTCCAGATTCACAACAATGTGGTCGACTCTTAATTGCACTCATTTCAAGCCACTTGTTTCAAGGGCAATTAGAAATGTGCAACAAATGCTAGCCTTGCCAACAATGGAAAGAAACTCTTAATAGCCTTACCTCACAGAAATTTATCTATCTCAGTTTTAATCTGTAATCGATCTATCCACAACGGCTTTTTGTGAGGGAGAATTCAAGGAGAAATGTTTCCTGACATCATCCTGAATAACCTGGCTTCAATGTTAAAGATTACGCACCCCACCCCGCCTTGTTCTGCACTGCCCCCTTAAAGAAAGTAACTTCTATTTACCCAATCAAATCCTTTAATCATCTTAAGCACCTCAATTAGAGCACCCCTTGATTGGCTAGATTCTGAAGTATATAAAAGAGTACCCCAGCTTGAATTATTGGTTGGTGGAGAGGAGAAAACTGAAAAATAAACAAATGAGTTTCTCTCAGCTGTGCAATCTCTGATGGTAACATAAATTGTACTTGACTATCTGCCTATGTGTATACAGTAATGTATTTATCCAGCAATAGCAATTGAGCTTATTCTGGGAAACACGTTGGTTTTCTCAGCCAACTGAATTTTAATATTTGTGAATTATTTATATTAAAAGATACCAAAAACTATTCAATTATCACTTAAATATTCTAATATATTAATATACCTTGCAGTTTGATTTGTTTCTTAAGCATCTGATTGTACACAATACTGCCAGAGACTATCAGAAACAAATGGGGAACATTTTTGGGTTACCTATGTATAACAAAACACTAATTTTCTTTTAATGAAGAATCCTATAATCACATAGTGAGCAGAGAAAATCTTCCTCCAGTACATTCTCTTTATTGGATTTGGTTTGGCATTAACTGACTCAAAGTTATGGCTTTCAGTCTGTACTTGGCATATGACAACTGTTTGGCTTACTTGTACTGTGTGTCTGCCATAATCCTACTGTCACAGATCCTCAAATCACTCATTTAGTTTGGTGTATGCTCATCCTTTTCTCTTTTGGAGAATCATGTAAATGTTGGAAGGATTTTCCAGGCTGAATGACAACCTAATAGGCCACGTGAACACTCCTTCCATGGCTATCAAGGCCAGGAGTGGGACTTGAACCTAGGACCTTTGGGCTCAAGAGGCAAGAGCATGGCCAGCTGAGCCACAAGAAATCCCAAATCATTCAGTGGATGATGAAAATAATATTTTTACAGAACACGTTGTTATGATCTGGAATACGCTTTCTGAAAGGGTGGTGGAAGCAGATTCAATAGTGTAGTATTCAGTTATTTGGTGTTTGATTTTAGGTGCCTGTTGACTGTTCTTTGTGCGCTGTTAGTCAAGCCGAGGGGCAGAATTTCACCCATGTCGGATGGGCTCGGTATGGGCAGGCAGGGGGGGTGTCAGGAAGCCATCCGCGATCGGGGCCGGAAGGCGATTTCATGCTGGTGGGCCAATTAAGGCTGCCCACCATGAAACACGCGCGGCAGCGTTCAATGCTGACTGTGCGGGCAGGGGGTGGGATGGGGGGGTGTGTGAGCAGGGCGAGTGCCATTTGCAAATCTCCCTGAGGCACAGAGCTGCCTCAGGGAGATGAACAGATTTTTAAAAAAAGATTCTATAGATATTATAAAACATGTCCTCTCATGTGACTCCGACACATGAGTAGGGACATATTGTTAATGAAAAAAATAAAGTTTTGATTTGCTTTTGGAAACGTCATCCCACCCGTGGATGAGGTTTCCAAAAAAGTGCAAAGGCCGCTTGGCCTTTTCGCCTGACTTAATGGGCCTTTTAATTGTCGGCGGGCGCGCTGCCGAATCCGGCGTGCACCCGCCGACTGAAATATCACGAGTGCGCAATGTCGTCGGGATGCTCGCCTGAGGTCATTGCGTGTTATTTTATGCTTGGTCAGGTTGGGCGCACGCCTGTCCACCCGCCGAGCCAAAGATTTTACCCTAGGTGTGAGAAACAAAAAATAAATTGAAAGCAAGCAGTAGGCATGAGAGAGGAGACATTTTAGAAAGCATTCTTAAATAAAATTCCTGCACACAAAGAAGCTGGTGTGTCATCTCTGCACATCTTCCATCTAGAAAATAAAAGGAATTGTACTTTGAAAAAGCAAATTGGATAAACACCGGGAAAGGGAAAAAAATGTGGGAAAGAACAGCAGAGTGGGATGAATTGGTAGTTTCAAAGAGCCAGAAAAAGCACAATGAGCTGAATGGCCTCCTTCTGTGTTGTAAGATTCTTGGCTGCTACAATCAAAAGGAAAGAAATTAGGCCCAGATCTTCATAGAGTTACAGAATGTTAGGGGGTAGAGACAGGTCATTTAGCCCACCAAGTCACTATCAGTTACATTTTGTCACATGAACCCCTTATTTAATCCCATACTCCTGACTACTTCTTCATACTTCCCACATTTGTCTTTTCAAGCAAATAAATTACTTTTTGTGACAGATTCTTCGGTTATATGACAAATAAGGTAGATAGAATTAGAACTAATAAAACGGGCTCAATCTTAAAATGGCTGACTAGTGCTAATTCTTCAGTCATTTAATCTGGTTTCATGTGTTAACTGAAGACCTAATTTTGGAGGCATAAGCAACATTGTTCTTGGAATTGTTCGATTTGTAGGTGCAATTGTCCAAGGCACAATTAAGCAACAAAGAAGATAGGGTAAGGCAAATCTGCATTGAACTCCAAAGGCAAATCAATTCAGCCAAAATAGAACATTTAGTCTCTCAATGGCAAACTATGAGATGGAACCACAAGAAAGGGGAGGTGAGACCATGTCCTCCTGGAAAATTTGCCCAAATATTGCGTTGGAGTGAGAAAGAAACTGTATTGCAAAAGATTCTATATTTACTTCTAAAGGAGCAGAGTAGTCATAAAATTTGGATAGTTTATTGCAGTCTTTGTGCAAGAATTATGCTGTGCTGCTTGTGCTTTATCTGTCAAACTCTCTATAAATAGAAATCGCCCGGCCGATTTAGCCAACACCTCACCATGCCCGCTGAGAGTGTGTGTTTAAGTTAAAATCACAAAGGGTGGTACTCAGTTCATCCATGCCACACCCTCACTCTGCATTTCAGACAGAGAGGGAAGCCTTCAGGTCAGGGCCCCAGTAAGGCCGCAATCAGATCAGCCATGATCTTATTCAGTGCAGGCTCAAGGTGCCAAATGACCTACTTCTGCTTCTATTCCTTATGTGAAGTATAAAAGTGGTGCTCAGATAATGGTAAGTCACACCATGACTTAATCTGAATCCCAGTGTCATCGCCTAAAACTACAGATTCCATTTCTTACTTGCTGTTAGGGCCATTTGCCATTACCAAATTGAGTCATGGAGTTGCCTCATGACTTCCCCGATAAACTGGGTTAGGAAGCAGTCTCACACCACAATTACTGATTCAGAGCCTAGAACCCTTAAACATTTGAAGCTTACACAGCACAGTAGAGGGATTAATTGCATAGCTCTTTCAAAGAGCTGACACAGACACAATGGGCTGGGTGGCCATCTTCGGTGTTGTGTCATTCTATGATTCTATGTGAGAACATGGTTTGCTAGACCACTGCAACAATCAGCCTCTCCAAAGGGCTTTTTAATATTTGCAGTAACTTGTAGCTCATAACACATATTGATATAAACAAATAGCTGTTATTTTGCCAAACACTGTCAACTTTTTCTACTGTTTTGGGGCATGTTCTAAACAGGGTTGCATTATATCCTTTCTTTATTAATGGTATACTTATGCCTTGTCTGATATCAGATGTTGTACTGTATTAGAGTCTGATAATCCAGACTGTGGTAAAATATTTATATCAAGATAAATGTTTATATAGTAAATTCACTGTATTAGTTAAGGGGTGTATGTGTACTGCTTGAAACTCATCATGCATGATAACTACTTTTTTTTTATCCTATTCTATCTTTCACTCTAAACTATCACTGGGTGCAACCATAATTTACCATTATAATATTGGAACAGTTTGCCATTGTGATATCAAGTGATAGACGGTGTCATTGACAGCACTACCAAGTGGCAGTTACACAGCAATAACCTGCTCACTGGTGCTCTGTTTAGATTCTTCCAGGGCCCACTCAGCTCCTGATCTTATTACAGGTTGCTCCAAACATAGGCCCAAAAGCTGAATTCAAAAGTTGAGGTGAGAGTGACAGCTCTTGACATCAAGGCAGCATTTGACCAAGTGGGATATCACGGACCTCTAGCAAAGTGAAGTCAATGGGAATCAGGGGGGAAAATTCTCCATTGGTTGGAGTCATACCTACCACAAAGGAAGATGGTTGTGGTTATTGGAGGCCAATCATCTCAGCTCCAGGACATCACTGCAGGAGTTCCTCAGGGTAGTGTCCTAGGCCCAACCATTTTTAGCTGCTTCATCAATGACCTTCCCTCAAATATAAGGTTAGAAGTGGGTATGTTCGCTGATGATTGCACAATCTCCAGCACCATTCGTGACTCCTCAGATGCGGAAGCAGCCCATGTCCAAATGCAGCAAGACCTGGACAATATCCAGGCCTGGGCTGACAAGTGGCAAGGGACATTTGTGCCACACAAATGCCCAGCAATGACCATCTCCAACAAGAGAGAATATAACCATTTCCCCATGACATTTAATGGCACTGGCATTCGTGAATCCCTCTCTATCAACATCCTGGGGTTACCAGTAACCAGAAGCTGAACTGGCCCCACCATATATATACTATGGCTACAAGAGAAATTCAGGGACTGGGTCTTCTGCAGTGAGTCACTCACCTCCTGACTCCCCAAAGCCTGTCCACCATCTACAAGGCACAAGTCAGGAGTGTGATGAAATATTCTCCACTTGCCCGGATGAGTGCAGCTCCCACAACACTCAAAAGTTTGAAAACATCTAGAACAAAGCAGCCCACTTGATTGGCACCCCATCCAGAACTGTTAACTTTCACCCCCCCCCACCATTGGCGCAGGGTGGCAGCAGTGTGTATCATCTAAACGGCGCACTGTAACAACTCACCAAGCTTTCTTCAACAGTACCTTCCAAACCCGCAACCTCTACCACCTAGAAGGACAAGGGTTGCAGATTCCTGGGAACACCACCACCTGCAAGTTCCTCTCCGAGCCACAAATCTTCCTGACTTGGAACCAAATCACCATTCTTTCCTGTTGCTGGATCCTGGAACTCCCTTCCTAACAGCACCATGGTGCAGCTACACCATGGACTGTAGTGGTTCAAGAAGGCGGCTTGTCATCATCTCCTCAATAGCAATGAGGGATTGGCAATAAATACAGGCCTAGCCAGTGATGCCCACATCCCATGAAAGAAAAAATAACAAATGCAGGTTCTGGTGCATTATGAATTATTCGCTACATCTGCTCATCTCTCTCTGTCTGACATGTGGAGTATGATATGACCGGATGCAGCATAAAGGTCCTTCTACTTGTCACCAACGTTTCTCAATCCAACCTTGGAAAATAGCAATCTCTAACTCAAACAGCCCGCCACCTTCTCACCACTTTCTCCCAACTATTTCCCACATCAGCCATCCTCTGGAACCCTTAGCAAGATTTAAAGTTAAGAAGTGATTTTCTAAAGGTGTAATTCTCTAAGATGTTCTGTCCATCATTGGATATCGTCCTTTAAAACCAAATTCTAACTTTTCAGCAGATTACTGCAAACAATACTCTCCTTGGTTAGCACAACCATGATGGTGAAAGGAAGTGTTCAGCCAACCATATGAATGCATTTGTGAGATGATCTACAAATAGTTGGATTTGTCAGAGCAGCAGGGGAATGAAATACTCAGGGATTGGGTGTCCTTGATTAAGTCTGCCCCCTACTCCCCAATGGACATGGTGCTTTTCTATTATTGTCCTGGTTGCACTTGTAGGGACCTGCTTTATGTGTTTTCAAGTGGGTTGATTTACACAAGTGAATCAACCAGTCCCCAGGCTCCAATACTGTCTCTGTTTAAAATAATGAATTGCACGCTCCCTGATGCTTTCTCTGTTGGTTAATTCCTGTTGGTAACTGAAAAATCAGGACCAGGAATGTCTCAGATCTGACTCTTGGCCTGAGTTAGTAGATATCAAACAAGCTGGCAGTAGGGCTGCTGCAATTGGCCTCTGTGCTCTGGATGAGAATTCATCCAAGGTTCCCTGCCCTGAATTCTATCCATTAGTTCCTTGAATGTTTGAATGTGTGGCCAGATCAGGATCGGTCATGATAGACCTCAGGGTCAAATAGTCAGCCTACACTCTCTCTCCTCGGGTGAGATACCAGAGCACATTGAATCCCCATCAACATATAATCCCAACGTCAGTCAGTATCTTTAGGGAAGAAAGGAAGAACAAGGGGAAGCAATTTATTTTTACAATGATGTCATCCTGAGGAGAGGAGGGGCTTGAACTAATTATTTTATTCTTATTACAGGTACGATATACTAACTATCTCTGCTTATCTCTCTACTTGACTCCAGGCAGTGTACAAAATGGCTATTTAAGCATTTATAAACTACAGTAAATATTACATTGCCAATTCCCAATCAAGTAACATTCTGTGCAAAGGCCTATTCATAACAATTCTTCAGCAGTGCACACTCCTGAAAGACGGATAAAAATTGTAGGAAGCATTGTCCAAACTTAACAAGAGCCCTTGGGTAGGTAGTTAGAAAACAACTCATGGGAACACAAACAAATCATCACACTCAATTAATGCCTCATTGTTTATCTTATCGGTTGGTTTTTTATTCCTCTCCATAAGGTGTTCTTGACTGCACTGAGAACCTGTTTAGCAGCATAACACACTCAGCATTCCAATCATAGCCAAAGTCTGCCTCCAAGAAATGGAATCTTATTACATTATTGTGAAACATTTACACGATGCTTAAGTACTAAGGAAATAGAGTATTTTGGGTATAATGATACCTTACTTCACCAATTCCAACCAACACCTCAAATGCCTTTACGTTTTGATGTTAAAATAGCACATGTGATGGCTTATCTGATTTGGTCTGATTTATATTATTAATGCTTCATTCTCCAAAGATGGGTGTAGTAGCTCTGGAGCCTGGCTAATGTACTTAATAGAAATGGTTAGATTAGACTGCTAGACGTGGCTCAGTTGGTAGCATTCTTGCTACTGAGGCAGTAGGTTCTGGGTTCCAATCTCACTCCAGAGACTTGAGCACAAAATCTAGGCTTTTGGATATGATGTTAAACTAAGGCCCCTTCTGCCATTGATTGTGGATACTGCTTAAAAGATTCCAATGGCACTATTTGAAGAAGATTAGGGGAGTTGTCTGTGGTGTTCTGCCCAATAATTATTGCTCAGCCAATACCATATGAACAGATTATTTGCTCATTATTATGGAACCTTATTGCACAAATTAGCTGCTGTGTTTCCTACATTACCAGAATGATTACATCTCAAAAGCATTTAATTGGCTATTAAGTGGTTTGGGATGTCAAGTGCTTTTCCTTTGGACAGCAATAATTTGCAGCTTTCTAAATTCTTGCCAAGAGAGCTGAGAATTTCCATATATTTAATAGAGTTTGCCATATAGCACATACAGGGGAATACGAGAATACATTGTCACCTTTAGGGTTGTTGATGTAGGTGTGAACACACTGGTAAATATACATAATTACTTGGGATTTGGCTGAACCTGAACTTTGTCAAGAGTCCTGATTAGTTGCAGGATAGGACCAATGTGGAATAAAAACAGGAAATGAGTCTGTATGACCCTTCTTCAGGTCATACAGACTCAAAACATTAACTCCATTTCTCTCTCCATCGATGCTGCTAGATCTGCTGAGTTTTTCCAGCATTTTCTGTTTTTGTTTCAGATTTCCAGTATCCACAGTTTTTTGGGCTTTTATCTTAGGGTCAATGTGGGTTTGCTGAAAGGGCTTATTAGTATGTGGCCCCATTCTGACTTTGGGAGGTGGCTTGCATACAAATGTGGAATGTCCCTGAGTGTATGTGGGCTGCAAGGATGAAGTTACCTTTCAACACCTTGTTGTGGGAAAGATTGTGCTTCAGAGCACAGAGGGTCAATATGCACCTTCCTGCAGCATGGTCTTGTTAGCCTATGTGTTGCAGGAGGCCTTTGATCTCCAAGAGGCAGCTGCAGTAAGCACAAGCCTGGGTCTGCAGGAACTGTGAAGTGCATCTTGCTGACTGTGGCCTCCTGGAATGATTGCTGCAGTATGTCCTTCTGGTTAATGTTTCTCCAGTATTCATCCTCTTAAGAGGAGTGGAATCTTTGGTGAATCTCGGGGTGCAGGGTGGATGGTAGGGCAGGCATGTTACATTTGATACATTAAACCAGAAAACCTGATAGTTAAGCCTGCATTGTTCTTGCCACACAAACTTCACCACTGACCCTGCTGAAACTTGAGGAGTAGGCCTTCAGGTGCAGGCCTTTGGCTATGGAAGGGGTGAACCTGCATGACACCCTCCAATGCTGAAGACTGTTGGCCCAGGGTAGGGGTTTGGGCTTGGGTATGACAAGCTCTCCTCCAGAGAAACATGACTTACACATTTCCATGGAACTTCACCAAACTGTCAGCCTAGATTAATAACTCACGTCTCTGGAATGAAGTTGGGGCTGTAACATGATTTTCTGACTCAGTAAGTTTGGCAGACACAAGAATTCCTGTCCCAAACACTTTCTTTTATTCTAAAGAGCATGGGCGTTCACAGGTCCTTGGTGAGTTTTAAAAATATTAATTCTCAGAATCTGCATAACTCTGGCAAAGCCTGCATTTGTTGCCCTTCACTTGTCCTAAGAATATGTGCTGGTGAGCCTTCTTCATGAGGCTTTGCTTGTTGTATCGATAAAACTGAGTGTCCAGTTAGGCCACTGCAGAGGACAGTTAAAAGTTCACTATGTTGGTGTAAGGCTGAAGTCATATATAGACCAGACAGGGTAAGGACGGCAGATTTTACAATCAGAAGGACATGAGTAAACCATTTGCGTTTTTACAGCAATCATAGTCACTTTTACTGATAACAATTGTGTCATGAAATGATAGGACACGGTCTTTTTTTTAAAATGTTCTTTCATGTGACGTAAGCATTAATGATAAGGCCAGCATTTATTGCCCATCCCAAACTGCTCTTAAGAAGGTGGTGGTGAGCCTCCTTCTTGACTCACTACAGTCCATGTGGTGTAGGTACACCCACAGTGCTGTTAGGAAGGGAGTTCCAGGATTTTGACACAGTGGCAATGAAGGAATGGCGATATAGTTCCAAGTTAAGGTGGTGTGTGGCTTGGAGGGGAACTTGCAGGTGGTGGTGTTCCCCTGCATCTGCTACACTTGTCTTTCTAGGTAGTAGAGATCGTGGGTTTAGAAGGTGCTGTCAAAGGAGTCTTGGCAAGTTGCTGCAACATATCTTGTCGCTGCATGCTGTCACTTTGCGCTGGTTGTGGAAGGGGTGAATGTTTAAAGTGGTAAATGGAATACTGATCAAACAGGCTGCTTTGTCCTGGATGGTATCGAGCTGCTTGAGAGTTGTTGGAGCTGCACTCATCCAAAGCTGTATTGAGGTGTGGAGCTCAGTGGCTTTGGCGGAACCCAAACTGAGCATTGGTGAGCAGATTATTGCTGTTTAAGTGTCACTAGGTGGGGAGCGGGGATTGAATCTTGATGGAGAAGCCAGTGGATGGAGCACCTGTTGCTGGGGAGGAGGGCTGGAGCACCAATGTGGAAATTGGGCTCTTGCTTTAATTTTGTCAGCATCACGGACTAATATTTGTCTTCTGCCAACATTTATATGGGTAACGCTAGTTAAACCAGGCATGATCTGCTGAAATGGTAGCCCTGAAAATGAAAACTTTTAAATGGAAATAATCGAAAGGTGGATCTTGAAGATTTTGAGTGATGAGTCTGTGACTATTTCCTTTGTCAGCTTGTTCCATGGTGGGATTGTCCTTGGGAAGAAAGATTGTTGATATGCTGTCCTAGAAACGAATGGTCTTTGTAGTTTGTATGGATGGCTACCTTGTGTTTTGTCATTGCCAGAGGACACCAGGTACTTGTTTCTGTCAATTCCCACCAGTCCATTCCATATGTTATAGAAGATGGTCAGTCTATTTTTCTTTCTGCTATTCTGTAGTGATTCCATTCCAAATATTTGATCAAGTATGTGACCTGGCGGATTTCCCATACTAATTTGTGCAGAATTGTGCAGCATATCTTTGGATTGCTTCAAACTTAACTTTTATCTCTCGCCACATGATATACATACTCCAGGATTGGATGAACAAATGTTTGGTAAGCTATAACTCTGATATTTTTGTTGCAATACCAAAGATTCCTCCTCACAAATCCAAGAATCTTTGAGGGAGGTGCGTCCCTCTTCCTGCCTGAGGCCAGAGCAGGGTGATCTGCTAGGTTTACCCTCTGCATGTGAACTCCTCCTGGCCGCCTCAAAATTGAGGCTGGGCAGGAGGCAGCCCATGGGCCTCAATTGGGACAAGGGTGGGCCGGTCTCTCTAGGCCTTGCCCGTGCCACACAATATTGAGGACATGTTGAGGGGTGGACAGGAGTGCAGCGGGAAGGCTACCTGGGGAATTTTATGACCCTCACCCCGCCACCAATGGTCATAACTTGCACATGCCACTGACCATCCTCAAGCTGCCACTGTCATCCAATGAGAATGTCAAGCAGAAGTGTTCAAGTGACAAGGTAAAGCATAAGTGTTCTTCAATAAGCAAACAGGCACAAGGGAACCATGAATTGAAGTTGGAGATTGAGTTCATTTTAAATGGTCAAATAGCGACAACAAACTTAGATAATTTCTATCTATATGGACCAAAGCAGATGAAGTGGTTGTTTGGTACCAATGCTTATCTGTTGAATGACAACACAAAGTGGAAAGCTTAATAGTGAGCAGACCAGAATATTATGAGGACAGTGATTATGAGGATACATTTCTTTTTCCGATGAGCGACTGTGTTGTTGATCATCCATCTCATCAAGTTGATCGCGCAAAATCACAACCACCAATTCGTAGACCTCAGCATAGTCATCAGAGCCCTTTGCATCTCAAAGTCTATTTCTGTACTCAGAGAAAATGGACAAGCTGAAGTCTAAGAAATTACTCGATGTAAATATGTTTGTTGTTTAGGGTAATTTAACTTAAAATATGTTTTTAGTTTTACAAGAGGGAAAATATGCAGTGTTTAATTGTCAGTGTTTGACTATGTAAGTCTATTTACTATTGATGCTCGCTGTGCTTGATTGATTAAGCCTGAGTATGAACTTAGAGATAAGTAAATAGACTGCAGAAAGAGCTGGAATCTAGAATTAGAAGTATGGAGCAGACATTTTAAAGTACTTTGAATAAAACCTGTTGCACACAGAAACTAGTGTCACCCATGCCTAGTTCTGAGATATAAAATATACAACACCTTCTAACTGCTTGCAGCTGCCAGCTCAATGATATTCTCCACCTTACTTACATTAGGTTCTCAAAGATTCCATATTCTTAGCTCTCTGAAAGTTTGTGTTGCCTTGTATGGTGATGACCAGAAGAGATCAGGAAGGGCCCACTCCCCCATTCTGTGCTGAGCTAGCCAATCTCAATTAGGAATGCTGCAGTAGACCTTGGTTTTCCTGATTACAGAAATTAAAAAATCACCAATATCCAGCGGGGTTACACAGGGATCGGTGTTGGGTCCCTTGCTGTTTGTGGTATGTTTAAACGATTTAGACTTGAATGTAGGAGGACGACACAAAAATTGGTGGGGTGGTGAATAGTGAGGAGGATAGCCTTAGATTACAGGAGGATATTGACGGGCTGGTCAGATGGGCTGATCAGTGGCAAATGGAATTTAATCGGGATAAGTGTGAGGTGATGCATTTGGGCAGGACGAACAAGGCACGGGAATACATGATGAAAGGTAGGACCCTGGGAAGTACCGAGGATCAGAGGGACCTTAGTGTACATGTCCACCAGTCCCTTGAGGTAGTGGGACAAGTAGATAAGGTGGTTAAGAAGGCATATGGGGTAATTGCCTTTATTAGCCGAGGCATAGAATATGAGAGCAGGGAGGTTATGCTGGAACTATGTAAAACACTGGTTAGGCCACAGCTAGAGTATTGTGTGCAGTTCTGGAATCCGCATTACAGGAAGGATGTGATTGCAGGGGAGTGCAGGGGAGATTTACCAGGATGCTGCCTGGGCTGGAGAGCTTTAGTTATGAGGAGAGATTGGATAGACTGGGGTTATTTTCACTGGAGTAGAGGAGATTGAGGGGGAACATGATTGAGGTGTATAAAATTATGAGGGGCATAGATAGAGTAGACAGGAAGGAACTTTCCCCCTTGGTGGAGGGATCAATAACCAGGGGGCGTAGATTTAAGGTAAGAGGAAGGAGGTTTAGCAGGGATGTGAGGAAGAATTTTTTCACCCAGAGGGTGGTGGGAATCTGGAACTCACTGCCTGAAAGGGTGGTAGAGGCAGATACCCTCATAACATTTAAGAAGCATTTGGATGTGCACTTGTGATGCCATGGCATACAAGGATATGGGCCTAGTGCTGGAAAATGGGATTAGAATAGTTAGGTACTTGTTTGACAATGGGCCGAAGGGCCTTTTTCTGTGCTGTAGGCCTCTATGACCTAGGGTTCCACTTTCTTGTGTCATCCAGTAGGCCCCGAGCAGAAGGGGCAACCATGTAAATGAAGTGGGAGGCTCATAATTATGCCTTATCCCAGGCCAATCTTTATCTCTCAACCAGCATCGATGAACAGGTTATCTGGTCATTATCACATTGTTGCTTGCTGCGCACAAATTGGCTGTTTTGTTTCCTGCATTACAACAGTGACTATACTTTGAATGTACTTTAATGGCTGTAAAGAGCTTTGGTATGTCTTAAAGTCTTGAAAATTAATAAATCAAGTCTTTTTTTCTTTTACAACCAGTAACTCACTAGAGTTCAGCTGCTGTACTGGGCCCATAGAGTCCAAAATAGACCTATACAGCAGCTTTCATTATGACATCTGATTTTCTTTTAGACTTTAAAATGGCCTATTTTCTTCCTTATATAGTTTCTTCCCTATTTGCTCCTATTCCTTTTGTGCAAATTTTCTCATCTTTTCTCTATCTTCCTCTCACTGAGCAATTCACTCATTGTTGATTCACTTTCACTTGAGCACTATATCCTTTCCAATTTCTGGGCTCCATAGTTGAAACTCACAGCTTGATTCTCCTCCCAGTTCCAATGCCGAATCATTCAATCATAGTGTGCTTACAGCTCAGAGAGATGCCATTCAGCCCATCATGTTTGTGCCAGCTCTCTGCAAGAGCAGTTCAGCTAATCCCACTCCTCCCACTACTTTCCCTGTAGTCCTGAAAATATTTTCTCTTCAGCTGCTTATCCGATTCCCTTTTAAAATCCACAATTGAATTTGCCTCTGTCACACTTGTAGACAGTGCATTCCAGATCCTAACAATTTGACTGTGCACAAAAGCTTTTCTTCATGTTGCTGTTGGGCTTATCTTTGGTTGCGTAAGGCTTGTGTTCAGCCCATGCCTGAGTTCAAGCTGAGAAATCAATGCAGTTGTACGAGAAAAATGACAGCTGCGGGTCCATGGGCTATTCAACCATGGGGTGCTTCAGAGCTCAGAAAAAGGGTTGTCCTCACAGTTGCACTTCTGGCTGGACTTACTGGATAGAGTATAGGGATCAAGAACACTAGAGTTACTTGATAGTAATCCAGAGCAGGAATACTGGAGTTACTGGATAGAGGATAGAGACCAGGAACACTGGAGATTCTGGATCACAACCCAGAGTAGGAACACTGGAGTTACAGCAATCCAGGGCAGAAACACTGACTGATCCATTTCATTTCCTTTCCTAACACTGGAAAACTGGGCCCCCTCATCTTGCACAGACTGAAATCAATAAAGCAGAGCATGATGTTAGAGGATGAACAATAGGATCCTCATGGTTCAGCTACTCACTGGGTGCTTGGGGAGTTACTGGAGGATCTCTCACTGCTGTTCTGTTGTTACTTCTGTTAAGAGTTGCAGTAGGGTGGCCTGGAGTGTTTTCACCCTCCATTTTTTCAGGTGGCAAAAGGATGAGGCTCAGTTTACCAACTTTCTGATGATCTGCCTGAGATTGACAACTCAACATCTGCTGGGTGCAAAGTCAACTCCAAATCCTCTGTGATGGATCAGGACCAGTTTATGTAAACAACAACTTCTCATATTTTAACATAGTAATACACCCCATGGTGCTTCACAGCAGCTGCAGCAACAAACAGTTGTCATTAGGTGATATTGGGGTAGATGATCAAAATCTTGGTCAAAGAGGCAGGTTTTAAGAAGTGTGTTAAAGAAGCTAGAGGTGGTGGTAGTTGCAGGATGGTGGGTGGTATGGTGGTGGGCCTGGGGAGATCAACACTTTGCACAAAATTTAGATCATAGCTTGAGGTTTGAGGTTTGATTGCCAGCAATGAAAATTCATCAAAACAATAATAAGTGAAGTACAGATTCAAATCATAAAAATCTAAACTGTGGATTAAAATAAACTAGGATTTGCCCTCCAGCTCACCTCTTAGAATTTTCAGGACCACTTGCTCAGAAGCTGGAAAGATGACAACCCCAGAGGTGTTATGTTTTGTCCCAGCTATTTGCTGTACTCCAGCTCCCCACCCAACCCAATGGTTCTACTTCCATCAGTGAAAGGAAGATGCATGCATGATGGTCATTGTGTCAAACCATGTGACAGCTAGGGCATGTCACATTTCCCTATAGCCTGATTACATTTCATATTTTATTCCCCATCGTAAATTCGGCTTGTCAAGCTGTCCTGAGGACTCCAAATTCCAATATTTGTCTCTGAGCTCGTGAGGCCAAGAAATGCCCCAGTTTTGAACTCCAGCCTATGTGGAAATGCTGAGCAAGTTGAGCAGGATCAATGGTACATGTGGCCTCCTGATTACTCAGCAGCTCCTCCCTGCATGGAGGAAGTGTGTGCAATACTGAGTGAGGGTAGCATTGGGCTTGGCTGTCCTGTAATATCTTCCAGTCAGCTACCTAATCAAGGATCATTGGCAAGGTTTACTCACAGCCACTTAGGCACAGTGCCATAAGGTCATGGAGCTCTACCCGAGGAGGGTGAGAGGCAGCGCCTTCAGGAGAGAAGCAAAGAAGGAATGCCGTAAGGGGGTGTGAGAGACCTTTGTGGAGTCTCACTTAGGTTCAGAGCTGTACTCTGGGTGTAGCAGGAATAAGTGACAATGCCAAGTTAAGTGTTAAAGCAACAATTTTATTGAATAATGATAATTCTAATAATAATATGACAATTAATTGATAATATATAAAAAGAAATATAACTTTATTAAAAGGAGAAAGCACTTCATATACCAGAAGAAAAGAAGAAAGACATTTTATTAAAAGCATAAACAGTAACCCTAATTGGTCTGTTCTACGACAGCTCCTCAAAATGGATAATCCCAATTTAGTATGTTCCATGACAACACTCTGAATTGGTCAAAATCCCCTTGGTACATACATTACCAAGTTTCTGAGCAACCTTACTGGGATGGGCTCTTTGACCAGTCACTCCGATGTCCTTTCCTCTGTAGTCTTCAGTGGTTGACTATTCTACCCAAGCTGCAGAACCGAATCCTGGAGGCAGCGTCCTATTAAGCCAAATTTCTGGCTTCGTTCCAGCCTTTCGAGGCCTTGTTCAGACTCAAAATTATGAGCCTGGAAAATACACAAATTCTTATCAATCCTCCTCACATGCACAGCAAGGGCTTTGCAGATTTCACAATCCAAGTTGTTAACACATCTTTTGATGATGTCTTCCTCCCTGCCATCAATCAGGCGGTATGTCCATGAATCAAACTCCATCGCCTGATGACCACACCATAACTGAACACCCCATGTGAGGCTACTCATTGTCCTCGTTGTAGTTCAAGGGACCAAATGCAATGCGTAAAAGGACTTCTAATAAATAAAAACAACTATTATTTTAGTAACCTAGCAAGAAAACAGAGATGTAGACCAAACAATAGCTGTGGGTGATTAATATGGAAAACAAAGTCATGGGAAAACACATCACTACGGATTATTATTGATTAATTAATCAAAGCACAACCACAGCTAGGTTTAGATCAATGTCTACAAAGTAAGCTTCATTACAGGTTGACTTAAAAATCAAAAGTGAAGCAAAAAGAAATTAGTGATTGCAGGCTGTAGGTCTACAATGTTTTGGTGGGAAACAATGCACAAATGTTTGACGGCTATTTCTTTGAAATAAAGTCATTTAATTATGTGTGGAAAAGGAGACCAGTCCCTTAAGTACTCCTGCACATGGGCCACTTTTAAGGTAATGTGTCATTAGTCTGTTGAGCAGTGGGGTGTAATAATTGATGAGTTCCTGACCTCAGTGAGGAAGTTATTGAATGAATCAGAGGAAGAGGTGACCTCTCCCAACCAATTAGCTATTGGTATTGACAGGGCACTGAGAATAGATTCCTGATGTGCTGTCAACTGTGCTGAGACAATAATGACATGTTAGTGGGGTGGAATCCTACTGTGTGGTATTAGCACATAAATGTGGTAATATGAAGGCATTCATATTTATTTCAAATCTGATTTCACTCCATTGGATCTATTCCATTTACTCAAGAGCTTTTCGTCTCTACCATTCTGAGAACGGAGAAAGTACTCCTAGGTGGTGAGAACAATAGCAGCATTTTTAATCTTTGGTGACTCATTATAAGTGAGCCGTGATAATGTTTTATAAGCTTTGGGTTGAGCCTTGTGCTTTGCTTGCCTCGACATTTTCTGAATGTTTTGGAATCATAGAATCACATGCAGCACAGAAGGAGACCACTTGGCCCATCGTAGCCAGTGCTGGCCCTTTGAAAGAGTTAACCAATTAGTCCCACCTCCCCTCCACTCTTATAACATAGCCCTGCAAGCTTTTTCTTTTCAAATATTTGAAAGTTCCTATTGAACTTACTTATACCAGCCCTTCAGACAGAACATTCCAGCCCTGTGGAAGTTTTCACTCTGCCCAGATGAAGTGATATTAATTTTAGTTGTTCCACCATGACCTAGATTCATTGGGACACAGGGGACAGCTTGGTCATTCACATTGTTGCAGACTGGCTTGCATGAGCTTCACTTTGTGAAAGGCCTGTGCTCTAGGAGGTGATATATGTATTGGGGAAGGGCAGGAGCTGTTGGCATATAAATTCTTGTTTGTTTCCGTTCTTTACAACTTTCACAATCCACATTGATCACTGCTCATGACCTCACAAGGCGCAAAGGTTTAAGGTATTAATGATGACTCGTAGGACTGTCAATTCACTGTACATAAAAGCAGTGACTCACATTGTAGTTCGTGACCGAACAACACAGCAATGATTTTCCATTGTGGAGTTGAAGCAAGAAACATTTGTTAGATTTATTTCTTTGTTGGAGTCACATTGAAGACACAAGAAGTGGATTTGGAATCATAAATGGCTAAAGAAAAGTCAGTACTTTATGCTCTAAAGCTAAATTTTCTCCAAAGAAATGTTGCTTCCTCATTATCTTAAAAAGCAGGCTTTAGTTCGAAACTATCAAGCATCAATACACTCCCCTCCAGATTCCAAATTTTATCTAAAATGTTTAACATCTATCTGGAATGAAAGCAGGGCCTCCTTGTCAAGTTTATTTAAAACAATAGTAACCATTTTGTAACTAGGCAACTTCTTTCGACCTTCTAAATCTTTGTGAACTGAACCGATTTTGCAGGTTTTAAACTGTGGTGTTAATGAGCAGGTATTCTGTGCGTTGTTTGATGTACAGTTTTTGGTTGGTTAGACCTGATCTGAACCTTCGTTTGAGACCTGGAAGAGGACCAAGAGTCTGTACCACAGGTAGAATCCTGAACCATGGCCAAGGTTTTCAGTTGCTATGTCAACTTTCAAAATAGGCAGGGACGGATCAGATTGCAATTGAAATTCCAAAGTTGGCAGGAGGATCGAATTTCCCTCCATCACATTTGTAGATGGTGAATTCTAGATCCTAAATATTCAGATAAAAGACTTTCTTCTTGTCATCTTTGGGGTAAGACTTGAGCACGGCTCATGCCTGGGTTCAAGCTGAGAAATCAATGTGGTCATGCAAGAAAACTGACATAGAATCTATTGAAAAGTTATGGCGCAGTAAGAGGCCATTCAGCCCATTGTGTCTGTGCCAGCCATAAAAAAGAGAAAAAAGAAACTAGCCGCTCATTTTAATCCCACTTTCCAGCAGCTGGTCCGGAGCCTTTCAGGTTACAGCACTTCAGGTGCAGATCCAGGTACCTTTTCAATAAGTTGAGCGTTTCAACCTCATCCACCAACTCAGGCAGTGAATTCCAGATGCCCATCACCCTCTGGGTGAAAAAGCTTTTCCTCATGTCCCTTCTAATCCTTCTACCAATCACCTTAAATCTAAGCCCCCTCATAATTAACCGTCAGCTAGGGGAAACAGGTCTTTCCAGTCTACTCTATTTAGGCCCCTCATAATTTTGTACACCTCAATTAGGTCGCCCATCGGCCTCTTCTGTTCTAGGGAAAACACCCCCAGCTTGTCCAATCTTTCTTCATAGCTGCGGTTTTCAAGCTTTAGCAGCATTTCTTGTAAATCTCCTCTGTACTTTCTCCAGAGCAATTATGTCCTTCCTGTAATGTGGTGACCAGAACTGTACACAAAATTCCAGCTGTGGCCTCACCAGCGTTTTATACAGTTCCAGCATTACATCCCTGCTTTCGTATTCAATACCTTATTCAAAAAAGGAAAGCATTCCATATTCTTTCTTTCCTACCTTATCCACCTGTCCTGCCCCATTCAGGGACCTGTGGACATGCACACCAAGGCTCTCACTTCCTCTACCCCTCCCAATATCTTCCCATTTATTGAGTATTCCCTTGCTTTGTTTGCCCTCCCCAAATGCATTACCTCACACTTCTCTGGACTGAATTCCACCTACCATTTTTCCATCCGCTCAGCCAAACCATTGATATCATTCTTGAGAAAACAGCTATCCTCTTCACTATCAACTGTGTCATCTGCAAATTTCCCAATCATGCCTCCCACATTTAAGTCCAAATCATTAATATATGTGACAAACAGCAAGGGCCCCAACACTGAGCCCTGTGAAACACCACTGGAAACCGTTTCCAATTGCAAAAACATCTACCAATCATTACCCTTTGTTTCCTGTCACTGAGACCATTTTGGATCCAACTTGCCACCTTCCCCTGTATCCCATGGGATCTCACTTTTCTGACAGTCTGCCATGCGGGACCTTGTCAAATGCCTTACTAAAATCCATGTAGACATTCATTGCACTACCCTCATCAATCCTCCTTGTTACTTCCTTAAAAATTCTGTTAAGTTAGTAAGATCCCTAACAAAACAATGCCGATTATCCCTAGTCAGTCTGTGCCTTTCTAAATCACAGTTTATCCTGCCTCCCAGAATTGTTTCCACAAATTTGCCCACCATCGAAGTCAGACTGACTGGCCTATAGTTTTCCAGCTTATCCCTCGCACCCTTTTTAAATAATAATAACATTCGCAGACCTCCAATCCTATGGTATCTCACCTGTATCTAGTGAGGATTGGAAAACGATCCTCGGAGCAACTGTTATTTCCTCCCTGGCTTCCTTTAACAACCTGGAATACAATCCATCCGACCCTGGTGACTTACCCACCTTCAAGGATGCCGGTACCTCCAGTACCTCCTCTCTCATTATGCTTATTGCATCTAATATTTTGCACCCTTTAACTAGAATGTCTGCATCATCTCTCTTAGTGAAGACAGAGACAAAGTTCTCACCTTTAGCATTAATGCACAAATTACCATGTGCATCTCTGATCAGCCCTACCCTTTCATTATTTTTCCTCTTGCTCCTAATGTACTGGTAAAACATCTTTGGGTTTTCTTAGATTTTACCTGCCAACATTTTTTCGTATCGTCTTTTTGCTTTCCTAATTTCTTTTTTTTACTTCACCCCTGTACTTTCTATACTCCTCTAGGCTTTCTACAGTATTAAGCTTTTTGTGACTGTCATAAGCTTTCTTTTTCTGCTTTATCTTATCCTCGATGCTTTTGGATAACTAGGGGTCCTCTAGATTTGGCAGTACCACCCTTTTTCTTTGTGCGGACCTGACTACACTGTGCCTGTAGAATCTCTCAGTGGACTATTCGACCACAGGCTGCTTCAAAGCTCAGCCCAAGTGCTGTTCTCACATTCACAATCCTATCTGGAGTTGCTGGATAGGGGATAGCGAGCAGAAGCACTGGAGTTACTGGATCACCATCCAGAGCAGGAACACTGGAGTTCCTGGATAGTAATCTAGAGTGGCAACCCTGCAGTTACTAGAGGATAGAGAGCAGGAATATTGGAGTTACTGATAGCAATCCAGAGCAAGAACAATGGAGTTACTGGATAGTAATCCAGAGT
Organism: Carcharodon carcharias; assembly: GCF_017639515.1. Lineage (NCBI taxonomy): Eukaryota > Metazoa > Chordata > Chondrichthyes > Lamniformes > Lamnidae > Carcharodon > Carcharodon carcharias. The sequence goes on along the minus strand of NC_054482.1, from coordinate 1,741,837 downwards.
AGGAACACTGGGGTTACAGCAATTCAGGGCAGTAACGCTGACTGGTTCTTTCATTTCCTTTCCTAACACTGAAAAACTGGGGCCTTTCATGTTGCACAGACTGAAATCAGTAAAGCTCAGCTCGATGTTAGAGGATGAACCATAGGATTCACTGGGTGTCTGGGGAGTTATTGGAGGATCTCTCACTGCTATTCTGCTGTTACTTCTGTTAAGAGTTGCAGCAAGTTGGCCTGGAGTGTTTTCACCGTCCATCCTTTCCGGTGACAGAAAGAAGAGGCTCAGCATACCAACTCCATGATGATCTGTCTGAGGTTGACAACTCAAAATCTGCTGGGTGCAAAGTTAACTCCAACTCCTCCGTGATGCACCTGGGACAAATTTATGTCAACAACAACTACTGGCATTTATACACCATCTTTAACATAGTGAAACATCCCATGGTGCTTCACAGGTGTGTTATCAAAAAAATTGACTTAAGGTGACATGGAGGGTGGGGAGGGAAGACGACTAAAATATTAGTCAAAGAGGTAGCTTTTAAAAAGCGTCTTAAAGAAATTAGCGGGCGGGTTGGTGGTGTGGGGGATATGTGGGTGACATTGTGGGCCTAGTGGGATCAACATTTGGCACAAATCTTTAATCATAGTTTGAGTTCTGAGACTTGATTGCTACCAATGAAAATTCATCCAGATAATAATAAGTGAAGTATCGATACGCGTGGATTCAAATTTTAAAAACTCAAATTTTGGATTAAAATAATCTCAGATTTGGTCTTCGGCTCACCTCTTAGAATTCTCAGCACTGCCCACCCAGAAGCTGGAGAGACGGCAATCCTAAAGGTGTTTGTCCCAGCTATTTGCAGATTCCCAAATTGGAGAAGGGCTTTGGTCTGGCATTTAGACATTGTACAGTATTACTCCCACTGCATGTTCCAGACTTGTTATCTGTCAGATACAAAAATCCATAGTTATAAGATCACAAGATAATAATATATAAGGAATGCTTTAATTTTTCCAACTAGACACATCTCACAGCACTCCTTCACTCCCCCTACCCTATAGCATTATTTGTTTCTTTTTAAAATAATTCCAAGGTTTTTCTCTTCACTACTTCACTACTATTCCGCCCTTTGATCATATGCAGATGAATGAATTGATATCAGACGTGATTTCACTTCTTTATTACTTTGAACTCATTCCCCCTAGTTCTACTCCCGCTGTCCTTTTTATACACTGGTTGCGTGGTCTATCTTATCTAGAGAGGTCGTAGTCTTACTCTGGTAGTTACTTCAAAATGGTTTAGTAATACCATATATAAGATAGGTTCCAGGGTAGGTATGTCTCTCATGATCATAGACTGTTCTATGCTCTCCCCGAGTGCCTAGTACATTACTGCTGATGTCACTGTTACATCATGGTCTACATCACTCATTACCATAACTATTCTATTTACCCATTACACTACACTGCCTAGTCTGAAGTAATACCCTAGGTCACTTTCTCTACACCCCTAAAAATCTTACATGCCTCTATAAAATCGCTTCTTAGATGCCTCCTTTCTAGGCCAAAAAGCCCAACCTTCTCCACTTCGTCCTTATACCCACCAACCCCACCCCACATACCATTGACAATGGGATCCGAATTAGAAACAGTGATTCCAGCACCGAATGCTAAGGCACTCAAATTAGTATTCATCCCCTGCTAGTCAGAGAGATCTCGTCTAATGTAAGCTCATTTCCTATCTTCAGCCAGTTTCTATCTTTTCCCAGGGTTTATCCTTAATTCCCATTGATTAGTGTTTAATAATAGCCTTTCAAGTGGAGCCTTATCAGAAGCTTCTTTTGGCATTCAGGTGGACTTTCTTTTTAAATTGGTATGTTGTTACAATCTGGAATGCACTGCCTGAAAGACTAGCAGAAGCAGATTCAGTAATAACTTTCAAAAGGGAATTGGGGAAAGAGTACAAAGTGGGACTAATTTTGATTGCTCTTTCAAAGAGCGAGCACAGGTATGATGGGCCAAATGGCCTCCTTCTTTGCTTCAATATCCTATCATTCAATATCCCGGGGTTTACTCCAATCCACTTGGGTTGTCATTTCCTCAAGGGAGTCAGAGATTGGTTATCTTAGACCTTCCTCTTCTGAATCCATGTCGATTGCTGTTCACTCGGTGGACTTGAGCACAAAGTCTAGGCTGACACTTCAGTCGAGTATGAGAGAGTATTGCGTTATTGGAGGTGCTATTAAACTAAGGTTCCGCCTGCCCTCCCACATGGATGTAAGATATCCCACAGCATCATTTGTAGAAGAGGATGGGAGTTCTGCTAATGTTCTGGCCAATACTTATCCCTCAACAGTTATCTAAAAATTATACATTACCTGGTCATTACCACCTTGCTGTTTGTGGCACCTTGCTGCACACAAAGTCTGGAACCTTCCACTCCGGGACGAAGTCCCGTGGCAGGGGTGGGAAGTCCGAGGTACTCCCGATGCAGAGCGTAGCGGGTAAACCTCTCAAATCGTGCGATGTTCAGCAAGTTAATTAATGCAGCCACGAGGTTCATGTCAAATCTCATGGCAGATCGGACAGGAAGTCAGCCGCCCTGCCATCATTTCCGGGTACACCTGGACCACTCCACCTAGCCCCTTGAAGAGTTGCCCTTCCTCGGACCCCAAACTCTGGGACCTCGCCTCCCAGCCACCCCTTCCTTCCTGTCTTCCAACCCCCACCACCCCCACCCCCCACCCCCCAACCCCGCCTTCCTTTGTGTGTCTGCCATCTGCTGCGCAAGACACTGCCAGAGTGCGGGAGAAGAGCAGTACGAATGGTGAAGGCAGTGCCCAGTGGCAGCTAAGTGAAAGAGACCTCCTGCACTGGGTGCATGCCATGTTTGCAGAATGGTCTGATTTCCCACTAGCTTTCATAGGGGCACAAGATTCCGGTCTGTAGCCTCATTAATGAGCCTTTACGACATGCAAATTCCAACCCCGACATTCACCGGTGGGAAAGGCAAGCTGCTATGAACCCGCTGTGAAAATGCTGAGGTGGGGATTACAAGTTCTTTTCCTGCAGGCGGATTTTTGACTTTTGGCCCCACTCCAAATTTTCCGGCCCCCACCTGCCACAACTCCTGTTGCTGACAGGGCCAGAACATCCTCCCCCATTCCCCCCATGTCTCCTACATTACAATTGTGACCACATTTGTAAAGTTCTTCACTGGCTGCAAAGCGCTCTGGGACATCCTGAGGTCATGGAAAGCACGTTATAAATACAAGTCTTTCTTTCAGTAGAACAGACCTCAGGAGCCGTGGTAGACTCAATCCCTGACTGCATCAATTTTGGTTGGGCTATTACCTGAACCGGAAGATCTGGACTACTTTCTTTGCAGCCAATGTTTTGGTGACGTTGGAAAGGACTTTCCTTGGTGGCAGTAATCCTGCTGGGATTATGTCAGGGTGGGACTTGTGCACCCCTATCTCAATCCATCAGCACTCTGGTGAACCGCCTGGAGTCAGGATTATTGGTGTGAGGCTGGTGGTCGCTGGTGGTGTTTTGACTGCTGTGGTTGTCCCAGCTCTGAATGGGGGTGAGGAAGATGGATGAGGTATACCTGGCACACCGTGGGCAGAATCATCCCAGATTTGTACCACAAGTGGTAGCGGGCGGGAGAAAGGACGTTTTACCTGCCAGCCACAATGGCAAATTTTTGTGCCTTTTCCTCCCAATCCCATCTCATTAATCATTCATTTCCAGGAAACACGCCGTTTCGTTGGCGGACAGCCTCCTGTTCACCCTCCATGCTGTCACCTCACTGCTTCCTCACGCCGGGTGCCATATTTAAAGTACAGTTGCACGCACAGGAGTGCGGCACTGATGACATGGCCCCGAAAAGCAAGTAGACTGCAACCCCCTGATTCAGTAACACATCACACCTTCTGAATGCCGTTGGAGCCCACTGTGATGTCCTTTACCCCTGCTCTGGCTGCAGGAGGCCCATCAGTGTCACCGCTCCAGCTTGGGAGGTGGTGACAGCAGTGGTCAGTGTCAACATTGCACAGAAGAGGCTCACCATCCAGAGCAGATAGAGGATGAATGATCTCATCTGTGCCTCCAGGGTAAGGCAACCATCTCATCACTCTAAACTCACACTCACAAGGCCATCACACATTCACTGGCATTTCACTCACTGCCAGCTCAAGGGATAATGCCACTTACTCCCTTACACACACACCTTCACATCTCCATCTCTCCTCCTCCTCTGGAGACTGCCTCCTCAGCCCTCACCATCTTGAGCCCAATTGCACAGATCAACTTGTGCCCCCACACCACCGTAAGATACCTCCCTTCCCCAGTAATGCCCTAGCCCTGCAGCCTCTTCCCTTGCCTGAGGCCACTTCTCCCCCTTCCCCAAGCAAACCCTACCCCTGTAGCCAATGAAAGGCCACCCACATGTGGCTGGTCTGGTAGGTAGAGACCTGCATGTGAGCCCCCCTCAAAGTGGTGTGCTTCTGCCTGTGAAGCCTGGTGCTGATGAGCATGAGTGCTGCCCGAAGCCAGGTAGGTAAACAAACCTTGAAGTCCCGAGTGAAGTACAGCTCACCGGCTGCACAGCGCTTATGTTCAGTTGCGAAACACATCGGTGTGCATTATGCTGATGTGCCCGGATGATCTAGCGTGGTGGTGGGGGGGGATGATACTGGTGAGCTGGGCTTAAAATGATATGCAGATGTATTACAGTGAAGCTCTTGATGTGCGGTGGTGGGAAATGTGGCCCGCTATTGACGGGCGGAGCAGACGGCTGCAAGCTGGTTTCACGATGTCGTGAAACTGATTTTTGGCCTTCCCGCCATATTGTTTGCTCCTGCTCACCATGACGTTCGACACCAGTGGCCCTGGAAAATCCCGCCCAGTGACATGGTCAGTGATGCTGCTCACAGGGAACAGAATGCACATCTCCTGTACCTATTCTGATGCTCTGACTTTGGGTGGGAGTCCCTTTAATTTTTAAATCTATTCTGCACTGCTTCAGCGGTGCTGGATGCTAGGAATGATGTTTAGTGTTGCTATAGTAATGGAAAGTACATTGGATGATGTACTCCAGTCACTAACCTTTCACATCAGTGCACCCACCCGAATATGGGCAGGCATATTTAACATTCATCAGCCCTTCTGGAGGAAAATTCTGGAACTCTCCCACCCTCAGAAGTCTGTGGAGGCTGCATCAAATTGAAACTTTTAAGACTGGGTTTGATAAATTTTTGTGAGGTAAACATACCGAAGGATATGGATCGAAGGCAAGTAGATGGAGTAGAAGCTCAGATCAGCCAAGACCTGATTGAATGGTGGAAAGGCTCAAGGGGATGATCTCCCATTCCTTTCTACCCTGTTCCAGTTGTTCAAATGAGGTTTAAAGTCCTTCAGCACTATTTGAAGAAGAATGTCCTGGTCAATGTCCTTCCCTTCAACAGCACCAAAAACTATTGAACTCAGCATTTTTGAGTCACCTTGATGGGTCCAAAATGAGCGCTGTTGTCTTTTGGCCTATATTGTAACAATCACAAAGCTTTTCATATTATCCTAAGGCCAGGACTTGACAGCCCCGCTGTGGTGGGTCTTACCCCCAGCAGATGCAGCAAGCCACTTAAATCTCCATTCAGTTTGGCGGGACCATAATATCCCACTGGGCAGGAGGGGCCATAAAATCCTGACCTGTGTGATGTACTTTAGGGTATTGCAGAGAGATATGAGGTGCTGTAATAATGCGGGTCTTTTTTCTTTCCATGGCTAGATACAGAGCAATTGCCACTTCACATTCAGGTTACACGGGAGCTTGTTAAAGGAAAAAGAGAAAAATCCGAAAGAAAATAACTTAATTAATAAGTAAATGAAAAAGCTACACTAAGAGCTTTATTCATGGTTTAAGAATGTAAGAAATAGGATCCAGAGTAGGACATATGGCCCATCAAGCCTGCTCCATGGTTCGATAAGGTCATGGCTAGACTTTTACATCAGCTCCATGTTCCTGCCTTAACCCTTGATTCCAATTAGTGCTCAAAAAACCTTTTAGTCTGAGTTTTGAATATATTTATCGATTGAGCATCCATAGCCCCTGAGGCAGAGAATTCCAAATAATCATAAACCTTTGAGTGAAGAAATTTCTGCTCATCTCAGTCCTACACGGTTGTTTCCTTACGCTAAGACAATGGCCCATTGTTCCAAACTCACCAGGCAGGGGAAACAGCTTTTCAGCATCTCCAAGCCCCCAAAGAGTTTTATGTGTTTCAATGAGGTCACCAATCATTCTTCCAAACCCCTTTCTACTCAACCTCGCCATCTCAGGAAGCAATCTAGGGAACTTTCATTGCACCCTAAGGTAAGCATAACCTTCCTCAGAGTACTTGAGGAGAGGTCTGACCAAAACCCTATAACCATTGAGCATGTTCAAGACAGAAATTGATAGATTTCTGGATGTCAATGATGTCAAGGGATATGGGGATAGTGTGGGAAGGTGGCGTTGAGGTGGATGATCAGCCATGATCTGTTTGAGAGGCAGAGCAGGCTCAACTGGCTGAATGGCCTACTACTGTTCATATGTTCCTATGTTCCTAACCCATGATCCCTAATCTTGTGACACTTTATCGAATGTATTCTGAATATCCAAATATACTACATCAACTGTTTTCCTTAATTATCTGATAGTTACAGCCTCAAAGAACTTTAATAGAATTGTCAATCATTATTTCTCTTTGATACAACTTAATTAACTCTATCTAAACATATTCGGATTTTCCAAGTGACATGTGACCATGTCCTTATTAATAGATTCTCGCATTTTCCCTGCTACTGATGTCAGGTTAACTGGCCTCTCATTCCCTATTTTCTCTCTCCCCCCCACTTTCCTGAATTGCAGGGTTACATTTGCTATCTCCCAATCTATGTGGACTGTTCTAGAATCTAAGGAATTCTGAAAGATCAAAACTAAGACACTGTAGCCACCTCTTTTAAAACCCTAGGATGTAGGCCATCAGGTCTAGTGGATTTATAGGCTATTATCCCATTATTTGTTCCAGTACTTTTTCTTTACTAATATTAATTACTTTAAGTTCCTCATTCTGATTAGCGCTTGTTCCCCACAGTTTACAGTATGTCCTTTGTGTCTTCTACTGGCTAAAGGAGTAGGGTGTTCTGCATCCAGTTATGGTTCTTCAGGGATGGAACCTGAGTAGAGCAGTCAGGGTATTAGAAGGGAAGGATTTTCAGATGGGAAAGTCAAACCAAACATTGCATCAAAATCTGACAGTTGTTCCGTACATCTGTGCCAGGTTATCACTGGCTTCAGAATATGGAAGGAGAAGCGTTTGTCTGTTCAGTATTTCAAACACTAGTGTGACTGGAAAAGCACTGAGACACACACAATTGAGTGAGAATGTTCCATGCACTGCCTGTGGAAAGAGTTTTAACCAGTTGTACAGCCTGAAATATCTGTTCACCTGCTCCATGTGTGCGAGGGTATTCACTCAATCACTTATTCTGTGAAGGACCAGCAAGTTTACAAGCGACGACAGGGGTTCGATTCTGCTGTTTAAATGGCATCTTGGATTGGGCCATGTTTATTTTGCAGCTGTAGCTCAGTTGGTAGCATTTTTCCCTCTGAGTCAGAAGGTTGTGGGTTCAAGTCTCACTGCAGGACTCATGAGTGCCAAAGTAAAGGCTGATGCTCCAGTGTAGTACTGAGAGAATGCTGCACTATCAGAGGTATTCAACTGAGGTCCCGTCTACCCTGTCAGATGGATATAAAAGGTCACAAGGTGCTATTTTGAAGAATAGTTATTCCCAGTGTCCTGGCCAATATTTGTCCCTCCATCAACATCACAAAAGCAGTTTACCTGGTCATTATCACATTACTGTTGTGGGAGCTTGCTTTGCACAAATTCTCTGTCAGATTTCCAAAACTACAACAGTAGTTATTCTTCAAAAATATGTCGTGAGGTTGTGCCCATTATACCCCCGGAACTGCTTTGTTTAAATTTAAAGTTAAGACCCTAGTTTGGGCTTAACTACATCAACATCAAATATAATATGAAATTTGATAATATTGTCATGACAGAGTATCATGACTGTATTATAAATCAGGAGAACTGCATTTTAAAGGTTTGGCATGACCCAAATTACTTACGGACATATTGAACTTTTAAGTAAGGCTTTCTTTTAAAAAAAGGACATACAAACAAAAGCTGGCTGAGACTGTAAAGTAACCACTTGCTGGAAAATTCCTATGTGGATTGCACTTGACCAACTAGTCCAGGGAATGGAGCGTCACTCCTAAAAAGGTGTCAAGGCTTACTTCAGAGAGAGACACTTTAAAGGAAGAGATGCAAAGCAAAAATTGAACTGTAATCTCCTGCAGCTGCGCAGATAATGAAGCTTGATTACCATCTTAGCAGAAGCCGTCTCCTGTGAGTTATATCCCAGACTGTGGACACGATGTGTATTGAAAAGAAGGCAGATCTGGGTGAAAGACATGTTTGTTTTTTTCCCTTCCAGTAATATACAAGAAAGGGGTTTAAAAGCCAACTACAACACTGGTCTCTGTGTGCTGGTTTTAGTGTTCCAGGCCTGGTGTGGGAAGATGTGCTGTGAATGTCACAGCTAAACAACATCAACTAGGAATCCCTGCACTTGCAGGTAAAAAAAAAGTCCTCTCTCTCTGATTGCTGGAAGCAAGTCACAAGTCAGCAAAGCCACAGTTGAAAGGGAAACAGGACAACTCCTTTCAGCTAAACTGCAGGACCAAAAATCTCCAAAACATCTGCTCAACTGCCCAAAGTCAGCTCTACTAGAATCATCCAACTTAACATCATCTACTCCTCATGGACCAGCAGAAGACTGATTTGTATATCGTTTTTTAACTTCTATTTCTGGACTCACTTCCCTTTCTAATCAGTGTGTACATGTGTTGCGTTTTTATTATTTTTTTCCTGCATTTAATAACTAATAAGCTCACTCAAGAAAGCCTGGTTAAATTGGCTCCTTTTAAAATGTAGGGCTGCGTCTTCTGGTCAGCGAGTGGGGGGTGGGGCCCGCTCACCAATGCGTAAAATGATGCGGGTTGACGTTGGACATGTGTCCCAATGATAACCGGGGCCTTTAGGTTTTCAGTTTGGTGGGTGTAGCCGACTTGGCTGCGTAGCCACCGACCTGTCAACAGCCACTTAAGGCCTTAAAAAAAGTAATTAAGCTAATTAAAGGACCTGCCTGTCCGACCTTAAGGTTGGCGGGCAGGCCAGGAGCCCAGGCAGCCTTTAGAAAAAACATGAAACCTCATCCACGGGCGGGATGAGGTTTCGTGAGGGCTTTAAAATGTTTATGAAATGTTGAAATAAAAGAAATTGTCATGTGACAGTGTCACATGAGGGGACGTATCAGGAATTTTTTTTCCCACACTTCCACAAATTTTTACAACTTCCAGCGATCTCCCTGAGGTGGCACATTGCCTCAGGGAGATCTGTGCCGTCCTTCGCACACACGCGTGAAAGAGCCCACTCCCAGCTCAGGAAATCCACCCCCCGCCGCACCACCACCCCCCCCACACACAGCGAGTGCACAGCGCTTCCGAGCGGATGTCACACTGGGCGGGCCTTAATTGGACCGCCCACGTAAAATGATGGCATATTCCCGACCTGGGGCGCCAATCAGGAACCCGCCCACCCATGCCCACTCCTGCACATCCCTGCAGATGGGAGGAAAATGTTGCCCATAAATACATTTGGACTGGGAATAGGTCCCCAGGAGGGAAAGGATCCTTTTAAAACTAACCTTGTTACGACCAACCATTGAATAAAGAAGAGGAACCCGTTCATCCCTCCTCACCTGGGAGCATAGCAATTTGGGATACCTCGTCCAGGACCATAACAAATTGGGGAAACCTCGCCCAGGGAACAGCCATAACAGGTTACATCTTTGAAAATGCGCTGTAAGTCAGACATGGACTCTGAGGTCACATGACTTCTGTTGTAGGTTTCAACTTATCTCACAAGACAAAACGACGCATTCTCAGGCATGAAAGACATTTGGAATTCAATAAATGCTTGACAAATTACCCATCTTTACACCCTGTTAAAAATATAGCAAACTGCTCCATGCAGACAGAATTCTAAGACAGAACATGGGGAGAGGGGGACCAACAACCATCAAACCGTTGTAATCAACCAGGCTGAAAAAAGGGATACACTGCAGTTCCTTGAAAGAGAAATAAAGAATCTTCTCTCTCCATCCCCACCTGGTTCCATCTTCAAGCTTACCTGAGAAAACCAACCTCCTGCAGATTGACTATCGGAGCCACCACAACTGCTGAGACATCTCTGCAATTTCAAAGCCTCCACTTCAGAAAACCTGACAATGTGACTACAAGATAACAGGCCTGCATCAGAACAGAGACTGAGATCCATTCAATTTTTATAAGCAATGCTTTTATCTTCATCAGTTTTGTGTGTGAGTGAGAGTGAGGGTGTGAGAGAATGTGAGTGAGACATAGCTTTCTTTGGTCGCCTTCAAGGCAAAAGTGTGGAAAATAAATGAACCTTTTCTTCTTTAAAAAATGTAAAAGGCTTGCTGCTGGGTCATTCAAAATCTATTCATTCACTCCAATGGTAAGAATGACACACACTCACATACAAATATAAATGATCGAGCAATAAAAGGTAACACCTTTTTATGATCCCCTCCTCCCTAGTGTGCACTTTACTATAAGATTACTAATTAACCCTGCCTCATTATACAATATGGATCTACTTGGTTCCTCAATAAATTGTTATGGAAAACTTGCTTGAACGTGTTCCATGAACTTGTCCTCAAAGCTACTTTTTCCAAATAGGTTTGCCAAGTCTATTATGAAGATTGAAGTCCACCACTAGTATTACACCAACTGGGTGTGGTCCTTCTTGAAATTTCTAATTCATATTCTGTCCAACACTATGAGTACTGTTAGGGCGCCCATTTAATCAATCCTCCCCTCAATCAATTCTCTCTTATGTTGAAGGGTCATGAGGACTCGAAACGTCAGCTCTTTTCTTCTCCACCGATGCTGCCAGACCTGCTGAGTTTTTCCAGGTAATTCTGTTTTTGTTTTGGATTTCCAGCATCCGCAGTTTTTTTGTTTTTATCTCTCTTATGTTTTCTGCCCTTTATTATTTCTTAGCTCCATCCATGCTGATTACACACTCTGATTTTCTAAGATCTTTTCTCACTGCTGCCTTTATCTCATCCTTTATTAAGGCATACCCCATTTTCCATTTTACCTTTCTTTTCAAAAAGTTAAGCCCCTTGGAATATTTAGTACTTAACCTGTTCCCATGTCTCAATAACAGCTAATAGATAAACCCCATTGATCTTTATTTGTACCATTACCTTAATGTCTTGTGAATTTAGTTACAGTATCCCTAATTTTAATTTTTGTAACAATGTTTCCCTGTTGGTATCATTTGTCATCTTAGTAAAAAATTTAACTGCCATTTTTTATGAATGAGGATCAAATTTAGACTTGCGTGTAATAAAAGAGTCAGCTATTACATGCTTTGTCAGTAGTTATGTGTCATTGAGATGGAAGCATATACTCATGCTGCCTTCCTGGGTGTGAACATGGTAATCATGTATGTCAATGGGTGGTGCCAATGGTTGAAAATTAGCAGCATATGTCTAGTGAGCAAACCGAGCAAATAAATCTTGGTAATAAATGTAACTGTTTTGCAATATCATTTTCATTTATCGTTTTGACAGGGTAGATAGGGGAGAGACTGTTTCCACTGGCAGGAAGGTCAGTAACTCAAAGGCAGATTTAAGATAATTGGGAAAAGACCCATAGTGAGATGAAGATAATGTATTTTATAAGGCAAGTTCTTGTGATATGTAATTCATTGCCCGAAGGAGAGAGGAATGTAAATTCAGCAGTCTCTTTCTAAAGGGAATTGGACAAATACTAGAGAAGGAAAACCATATAGGCCTATGGGGAAAGGGAGAGTGGGAATGATTGAACTGCACTTTCAAAGAGCTGACACAGGCAGAATGGGCCGATTGGCCTGCAACTATACTCTAACTAAGATTCTATGATCTACTGTAGTGTCACACAATTTAGTTCATTTTTACTCCATAAATATAATCTTATGCCCTATGAACCCATGGTCAATTTTATTAGCTTTTAGTTGCTGTCCTTTTTTCTTCCATGCGCAATGTACAAATTGTCCTGTTGAAGCAGTTGGTCAGGGGGTCAATGCAAACAATTTGTACTTTGTATTTTCTCCTGGCATCATAGCTCAGTCTGAATTTTCTCACTGAGTGGCAGTAATGAATTTCTACAATGACTCAGGTGGCCAGCGCTGAACATATGCCTCGAATAGCCATATGAACTACAGTTAGTTGTTGTTTAGCAGGTAAACGAACCATGAGCTGTATTGTTGTGTCACACAGAACCAGGATGTTCCTTGTCTAAAACAAAAACAGAATTACCTGGAAAAACTCAGCAGGTCTGGCAGCATCGGCGGAGAAGAAAAGAGTTGACGTTTCGAGTCCTCATGACCCTTCGACAGGACTCGAAACGTCAACTCTTTTCTTCTCCGCCGATGCTGCCAGACCTGCTGAGTTTTTCCAGGTAATTCTATTTTTGTTTTGGATTTCCAGCATCCGCAGTTTTTTTGTTTTTATCTCTATGTTCCTTGTCTATGCTGAGTTGACTAGGCTTACCTTAGGTGATAGCTCCCCTTGAGCTAGGAAAAGGAAAAATCATCCAAGGATCCCACTGCTGATCCCCTCATGAAAAGTGTGTGTGTGTGTGTGTATGTCAGAGGCTGGATAAGTACAAGATGAGACTGAATGGCCGTCACAGTGGAATAGGCTGCTAACAATTACTCGATCAGTTACTGAGCACTTCTAACACTTATGTAGTTATACACTACAGGAAATCACCTTCAGGGTAGAGGGCGATAGAAAACCAATAGTGGGAGTGGAATGGAATATTGGAATTAGCTGTTATCAGTTATGGATTCTCTGCTCTAGTAACCTGCTGCGTCTGCCCACATCCTTTGCCTTCAAATTTTCCCCATTCTATCTTTATTACTCATGTACAGCACTTGGCTCAGGGCTCATTATGCCCAACACCTACATGTGTGATTTGGATTTTTCTCCATAGCTCACATTCGCAATTAGGAGCATTCATTGCTAAGAGCTCTTTGATAAGGCTAAATACATCATTTGTAAAGGCAGTTTGAGACCAGAGTAGACCTGGCATCATTCATCATGAGTTAAACACTCCAACATCAAATAAAACCAATTTGAGGCAAGTTTTTATATCATATCCACTTCAGAGATGGTGCATTATAAATGGCGAGAAGACTCGAGGCTACATTTTCTCGATTCACATCATCTTCATTTCGTCCATTCTCCATTTTATCCACTGTATATTTGAGTTGCATGGAAAACCTGGCATAGGCACAATTCAGATAAAGCATCTAGTACAACTGCATATTGATGTGATACAGGAAGCGGGGTATAATCCGGCATGGTAGCTTTGTGGTTCTGGAATTGGTCTGGTACTCCAGAAGATATGAGCTCAATTTCCACCATGGAAATTGAATTAAATGCAATATACCTGGTAGTTTGTGAACAACAGATAGAACGATCCGATAAAAACAGGATTAATGTCCTTAAAGAAAGGGAACTGCTTCTCATCTTACTTGTCTGGCCTACAAATGACTTAAGTCTCCCATTGTAGTTGATTCTTAACTGGGACCTGAATTTAACTCTGTGTAATTGAACCGAGTTAAAATCTTGCCTTTAATAGCTCCAGCTCTATCAGGACAAAAGCAGCCTTGTCAATTTTTCCCACGCTCTAACAAAAAAAATCCCTGGTGCTGACCTTCCAAAAGCCCCTGGTGCAAATAAGGAGACTCTACTGAAGCCTGTTAGATTGATAGGGTTTTGTTGGCAGCAGCGTAATGTAAAGTAGGGGAAAACTGAAGATCAATTGGCAGTAGAGACCTACATTTTGTCCTCGTCTCATGGTTGAATTCAGGCTTTCACGATGTGCAAAATCAGATTCTCCTTTTTTCCACCATTTAATTGCAGGCCTCCAGCCTTTAAATGGGCCTTGATTTGGAGAAGCTGCGGGGAGTGAAGTAAGTAGCAGAGGGCCACATGTGGATAATAAAAAGTCTCCACTTAGATGCTGGTTCATGGGGCACCAGGCTTTATCGTCTGAAGGTGCCGAAACTCAATGAATCATTGGGTCGAATTTTCCACCCGTCCCCGCAATCACTCCCCTCATCCCCCCCCCCAAGCAGCGGGTTTAATGGTGGACAGGGAGGGACAATGTGACAGGAGCTGAAAAATAGTTACCCTGTCAGTGTGAAATGATGGTGGGAATGTGCGCTTCTGCCCATCATGACAGGTCGCCATTCCCATCAGAGTCTGGCAGGACAAAAACAGAATTACCTGGAAAAACTCAGCAGGTCTGGCAGCATCGGCGGAGAAGAAAAGAGTTGACGTTTCGAGTCCTCATGAAACTGTTTTGCATCCAGTTAATGGGATACAGATGAATGCCCAACTGGAAGTGACCCACCATCCAATCATCTATGCTGCCAACAGGATATTATGCCAATGCGGAACACCTCCTTACCAACGCGGCATGGACATATCGGGACTCACCTGGAAGAAGGCCTGGGGCAGCCTGTGGAGAGTGGAAGATGGAGGCCTCCTGGGTCCATGAACCGTTGAATGCCACTTGAAGCAGTGGGTGGGTGGAGCATCCGGGACAGGGATCGTATCGCTTCAGGAGCTTCCCGGAGGTGAATCTTCTCCTTCAACGCGCGTAAGTTGATGTCCGGACACCTTTTAAATATAGCGTCCGGACATGATGGCGGGACCTGTGACATCCAGCTCACTCCACTGCGTGAAATGTCAGGAAACCCTAATTACATAATTAATTAAACCAGCATCATGTAATTTGGCATGAATTCCCACCGAGGCAGGAAAGACTCTTGGTTCCCACCACCGCCGTGGGACCTAGCTCCAGAATGGAAATTTCCGCCCACTAAGTCCAGATTCAGCAACCTTGGCCAGGATTTTTCAGTCAGCATGCAGGGGCGGGCCTGACACACAGGCCGTGTAAGATGATGCGCGGTGACGTTGAGCGTGCGTCCCAGAGTCATCATGCCGTCTTGCGATGTTTCATTTGGTGGGAGCGCGCCGGAGTCAGCTGCGTGCCCACCGATAATTGACAGGCCTATTAAGGCCATTACCGACTTCATTAATGTCAAGTTAATGCTGTCTGCCCAACCTTACAGTTGGCAGGCAGGCAAAAAGGCCAAGCGGCCTTTATGTTTTTTAGGAAACCTCATCCACGAGAGGAATGAGGTTTGCTGAAGCTTTTATGAATTAAATATAAAGTTTCCCTGAATAATAAAATCATCTCCCATCTCATGTGACACAGTCGTATGAGATGAGACATGTTTCATTAAATTTTTATTGAGTTAATTTATTATTTTCAGAAGCACTCCAATCTCCCTCTGGCAGTTCAGTGCCTCAGGGAGATTGAAGTGCTCTTTCCACGCGCATGTGCGTAAGACTGCTGGCTCCGACTCTCCCTGCTCCCCCCGGCTGCACGGGTAGCGCTGAGCGCTACTGCTTGTGTGTTACGCTGGGCGGGCCTTAATTGACCTGCCCACTTAAAATGGTGGTGCGAAGCCGATCGCGGGTGGCAGTGGGTTCTGTGGCCAACCCTCACCTGCTCTCGCTGAGCCTGCCTGACACTGGAAAAATTCAGGCCCTTGTCTCAGTATAAACACAGTCTAAAAATACGATCATGTCAACATGGGCATGAAATTGGTCAATGCAGAATGTTGACTCTATGATCCTTTGGTATATTTCACAAGCAGCTGAAAATCCTTTCATTACCAGTCACTGATATACCATAATAGATTGCTTTGTAAATAAGATTGCAGTTTTCTTTATTAGCTGGGTGTGATAACCACGGCGTATACTTTAAAGGATTGGTCACAGTCTGTCTCAGCCATTCCAATTGTGTCACCTGTTCTTGAATCAGTTGGCAGCTTGCCAAGGTGCTGCCCTTTTTTCCATTGCATAAAGGTTATTCCCTAATAGTTGAGTATGAATGGACCTGTCTGAATTTGTCATTCTGAGTGTCCTCATGCTACTTGAGTGATTAACTACTTCATTGCTGGGATGAAGAATTTGTTAATTGCCTGTTAAAATCTGCAGGCAGGGGCACAACACAGGGTATGGGTACAACACAGGGTATGGGCACCACACAAGGGCAGCGGATACATGGGAACACCATCACCTGAGCCCGAATCTTCTGGTCAGCATGCAGGGGTGAGCCCCACATGCCGATGTGTAAAATGACGCACAGTGATGTCAACCTTAAGGTTGGCGGGCAGCTGAAGAGCCCAGACGACCTTTACATTTATCATGAAACCTCATCCACGGCCGGGATGAAGTTTCATGAAGGGTTTATAAATGAAATAAAATTTTTTATTAAAATTCATTGATTTGTCCCAGCTCATGTGACGCTGTCACACAAGGGGACGTCTGAATATTTTTTTTCCCCTTTTTGCAATTCTTCATAGTCGAAGTAATCTCGCTGAGGCAGCCCCATGTCTCAAGGAGATTTCTGCGCTCTTTTGTGCGGATGCGCCCGACTCTCCCTCCTCCCCCGCCCACACGGGGTGCTCAGCGCTTCTGCGTGTGCATCACACAAGGTGGACCTTACACGTAAAATGGCAGCGTGCAGCCGATTGCAGGCGGCAATCAGCTACGTGCCTGCTTCTGGCCAGCCTGCCCGATGGGGAGAAAGTTCTCCCCCTGGAAGTTCCCTTCCAAGCTGCTCACCATCCTGACTTGGAAATATATCGGCCGTTCCTTCACTGTCACTGGGTCAAAGTCCTGGAACTCCCTCCCTAACAGCACGGTGGGTCTACCTACACCACATCTGCTGCAGCTGTTCAAGAAGGCAGCTCACCACCACCTACTCAAGGGCAATTAGTGATGGGCAATAAATGCTGGCCCAGCCAGTGATGCCCACATCCCATGAACGAATAAAAAAAATAGTTTGTAACTGCAACAAGTGATTTGGCCCTGAACTATACAGACCAGGATGGTCCCAAGTTTGATCGTTGCTTTGTGCTGAGTTAACTAATCACACTTACATAAAATGCCATCAAACATAAGGCACAGAAGCAGGTTATTCTGTCTAACAGGTCTCCTCCCCCCCATTTCATCTAACCTTATCAACATAACTTTTGATTCCTTTCTTCTCCATGGACTTATCAGCTTTACTTTAGATGCATCTATGATATTTACCTCAACCATCGCATGTGGCAGTGAAGCCCACCAACCCACCTTCTCACCACTCTGACTAAAAAAGTTTCTCTTGAATCCCTTATTGAGGTAGGACTAGTAAATGCACCCATGGGATCATAGAATGATATAACCCAGAAGGAGGCCATTCAGCCCATCAGGCCAGTAGTGTCTTGTTGAAAAAGTTATCCAATTGTTCCAATCCCCTCTTTTCCCATAGCTCTACTATACAATTCTGCATTGCGAGTTCTTATTGAATCTGTTCTACCACACTTTCAGGTGTGAAAGATTCACAAGACCACAATGACTGACTGTGTAAAAAAATGTTACCTCTTTTGTCAATCACCTTAAATTTGTGTCCTCTGGTTACTGACCCTTCTGCTAAATGAAACAGTTTCTGTTCATGTACCAGTTATGAATTTGAACACCTCCATCAAATCTCCCTGAAATCTTTGCTGTAAGGGGAACAACCCCAGTTTCCTTAGTCCGATGTTACACAAGTCTTTCATCCCTGGTACCATATAGTACATCTCCTCTCTACCCTCTCCAAGGCCTTGACAGCCTTTCTGAAGTGTGGTGCCTAGAATTGAACACAATAAACCAGTGTTTTATAAAGTTTTGGCATAACTTTCTTGCTTTTGCACGCGTCTCTATTTATATAGCCATGGATCCTGTATGCCTTTTTAACATCCGGCTCAACTTGTTTTGCCACCTTCAAAGATCTGTGTATGTACGTGCCCAAGTCTTTCTGAACAGGTACAGTGTCTCCAACAATTGGAGTTGTCTGAAGACCAGACGTTCTTCCAGGCTGTCATGCATGAATTTTCATTCTTATGGAATGAGTCAAGTAACTTACCGGCCTCTCCGGCTGGGTGCTGCATTGGAGTGGCGGCATGCTGGACTAGTTATAGGCTTCACACGCCAGTCTTTTCCCATGTTCCAAGTGGTCCTAGCAATTCTTGACCACACCCAACCTGGCTCGACCCAGTCCAGCCGACCTGACCTGAACACCCCCGACCTGGAAACAGGGGAAGATCTGAAATCCGGCACAGACTTGGTCCTGAGGTTGTAGGTTTAAGACATTGTATGGGGAGGCGGTGATGTAGTGGTATTGTCACCGGGCTGGTACTCCAGAGACCCAGGGTATTGCTCTGGGGATCCGGGTTTGAATCCCACCATGACAGATGGTGGAATTTGAATTTTAATAAAAATCTGGAATTAAAAGTCTGATGCTGGCCGTGAAACCATTGTCGATTGTTGTAAAAACCCCTCTGGTTCACTAATGCCCTTTAGGGAAGGAAATCTGCCATCATTAACTGGTCTGGCCTGCATGTGACTCCATACCACAGCAATGTGGTTGACTCTTTAAAAAAAAATGCCCTCCGAACAAGGGCAATTAGGGATGGGCAATAAATGCTGGCCTAGCCAGCAACACCCACATCCCATGAACAAATGAATAAAAAAAATACCTACAACCCATTTCACATTGTACCTTTTAGTTTGCATTGCCCCTCCTCATTCTGAGCAAAAAAAACTTACATTCTTATAGCACCTTTCACAACCCAAAAGTATTTTAGAGTCAATGAACTTTTGAAGTGCAATCACTATTGTAACCGGATTTCAGATCTCTCCGGTTTTCGGGTCGGTGGCGGGGGGGGGGAGAGAGAAGGGGAGGGGTTCAGGTCAGGGAATACAGCTGCCAATTTGCGTACAGCAAGGTCCCACAAATAACAATGTGATATTTGACCAGATAATCTCTTTTAGTGAAGCTAGGACTAAGTTTTTCCACAGCTTTATTTTTGCCTTATTATCCTGTAATAGATTATTGTATTGCAAGCTTAACAGAGAACTAGAGTACTGCAGGGTCTCTATGTCAACCATAAGAAGACAAGAAAATGGGTGCATCATTGAATGTAATCCAAATAACTTTATTTGTGTCTTTTATTGCTACTACACAAAAATAGAATCTTTTCAGATGTGAGTTGATTGAAAAACAAATGTTCACAATACAAACTAGAACACAATTCTGACAACTGCATTGGTTTTAGATTTTAACTCGCATCTCTGAATAATTCACATCCTTCATAAAGAAGCATAATTTAGTTCAGTATTCAGAGGTGACTTGTCCATCATGTAGGATACGTTGCCTTGTGTAAAGAAACACAAGGGCACAGTTTATACATTGGATTTTGTGGCTCAGTTTCATTATTGTTCATACTGGCTCCAGGATTGATTGGTTTGTAACACATTGGATGGTATCAAAATGAATACTAGAAGTTTAAAAAGTCAAGCAATCTACACAGAGAATCAAGTTTAACATTGAAGTGATCTGCAGTGTTGCATTATACAGAATCAGTGTAACAAGAACTCAGGACAGTTAACCCTTTCCTTTGCAAGAGCCAGAACCCAAAACACTTTAACCTGTCAGTGGGAGTGTGATAGCACAGGCATCTAGTTAATTGTTTTAAATCTGAACCCAACTCTGTAGTGAGAAGTACAAATCCAATCTTATTAGAGATTTCAGATGCAGGTTTTACATTCTCCATTGCCAGATGAACATGTTGAAAGATTGGGATGTCAAACTGTGTAAGTATCCTCTACACTGATGGATGAATGGCATTCTCAGTGTGCTAATGCATTTTCAGAGTGCAGATACCCTGCTAATACATCATGGATCCTCTCATTTCCCTAATTTCCTGTGCTCTCTAGTCTCCTTTTTCTCCCAGGCCTGCTTCCCAAAGAACCCAGTCGGTTACCAAACCACTACCATTATCTCTGTTGGCTGGGAGACTCTCCGCCTTATTTTGTTGCCTCCTACCCTGTGGGGAGATACCTGGGCCTGCTTGGCAGCCCTCTGCAGCATCGTGCCAAGGTTTGAAGCTCAACCCTGTGGAAGGGAATTGAGCCTTCTGTCTTGGCCTTTCCTTTCAATGTCCCGTCAGCTATAAGCATCGAGCATCCTGGTGTCATTTGATGTCACACCGAATACTTCATCCACAGCAGAAAACACATCTCGACAAGAGATCAATATCTGATCTGCTGCAGAGTAACGGCATTCATGTTTGATGATCGTCATGACTATTATTGAGTATGTTCTGATAGATGTCTGACTGAAGGAACCTGTTGTAGCCATTGTTTTCCATCAGGCCATAGATCTTCTTTTGTGCAGCTTCAAAGCATGTGTAGGTTGGATGTTGAAGGTTTTTAGTTACCATGTCTTTGGTGTAGTAATCCAAATTGATCTGATTTAAAAAAAAAATCATAGTATTCATCAGTGATTCATCAAGTAACACGGAAATATTTACTCTGCGGTAATTATTCACTGTCTGTTGCAAAGAGAAGCTCAGGCCAATGGTTATGCACCCACTGCCTTTGCACTGAGATCAGCTAACTAATTGCGCACAGTGATTGGTCTGTGCGGCTCAGTAGCATGTACGAGACACATGGAGCCAATACTACTGTGCACTCGATTGTTATTGTTAATTCCATAGACATTTATGTTTGAACAGTTTTCAGTAAAGTAAGCTCCATTAAAAGATAAAGTGGAAAAGCTCAATAGTTACCTCTTTCGGAGACATTGGTTCAACAAAATCTGAGAAGATCTTTTTTGCTTTGGAGGCCTGTTTTGTAGTTGACTTAATTTTCTTGTAGTCCTCACATGCTAGCCAGAACTCAATGTTCTCATCATTGTACTCTGATTTGAGGAAGGCTTTGAAAGCGACCAGGCCATCTAGAGAGAATAAAGGAAAATTAACATTACTTACTGACACAACTTTATTCCTTTGTCACAATTATTATATCACATCAAAAAAAAATCAGCATTAACACTATTAGTCTCTAATATTTATTCTATTGAAGATTTATTCCAATATATTTGATTATTACAGTACTGAATCTATGCTGGTGGCCAATTAGCTCAGTTGGTTAGATGGCTAGCATGTGGATGAGATTAACACCAACAGCGTGAAGTCTTGGAGCCTGCCTCCTCACCCTACCCATCGTAAAAAAGTTACGGCCAATTGCTGCCAACCAGATCCATTTTTCAATTCCATTTTCTTTAAGCAGTAGATATGTAACTTTGATAAATTTAGATAAATAAATCAAATTAAAATCAAGTATATTCTGCCATTCTACAACAGCACTTGTAACATTTAGATTAAAATAGAATACAATCCATTATGAAGTCATTAAAATATTTCCTCTGGATATTGACTTTTAATGGGCACCCTTTACCATCGAATATTTTTATTGGGAATTCATAGCTGTTTGTTACATTTTGAACAAGAATGGACTAGTCAGCCCTCTAAGGAACCAGCTGCTTACATTTATGAGCCAGTAAGTTGTCCAGAGATTCAGCCCACTTCAATACTTCTTCACGGGAGGGACTGTGGATAAGATAGAAATAAAATAAATATAGGTGCTTTTTGCTTGAGAATAGGTTACAAATATACACATGGATAGTTCTCACACTTCAAATAAACTTCTGAGAGCACCAAGATGTAGTAAATCGCAGTAACTTACTTCAAAGTTAGTTTTGCTGCTCTTGAATTGATTGTCAAGTGTTGAGGAGAATCAGTATTTGTCTTCTGATGATGCAAAAGGTGTGAACATCGGTTCTTTAGCCCTTTAATACTGTGAAAGAATATCATTAACATTAAGAATAATGCAGGAATGGACTACGCAGTATTAGTTATCACTTATCCAACTTATTAATTCCCAGCTCAACCTTATGAGCAACACTCAGGCATGTTGCCTCACAAAAAAATAGTCAAATGGGCAGGACAAAAATCACAACGTTGGTCCCAAGAGCCATGCAATGCAATATCTGCCTATTTCCTAAAATTCATTTTAACTTAATGCTATAAGTACTGGTTTTGTAGCAATCATGTTGCCTTTTTAATTAAACAAGTTATGTTATTTTTCTTGACCATTCTAACAATGTTGGCAAAGTACCGGACTAAACTATTGTTTTGTAAGATTCTGCACCTTTAGACTGGCAGCAATATCTTGACAGCCCAGTTAGAAACAGGCCATGTTTATACCCCACACGGGTCAGTTGCCTTCTGATATTTCAGCCAAGCGGCCATTATTCATGTGCAAGGCTTACTGCTGAGAGTCAGCGAGGCTACGGTAGAATCAAAATCACAGCCACTGTGACACAGCGTTCCAGCTGAAGAGACTGGAGTCCTGCAAATGCAGAGTTTTGAAAATACAAAATATTTTGCACAGAATGCACTAGTAAAACCTCAACATTTTATTTATTTGCCCGAGTGCCTGACAAACATAAAAGCAGTTTTATGGAGGTCTGCACAACTACTTGAGGCTTAAAAAGGTTACTTATTACTTACAAGCTGTGTTCCTTCATGTTTGCTGGCATCTTGTCTTCTTTCTTGTAACTCTGGTACTCTATCTTGTTTGGAGAATATTTCTGTTGCACCAGCAGGATCAGATTACTTTGAAAGTTTTTTCTCGCTGATAACTGCAGCTCAGTTTTGACGATTATACTCCAATTGCTCTCTGCGGCAAGAACTATAAGCATCTACCCGCTCTCTTGGGCTGCCTCTCTATATATGCACTCAGGCTGACGTTTAGCTAGTGGGCGTGGATTAGCGGTACCTGTAGTGATTTGTTATTGTAAAACAAGTAACAACCAGTTCCAAGATAGGGAACCCTTATTTAGTACAGTGTTGACGTACGAACATGAGCAACACTCTGTTCAGGCTGCATCAGGCGACACAAAATTAGGATTGCATGACAACAGCAACTAAGGACACAAACCATACTTTTGGCTCATTGAGAGAAAGCAAGCATTGTGGTAATAAGGAGTCACAGGAAATTAGGTTAATGCTAATGTGAAAGCATTAACATTATGTGAATTATTTTAAAGATATCGCCCATCCTGTGCAAAATTCTTTGACACTCTGGACATGAACAAAGTAGCTGCTCACCTTTAGATATGTTAGCCATGCAGCATGTAATATTGCCGGTAACTTCGGTATAAAATGCAATGCAGCCAGAAAAGGCAGGAGGCAGCTGTTCATTTAAAATTCTTGTCTCTTTTAAGAAGCAAGAACCAACTTGCCTTTGCCACGCTTCTGTTCTGCAGAGGCACTTCTTCACTCACATGTTTTCAGGTTTTTAAGAGAATGTTAAAAAGACCAAATCAAAATCTGAGGTGCCAGAGCCCTGGGTCCATTACTTGTGAGAATTAATGTTTTGCTTTTCATTACTTAGAAGCAGAATTTTTATAAGCTAGGCAATGTTGAGGCACTTACCATCAGTCAGTGCTGCATGGGATTTCGGAGAGTAATGTATTTCAGGTTGGATTTTGAGATAATTTATTATTTACGCTCTAAATTCATCTTGGACGGCAATAGTCATTGCAAAAGTGGCTAAGAAGTAATTGAATCAATATTCATCAAACCCGTCCAAGTTACTCTTATGTATTTCCTCTTTCTTTGAGCTTCAATCACGTTGGTCCAAAATTCCTCACCACACAAAAAGCAGATGGATACTTAATTTAACCTATGATTATTGTCCATATAATCCAGGTTGATACCCTAGTGCAGTACTGAGGGAGTGCTGCACTGTTGGAGGTATCGACTTTGGGACCAGATGTTAAAACAAGGCCTCTTTGAACAGATGGATGTGGAAGACCCCAGGGCACTATTACAAAGAAGGGCAGGGAACTTCTCCCCGGTGTCCAGGCCAAGCTTTGTCCCTAAACCAACAACACTAGAACAGGTTATCGAATCATTGTAACTGCTGTTTGTGGGAGCTTGCTGTGCACAATTTGAATCCTGAGTTTCCTAAATTACAACAGCAATTACACTTATAAATGTGCTTCATTGGCGGTAAAGCACATAGGAACGTTTTGAGGTCAAGGAAGATGCAACATAAATGTAAGTCATTCCATCTTTGACCAATAAAGTTACAGGAGCTTGGAAGCTGTGTGAATGAGGTTTTGTTATGATTTATTAATTTTGAGAAAAGAAGGTGTTGGACATTTGGAACAGCCAATTGCACAAAAGCCACCATCGATCTCATGACTTTCAGATTGGGAATACAGTGGTTTACTGTTACTGGAGTCTCGAATATGAGTGATTTATCTCGGGACTGGTTCTCTGCACGTCAGGAGAAACCTCAATACCCAGAGAGCTGTAAGAAATGGGAACTTGACACCACAAGGAGTAGTTGAAGCGATTAGTATTGTCGCATTTGGGGAAGCGAGGTAAGTACATGAAATATATATGTGCAACGTTGTGATGAGATTGGAATGGAGTCCCACTCTAACCATTTACTCTTAATGCCCTTGTGAGAATCACCTGAAAATTCTAAGAACAAAAAAAAAAGGACTGACTGGAAATGCTTGTGGGATCCAGTTGCAATGGGTTTGTTGACCGATTAAGGGGTGAAACCTCCATACATACGAATATACGAATTAGGAGCAGTAGGCCATTTGGCATTGCACCCCCCACCCCAACCCCCACCCCAAGCCTCCTCTGCCATTCGATAAGATCATGGCTGATTTGATTGTGGCTTCAACTCTGCTTTCGTGCTTCCCCCTGATAACCTTTGACTCCCTTGTTAGTCAAGGATCTACCCCTGCTTTAAAAATATTCAATGACCCTGCCTCTGCTTCTCTCTGGGGAAGAATTCCATAGATTCACGACCCTCTGAGAGAAATAAAATTCTCCTGATCTCTGTCTTAGATGGGCGATCCCTTATTTTAAAAGAGTGTCCCCTGGTTCTAGTCTCTGCTGCAAGGAGAAATATCCTTTCAGCATCCGCCCTGTCAAGGCCCCTCAGGATATTATATGTTTCAAGAAGGTCACATCCCCTCTCATTCTTCTGAACTCCAACGGATACAGGCCCTGTCCCGCCTACCCTCATAACTCCCCCATCCCAGGAATCAGTCAAATGACCCTCCTTTGTACTGCTTCCCATTAAATTATGTCCTTTCTAAGATAAAAAGACCAAAATCGTGCACAGTACTCTAGATGTGGGCCAGGATTCTCTGGCCCAGACACTGGCGGGCATTGTTGCAGGTGGGACAGGAAAATTTGGAGAGCTGTCAACTGTCAATTTTCCCGCCCCACCCGGGATTGTGCCGGCCGGTGTTGGGGCCGCAAAATCCTGCCCGTGGTCTCACCCTACTTTCATTCCATTCCCCTTGCAATAAATGCCAACATTCCATTGGCCTTCCTAATCACTTGCTGTACCTGCATACCAACCTTTTGTGATTCATGTTCCAGGGCACCCAGATCTACCAACGAGTTCTGCAATATCTCTCCATTTAAATAATATGCTGCTTTTCTGCTCTTCCTGCCAAAGGAAATGCACCTCCTGCCCCAAGAATGGCCATCGGTATTTGAGGGGCAGGAATCCCAAGCAGTGGGACGTTGCGTATGTCTCGCCAGGTGTACTTCACCAATCAGGTGAAAATTGAAGCTTCAACCCCTACAAAAAAGACAATTAAAGTAAAATATGCATTTAGGGGCACACTATATAGTGGACAAGGGAAAAAGGAATGGATGGATATGCTGTTAGTGTTAGATGAAGTAGGGTGGGAGGAAGCTTGTGTGGGGCATAAAGCTTGGCAGATTCCAGTTGTCCCAGTGCTGTGAATGGTGTATTTCTGTGTGAACCTATCCCCTTTACAAAGCAGAAAAATAGTGTGAATGGCCACTATTGATTGTTTCTTTCTCTGAAAGGAATAATGCTATATGGTAAATATTGCTGTTGATGGGAGTCCCTAAGTTAAACCTCAGGAAAAGATTGGGAGCGAAAAGAAAATTGGAATAATGGAATGTTTTTTAGATTAATATATACCAATAGCAAGTATAACAATAGACAAAAAACGCTGGAAAAACTCAGCAGGTCTGACAGCATCTGTGGAAAGACAGAGTTAGTGTTTCGAGTCCGTATGACCTCCTTCAGAGCTCTGATAAAGAGCCATACGGACTCGAAACATTAACTCTGTCTTTCTCTCCATTGATGCTGTCAGACCTGCTGAATTTTTCCAGCATTTTTGTCTTTGTTTCAAACTTCCAGCATCCGCAGTATTTTGCCTTTATGCAAATAGAACAATGATACTTTTACACTCCCATGAAGTATCAGCCATGGCTCATTTAGTAGCATGCTTACCTCCAAATCGCTAGGTTTCTGTTTCAAGTCCCACTCCAGGGCATGAGTATAAAAATCAAGGCTGGAACTCCAGTGCACTACTGAGGGAGCCCTGCACTGTTGGAGGTATTGTCTTTCAGGTGAGATGTTAAACTGAGGTCTCATCTACCTGCTTGGGTGGACATAAAAGGTCCCTTGGCACAAGTTCAAAGAAGAGCAGGGGAGTTATTGCTGGTGTCCTGGCCAATATTTATCCCTCAATCAGCATCAAAGAAAAAGGTTATTTGATTGTTATCATGTTGATGTTTGTGACAGTTTGCTGAGCACATACTTCTTGCCACATTTCCTACATTACAAGTGACTACACTTCAAAAAAGTGCTTCATTGGTTGTAAAGTGCTTTGAGATGTCCAGGGGTTATTAAACTGCTATAAAATTGTAGGTCCTTTTTTTAATGTCAACATCCCCCTGGCACTTTGCCCATATGACTACTCTTCATGTGTGAACTTAGCTCTGAATATGGGTCAGCTGTTTCATAAAGAGAGAGGAATACAACTAAACTCAACACTCTTCTTGCCTACTGCTCCTGCATCTGGTTAATTTACCTCCTTCCTGTTGTGTTTAGGAATGCTGAGATAATAGTAGCCTCTCCCCCTCTCCCATGTCACACTGGCTGAGATCACAAATAAAGCATTTACACAATTTGGCAGCAAGAATGATCAGCCCATGTGCAATTCAGTTGGCTGCTTTCTTTTCTATGATGTGCACAATGTTGTAACAGCTAGGGGTGGCATCTCTTGAACAAAGAGCAAACATGTATAAGTATGTGAAATAAAAAAAGGGTGGTGAGGTTACTGCAGGTTGTCATTACGGAGAATGCCACATGACAGACTTTAAGATTATTGATACTGGATGCTAACCATTAAAGTCAATGCATTTTGGTGAAAGAAAGTTTGGGCAGATGTGCTTTTTCTATGTCTGTAAATTTGTACTCTTTGTAAATTTGTACTCTTTGTAGTATGTTGCACTAAAGACCTTCAGTATAGGGGGCCTAGCTACTGTAATGTGATTGTACCAGCATGAAATAGTTTAATAAGACAGGTGTGGCCATGATTCCACATATAGTAAGTTCTTGACTTTTCCTGAGTACATAAAAGGAGATACCTGTGGATATGAGATATTTCCCTATGGGGAGTGGGGAACCAGATAATGAGCCGATCATCAATGGCCATAGAACATCTTTGCAGAGAACAGACAATGGAGCAGGATGTGATGGGGAAGTCTAAAACAAAAGGATGGAAGATAGGGAAGGGAAGGTTGAACTTTCCATGCTTCTTTGATTAATGGCCATGCCAAAGGTTAACTGTTTAAGACAAAGGCTTCTAAAAGAAAGAAATATTTGTATTTATATTTTGCTTTTCAGATGTCTCGAAGCACTTTACTGCTATTGTCACAATGATGTGACTTGTG
This sequence comes from Carcharodon carcharias, assembly GCF_017639515.1. Taxonomy (NCBI): domain Eukaryota; kingdom Metazoa; phylum Chordata; class Chondrichthyes; order Lamniformes; family Lamnidae; genus Carcharodon; species Carcharodon carcharias. The sequence goes on along the minus strand of NC_054482.1, from coordinate 1,713,882 downwards.
CATGAGTGTTATTAATCCTCAATTTCATCGGCTGATCAAACATATATTGAACTGTTTAAAAAGGACTTTTTAAAAGCAAGCAAAGACACTGACTTAAGAAGACTGCCACAAGTCATTTGGCATCTAGTATTGCAAGTTAAGCAGTTTCTGGAAAGTTCCAATGTGAATTACAGTTCAGACATGCCACGACTTCTGTGGAATTTCACACCTGCTGATGTCAAGAATTACTTCAAAAGATTTACTGAAACCATACTGGACCTCACATTTGCACTTCTATCAGGCTATCTCTCAAGTGGAGACAGAAAACCTACAAGGACAATAGCTATAAGAAAGGTGTTTTTTCCTATCTCATCAAGATGGATAATGAATCATCCAGAAGCTAATGGCTGGGACATTATAGGCCATGGGGCAATAGCCACAGTATGTTCAGACACCAGCTAAGCAAATACCTTCTGAAATCATTATGGGGAGAGAGGGCATGTGACTGGTCATTTTTAAAATCTATTTTAATGCAGGTGAAAGCTGCTAAAACAGGAATAGTCCAGAAAAGCTGCCAATGAAGCAGTAAGAATCTCCCTTCTATCCTAAATTCAGGTCCCCATCTCTATGCAGTTTAAAATCCAGCACAGAGATAGAGAATTTCCAACGAAAGGAACCTTAGATGCAAAAAATCATCAGCTTCTGGAAAAGACAGTTAAATTTTGAAAATAAATTGTCTCTGGCAATTGCAGTTTTAAACGGGCTTCAACTCCTGGAATTTCAAGGTCACCGTGGAGAAAGATCTGCCACAGCCACAGATACCAGCAAAGGACGTGTAACAGTGAACTTTTTTTTCTTTTACCTTTTATCATTGAACTTTAATTTGGCTAAGAAAGAAACTTCCTACTTGTGATTTTGCATTCTTGTTAATGTATGTGTGTTGCGAAAGTCGGGCATGGATTTGCCTTTTTAAATAGTTTCATATCTTTATCTGGGTGGTGATAAAACAAACAAGCTCCTTTTTGTTTTAAACTCAAGCAAACCTGCCAGATTAGTTTCTTTGAAGTCAAAACATAAATGGTTAAGCACAAACATTGAGTGGAAATAACTTCATCCTTACAAATTCACAAAAAAACCCAGTTGTGATCAGACTTGGAGCGGTATGATGGGGGAATCATTTTTACCTTTCCTCATGTGGTTGTAAAACAATGAAATGCCATTGAACTTGTAACTTGTAATTTGAAAAAATCTGCTGTAATTTGAAAAATGTGTTGGTCAATTTGCACACAGCAAGCTCCCATGAACAGCAATGTGATAATGACCAGGCAATCCATTCTTTTTCTATGATGTTGATTGAGGGATAAATATTGGCCAGGAGGCCAGGGATAACACCTCTGCTCTTCTTCAAAATAGTGCTATGGGACCTTTCACAACCACCTGAGCGGGTAGATGGGGCCTCGGTTTAACATCTCACCTGAAGGATGGCACCTGTGACAGTGCAGCACTCCCGCAGTTCTAGACTGGAGTGTCAGCCTTGAGTACTGTGCTCAAGTCTCTGGAATGGTAACCAGAACTGGGTGCAACACTTAAAGTACAGTCTAACCCGAGTACTATGAAGTTTGATCTCTGTTTCCATCGATTAATTCTGTTGAGACTTTGTTGAGATGGTTCAAAATCCTTTGTTGTTTTGTTTGGGCTTATTTAGCATTGAATCGACCAAGACTCCCAGACCCCTTTTGTCTTCACCACTATCAATTGCACTCCATGCATGGAGTACATGTTAAAAACTTCTTGAAAATTACATGCAATAGAATACAAGGCAGTGCACTTACAAAGAAAAAAAAATTAAATTCAAACTATTTGAAAAGCTCCCCAAACCAATTTGCTTTGCCTATGAAGCTCCCTCAAGAATGGCAGTTGCTCTCCACAATGTGTAGAGAGGAACCTGAGAAAGACTTGGATGTGTGTCTGCTATCATGCTGTCGAAATAATGTTCCTATTATATTTTCTCCAACATCGTAAGGTAAGGATACATGGAGAAACTTTGCTGGCTGGAAAAGCTTTGTTCAAAATGAAGTGAAAACTATTGATGGTGACCATTTTAGCTTTGATCTAATCATGATCCATTTCAAAAGGAATTCTGATTCTGTGGCCAGAAGTTGTGTGTCACAGTTGCTGAAGATCACCTGGATGGTTTCTCCAACCATCAGCATGCTCTGTGCTTCATAAGCCATGTTTTTTTTATGTTTACAGCTCTAAGTGTGAAGCATTTAGACTTCAAAGAATCATAGAATGGTTCCAGCACAAAAAGAGGCCATTGGCCTGCGGTGCTGGCTCCCTGTAAGAGCAACTCAGCTAGACCCACTCTCCCGCCTTTTTCCTGTAGCCCTGCAAATCTTTCTCTTCAGATAATTATCCAGTTCCCCTTTGAAAGCCACAACTGAATCTGCCTCCTACACATTCTAGGCAGTGTATTCCAGAGCTCAACAGTTCTCTGTATAAAAAGGCTTTTCCTCATGTCACCTCTGATTCTTTTGTCAATTACCTTAAATCTCTGCTCTTTGGTTCTTGACCCTTCCTCCAATGTGAGCAGTTTCTCCCTATCTACTCTGTCCAGATACTTCATGATTTTGAACATCTCTATCAAATCTCTTCTCAACAGTTCCAGCTGCATCCACCTAGCCACCTAGTCTATCATCACTGGAACCATTTTTGTAAATCTTTACTGAACTTCTTCACATCCTTCCTAAAGTGTGCTGCCCAGAAATGGACACAATACTTCAACTGAGGTTGAACTGTGCCTTCGAAAGGCTATGGCCTTAATGAAAAGGCCTTTTTGCGTTTAACGAAAGCAGAGTCAGAAAAGCAGTCAAAAAGACATTGGGCAGAATTTTCTGCCTGTTGGATGGGAGGGCCTGATTCAATCTCTGGTGGGCGGGGAGCTGATCCCTGCTGGAGAAGCGGCCCTGCCGCCATTTTAAATGGGCGGGCCAATTAAGGTCCACCCAGCGTGACATCTGGCGGGAAGCGCTATGCGCTCCCTGTGTGGGCGGGTGGGGGGGTTATTCCCCAAAAGCGAGAGTACGCTCTTTCACGCATGCACATGAAAGAGCGCACCTCTCTCTGAGGCTAAGTGCAGCCTCAGGGAGATCGCCAACACTTTGCAAAAGATTAAAAATAGAGAAAAAAATTCCCCAGCATGTCTCCCTCATGTGACAATGTCACATGAGATGGGACATGTTCATAATTTACACTATAACTTAATTAAACTTTTTAAATCCCTACATGAAGCCTCGTCCTGCCGCTGGATGAGGTTTTATGTTTTCTCTATTTCCCGCCGGGGCTCCTGGCCGACCCGCTGACCTTAAGGTTGGACGGGCAGGTCCTTTAATTGTATAATTGATCCTGTCAGTGGCCTCAATTGGCCATTGACAGGTTGGCGGGCCCACAGCTGATGTTGCTGCGCCCCCGCCTTCCTGAATATTTAAATGGGGCGGGATGACATCAGGGGTTCCGCCTGACATCATCCAGCGTCATTTTGCGCATCGGCAAGCAGGCCCCGCCCCCCTGCTCACTGACGGCAAAATTCTGCCCATTATTGGCAAGATAACTTGTTGTAATATAATGCATGTACACACATTTGTTAAAAAATGAAAAAGATTCTTCCAACAATTTAAATCAAACACAATTTTCCATGAACTTTCAACTTGCAGTTTGAGATTTTGTTCATTTTTGGTTGTGTTCAGCACAGTACCAAGAACTTCTTCACATGACTCCAATAATTCCTTTTACAATTTACACAAGCTTGGGATTATTTTTTTACAGATTTTTTCTTCATAGCTCATTGCTTTGAATTCAATGCAATTGTTGTTGCATTTCTTACAGCCTTTTCTGATGCTTTGACCTTTTTGTAACATTGGCAACCAAGACAAGAGGCACTCCTTCGAGTGTAATCTCATCAGAATTTTACACAGTTGATGAGAACACATTAAATTCATACCCATGATCCCAAAATTCTGTGATTCCTTTTGTCTGTGCAAATGCAGTGGAGCAGAATCTCTGGCCTTAGAATGGAAAACCAAAACCCCAGGGCTATTTCCATGGGATGGCTGTATCATGCCTATAAGGAGGCATTGGAAGTCACTGTCTTTGGCTGAATATCAGAGTTGAGGCATGCTCTTCTCTCCTACACTATTACGGTACTTACTTTTCCAGCAGTGCGCCTCTTTCAGAATGTAATGAATCCTCTCTGTTATTGATTGTTGACTACCTTCCCTGTGTAAAGGCTTGGGGTCTTTCTGTATGTCTCTGTGCGAGCATGCTTATGAAGGACATAAAAACCAGGAGCAGGGGAGGGTAGGGTAGGGGAAGATCTGTCCAATCTCCACCTGGGAAATGGTGTGACGGTTAACAGCTGGCAGAACCGTGTTCCACCCATTTGCTGGCATCTGCTTACAGCGGATTCTGGCGTAGCTGCACTCAATGGGAATTTTTGAGCTAATGGGGGCCTGAGTGCTAACCCCAACAAGGGGCAAGTTTGAGTCAGGCTGTTGAGGTGGGGGTGGTTGGGAGACAGGAGAGTTAGGTGTTAAAAATCTGAATCACGACCCCAACCCACCTTCAACCCACCCATTTCTGTTTTTAATAGAGGATGATGGGGGGAGTAGGTGTCCAAAATAGAAAGTGGGTTGGGACTTTAAATATTCGAATGAGGCTGCATGCCTCATCCATATTCAGTATTTGGAATTTAATGCAGGATGTCCAGGTTTCCTGGGCCTTGAGTATCCTGCCAGCTAAACCAATCTGAGAGACTGCTGGATCAGGAGATAATTGCCTTTCTCTTTACCTGCTGGATCCAGTGACACCCCTGGCCAACCCGTGCGATTAGACACTACCACACCCCCACTGCTCCTGCCCCCTTCAGTCTCCTCCCAATTCCTCACCACGAGGCCTCCATGATTTCCCTCATCCCGGCCTTCAATCCCCTCCCCCAATGTGGCCTTCCAACTCCCCCTGACTGAGGCCTCTGACCTCCTGCACCTTTCATTCTTCAGGACCCTGGGGCACCAGGATCAGAACTTTCCCTGAGATCAGCAGCCTCACCTCAACCATGCATGCCCTCACTAATCCTGTGGCCTCTTCTGGATGGTCCCTGCCTGACTGGAAGCCAAGTCTGTCAAGCAGGCCGGCTTCCAGGTGGGGCATGTTGATGATGCACGGTGTGGAGGTAACCCTAACGTCTGGGTTCCCCGTGAGCTACCAGAGCCCCTGCCCTCTAACGAGCCTGTATATCCCATACTTACATACATACCTACATGCATACGACCATACGAATTAGGAGTAAGGGGAGGCTACTTGGCCACTTGGTCCCTTGAGCCTGCTCTGCCATTCAGTAAGATAATGGCTGATCTGACTGTAACCTCAAACCCACATCCCTGCCTACCCTTGATAACCTTTCACCCCCTTGTTAATCAAGAATCTATTGGGCTTTGCCTTAAAAATACACAAAGACTCTTCTTTCATGGCCTTTTGAGGAAGAGAGTTTCAAAGACTCACAACCCTCTGAGAGAATAAGTTTCTCCTCATCTCTGTCTTAAATGAGCGACCCCTTATTTTTAAACGGTGACCCTTAGTTCTAGATTCTCTCACAAGAGGAAACATCATCTCCACATCAGCCCTGTCAAGATCCCTCAAAATCTTAAAGGTTTCATTTAAGTCACCCCTTACTCCTAAATTAAAATCATACAGTGCAACATTAATTATGCATTTGTATGAACTTTATCTATTCTTTCATTTTAACAAAATTGTCAACTGTTTATTCTACCTATGTTAATACTTTTCTAAAGATTGTACTCAGGGAAGTTTCCCTCAAAAACAAATTAAATAATTTATTACCAATGCTGTGCAGTTTGATTTCATCCTGAATGAATCTACTTATACTTCCTAGTTTCCAGCAATTATTGCAATAGAATTTGATGAGACCTTCAATATTTATGCAATTAACGCAGTCGATATTTATTTGGTTCTGAAATTTAATGGTCTACTTTTTTGTATGTGTTAGTTACTTATAACACTAACAGCCATTCCCTCACAGTTCTCCGCTGTGCGTCTGTCCAGATGATAAATTGCTCAAACTGTCTTTTAGCTGTTTCTATCTATCTGCTTTCTTGTGAAATGTTGTGGTATCCGCAGTGTTGGCAGAGCACACATATGCAATATTATGTAGGTAGGAATGTCAGAATGCACCTAATTTACCAGTCATTAGCTGATGAGTTTTGCACTGGTGTAGCTCCTGAGATGACAGAGTGTATCGGTGCCTATATATAGACTGAAGCTTCAATGAGAATCCTTCATAAGCTTGCAAGTTGCAACTTAATGAACAGGTGTAACTGTCAGATCTAGAGTATCTCTGCAAGGCAGAAAGCAAAAGGCACAGATCTCCGATATTAAGGAAGTGGGCGCACCCACAGAAATGTTTATCAGGCTGTTTGAACGAGAGTGATACTTAAAATGTTCAAACTTTAACATCTGCCTCAAGCCAGGCCTGAAAATGCATAATGCTGCCACCCTGTGGAGCACGTGGTGAAGCATTCAGCTTTCCAACACTAAGGTCCCTCATCGAGATGAGAACAGAAGTACACTGAGGGAGGAGAGCACAGGAAGGAGTGATAGTTACAACAGTAGCTAATGATGAAATGTCTGTGGCAATATGGAAATATTTGGGCAATTGACTACCACTCTGACATGAAGGCAGAGCATCAGTGGGAGTTACACATCCTGATTGTAATTGATAGAAACTTGCAGCTCACAGGAATGTGAGTAGAGTGACTCCCGCTGGCTTGACAATTAAAATGGGTGATATTGCACTAACAGGGCAGGATTTCTGGGCCCTGCCAAGGTTGGAATGGGTGGCAGCTGGGACCTGAAAATACCAGTATGGGGCCAGCATGCCAGTTTCCCCATTCCATCCCCAGGGTTGGCCAAGACAGGTTCAGGGGCTGGCAAGGCTGCCCACACCCACAAGGCAGCCGATCAGAGTCTTGTTTAAGGGTAAGTAATGGAAGCTAATCGGATTCTAGTTTCCCGACGTGGCGGGTGAGTGGGGTGAGTGGGGTGGGTGGGGAGTGGAGTGGGTGGGCAGGGTGGCATTTTAACTACCTGGAGGTGGGCACCCAGTGAGAAGCCAGGCTGACCCTTCCTGCCTGGAACTGGGTACAGCCAAAGGCTGCCTTGAAGAGGGAATACCTCCCCATCACCCCTAACAGTGGTAGCTGGCTGTTTTCTTGTATTGTTAAATTCTTAATAAAGTGACTGAGAGAGCACCTTGTTGAAGCACCCTCTTGGTTACTTATGCCAACTGCAGCCAGGTGCTGCTCTGAAGATGAAAGGGCTCTCTGACTTTTCCTCCAGCTTTTAGACCCTGCCCACTGTTCTTAATTGGACAGGGAACCTGCCTCTATGCCAATTAAGGGGGTAGCCCAGTAATAATCCCAACGAATGACTATTTCCCCCGGGGGCTGGTTCTGGACCCTGACCCAGTCCTGGCTCCTGTTCCCTGCTCCCAAAGTGAAAATTCAGCTTATGGTCTCAAGGCATCGATTGATATGCACACACTGTAAACAGCCTCCTACACTTACGTGCTGCATTTATCAATATGTCCTTTAAACAATTAACCCGTCACACTTGTAGCTTTCTGGAATAGAGTCTCAGTAACTTGTACAATAGAGCCCAGTTATGATTGCACATTAATTGTTCTGAGGCACAACTTAGTCAATGCACTGAGCACTAACAGAAGTTGAGTAATCCACCCTAACCTTGCTGTTCTGGATGTCACATTAACCGACCAAAAATGATCAGACATGATCTTATCATTTTAACTTGCTAATCACCAGAAATGCAAAGCCATCCTGCCATATTCGTATGTTCATATTATTTCCTGACAAAGAATTACTTTCATTAGAATTCAACTTGAAAGGAGCACTACGACAGCAGATTTAGTATTTGTGTACTTTTGATGATGAACAGTTACTGTCAATGTGCAAGAGTCATTTAGAAACCTGCAACTGTTTAACAAAGCTAAAATATATCTATCTCCTTTATTGGAAAAGATGACCACATGTTAATCCCAAATATAGTCATTCCCGCATGCTGCAATGGCTTCTTGGTGCTTAGAGGCTCTGCCCAAAAAGTGGACCAAATCCATTGAACCAGGCAAACAAATGAAACAAACAAAAAGAAAGAAGATGCCATCTCTTCGATTGGCAAGGTCAAGACCATGTGCATGACACTGACAAATGACTTGCATCGGGTCAATATCATGCAGAAGATGGCTGCGATCGACCTGCTCCTTGATATTGTAACCAGGGGTCATTGGAGCAGCATCTAGCAGTCTATTGAACTTTACTTCAAGCAGCTCTTGGTGTATTCAGAATCAAATTGCTCTGATCTCTCCTGTAATTAAAGAGAGCAGTTTGCTTGGCTTCAATGACAGGTTCCATCACATTGCCCCCCTAAAAGAAACCAGACTCGCTGAGAGCAGATCACTGACAGGAACGCTTTACAGTGCATGTTCATCTGGAGGGGAAGAATTTAGAGAAAGCACATGAGCAAGGAGTAGGTTTCACTGTAAGTGACTCTCTATTCTCAATGATAGAATCCACCACAAACGGTTCAGAATGTGTTCTCTCTATTCGCCTCTCAACTCAAACTGAGCCAGTTAACCTCATGACTCAAATTCAGAACATCTTTACCTATTGAATAATTTCCAAGCAAGTGTAGATGTGGACCATAAGGCATGAACCCCCTGCCTCGGCCAGCATGGCTTGGGAATAATAAATGAGAAACTATTTGAGTTTTGAGCTTTGTGTAACTAACACTCTTTCAGAAAATTTTAACATCACTGTGATGGAACCTGTCATTGAAGCCAAGCAAACTGCTCTCTTTAATTACAGGAGAGATTAGAACGATTTGATTCTGAATACACCAAGAGCTGCTTGAAGTAAAGTTCAATAGACTGCTAGATGCTGCTCCAATGACCCCTGGTTACAATTTTGCCAGAATATGCAGATGTCCTTCAACACAAGGATTGCTAGGGGCATGTAAAGGCATCAAAAAGGCAATAGGTTTATCAGCAAAGAAAACCACCCCATTGGCAATAAAGGCAGGGGAACTCATCACTGATTCAATAAACACTTGGCGAGATGGACAGAACACTACCTTGGGACTCTAGGGAGAACATAGTCATGCAGAAGCTACGGCACCATTGAGAACCTGCCTGTCAACGAAGAGCTCGATATTGAATCCAAAATGAGGGAACTTAACAAAGCTATTTGCTTGCTTACCATTTGCAAAGCTCCAGATGTTGATGCTCTACCACCTGAACTCATCAAGCACAGGAAACTGGCACTCCTACAGCATCTGCATGAACTTCACTGTCTTTACTGGAGGTGGGGGGCAGTTCCCCAGGGTATGTGTGATGCAAAGGTTATGACACTGTACAAGAACAAGGGTAACCGCAGTGATGCAACAGCTATCCGAGCATCTCCCTGCTGAGCCTCATGGGAAAAGAATTTGCCCGTGTTGTCCTTGTCAGGCTGCAGATCCTGGCTGAAAGCATTTACTCCCAATCCCAATGTGTTTTTAGCACTGGAAGATCATCAATCAACATCAACAACTCACCAAGGCTCCTTCAACAGCATCTTCCAAACCTGCGACCTCTATCACCCTTATTCAAAAAGGGAGGGAGACAAAAACCAGGTAACTATAGGTCAGTTACCTTAACATCCGTCATTGGGAAAATGAATCTATTATAAAGGATGTAATAGCAGAGCGTTTAGAATATCATAATATAATCAAGCAGAGTCAGCATGACTTCATGAAGGGGAAATCATGCCTGACAAATTTATTAGAATTCTTTGAGGAGGTAACGAGCAGGATAAATAAAGGGGAGCTGGTGGATGTAATATGTTTGGATTTCCAAGAAGTGTTTGATAAGGTACTGCACATAAGGCTACTTAATAAGGTGTTGGGTGTAGTATTTGGATAGAGGATTGACTAACTAATAGAAGACAGAGATTTGGGATAAGGGGGGCATTTTCAGGATGGCAACCTGTAACTCGTGGAGTGCCATAGGGATCAGTGCTGGGGCCACAATTATTTACAATATATATTAATGACTTGGATGAGGGAAGTGAATATATTATTGCCAAGTTTGTGAATGACACAAAAATAGGCAGGAAAGCAAGTAGTGAGGATGACATAAAGAGTCTACAGAGGGATTTAGACAGGTTAAGTGAATGGGCAAAAACTTGGCAGATGGAATATAATGTGGGAAAATGTGAGGTTATGCACTTTGGCATGAAAAATAGAGGAGCTGAATATTATTTAAATGGAGAAAGACTGCAGAAAGCTGCAGCACAGGGATTTGGGGGTCCTGGTGCATGAACCCATGCAAGTTCAGCAGGTAACTGGGAGGCAAATGGAATGTTGGCCTTTATTTCAAAGAGAATGGAGTATAAAAATAGGGAAGCCTTGCTAAAACTATACAAGGCACTAGTCAGACCACACCTAGAACACTGTGAACAGTTTTAGTCCCCTTATCTAAGGAAAGATATACTGGCGTGGGAGGCAGTCCAGAGAAGGTTCACTAGGTTTATCCTGGGTATGGAGGGATTTTCTTAGGAGGAGAGGTTGAGTAGGTTGGGCCTGTACTCATTGGAATTTAGAAGAATGAGAGGCGATCTTATTGAAACATAAAAGATTCTTAGGGGGCTTGACAGGGTAGATGCTGAGAGGTTGTTTCCCCTTGTGGGAGAGTCTAGGACCAGAGGGAGTAATCTCAGAGTAAGGGTGTGCCTACTTAAAACTGAGATGAGGAGGAATTTCTTCTCTCAGAGGGTAGTGAATCTGTGGAATTCTTTACCGCAGGGGGCTGTAGAGGCTGGGTTGTTAAGTATATTCAAGGCTGAGATAGACAGATTTTTAATCAGTAAGGGAATCAAGGATTATGGAGCAAAGGCAGGAAAGTGGAGTTGAGGATTATCAGATCAGCCATGATCTCATTGAATGGCGGAGCAGACTTGATGGGCCAAATGGCCTAATTCTGCTCCTATGTCTTATGGTCTTATGCACTACAGCAGTTCAAGAAGGCAGCTCACCACTACCTTCTCAAGGGTAATTAGGGACGGACAATATAAGTGCTGGCTCAGCCAGCGACACCCACATCCCATGAAAGAATAAAAATCTTCTCAATCCAGCAGCTGCAAAAGGAATGCCAGGAACAAAGGAGATCCTTATCTATTGCCTCCATTGAACACACCGAGGCCATCAACTATGTGAACAGAAGTGTTCTATTTAAATTGTTGGAGAAGATTGTCTGCCTTCCAACATCAGAACCATTTGAGCTCCACAGCAGGATCAGATGAAGTTGTGTTCTGGTGCCAATGCTATTTGGGATATTCTCTTTGCTGCGGTCACAAACCTTCAGTTCATCTGCAAAGGGTTTCTACTTACATTCTAGATCTGATGGAAAGCTGTTCAGCCTTGCCTGCCTGAGATCCCAACACAAAAGTATGCCAAGTCCTTGTCAGAGAGTTGCTCTACGACTGGGAGACCTTTGCCTTTGGCTGTGGAATCCCCTCCTTCACCTCTCCACCTCTCTACCTCACTTTCATCCTTTAAGACATTCTTAAAACCTACCTCTTTGACTCAGATTTTAGTCACCAATGTCTCTTTATGTGACTTGATGTCAGACTTTGTTTTATAATGTTCATGTGAAGCACCTTGGAATGTATGCAAGTATAAGTTGTTGTTTTACAGAATACCATACATTGATTACATCATGGTGTATTACATGTTACACTGTTTATTGTTCATATGTCTTATGTATGGAAAGGGTTGATACCATGCATGCAGTTCCTGGTGGTTTGTATATGATCTTGACAGCTGGTCTGATAAGGAGGATGACACAGAGGAGAGTTGGAGCATCCTACCATGCAGTGGTACAAAAAGTTGAACAGTCCTTAGGCTCATCATTGTTACAGCCTGCAGTGGCTATCCTATATAGATGGGACAGTGATGCCCAATAGTGATCATATTGTGCTTTATGGGCACAGAATCCCACGCTGAAGAGACAGAAATGAAAGTAAAACAGCATATAGTACAGGAAAGAGTTAATTGGAGGTTGTGTTACAGATGACTCAGGGAGTCCAACTTGCTGTGGCAACGTGCGATTTTACACACATGTTGTAGTCTGGAGCTATGGATAGTGGTGGTAGAGGCTCCAACATTGTTTCCACCACATGGCCGACCAGGAATCGCTCCTGCTCTCACCACCTGCTATTGGTGTGTGCTGGAAGGATTTACAGGTGGTTGCTTTATGAACGCACCTTCCTTGGCCATCAAGTCTTAGGGTGAGATTCAGAGGATGCTACCCACTGCACCACAAGGTCCCCAAAGAGTTAAGTATTAGGCCATATTTTATATTCTTATTTAATATTTTGCAAAATTAATGAACAGAAGAAAAGATAGGCCAGTAACATAAAGTACTGACTTCATTATTTATATCTATTCTTATATCCCATTTGCCAAATATTGGTAATTCCCATTAATTATTGCTTATAACTCAACTCACGGCCTTTGATTATTTGGTGATCATCAATTCTCTGGTATGAGTGGGATCATTGACCAATTAGACATCACACTGGCCAATAGAGACCTTCAATGACATAAAGTCACCAGACATGCTTTGACCCTATCAGCTACCTTGCAGAAACTCCTACTCTTTAATCCGCCACCGAAAAAATCCTTTGGTAAATACCAATGCAGGTGAGATTGGAAAAAAGAATGAATAGTCTTGCCAATTTAATTGCAACACCAAATATTTTATTGCCTGTTCATGAACATCAGCAATTAGAATGAATAAAATGCCAGGGTGTACCAAAAGTTAGTGCAATCAATCTATACAAAATACAATATTCCTTCGGTAACATTGCTGGAACAGTGGTGGTCATGATTTCTTATCAGCAAAGCTATCTGGCCTAATAGGATATCTGATAAGGAAACTGTTATCAGGAACATTTGGATTTCAAACCATAACCTACAATTTATTCATTATGTTGTTGTGTTGTTGAACGTACTGCAATTGCCATTGGGAAGTCCATCAATACTATCAACGGCAGACATGGTGGGTGTAGCTTCCTTTGACCAAATGTTTGGTCACGTGTCCTCCTTTGACTCTGTTAATTTTGGTCTGATTACATTCCTTTGAAGCAGCTTTGGGATGCCTCACTGGTGTTAAAAATGTTGTCAAAGGTATTTAAGAGTCTCGTAAATGGAGGCGCTGTGTAAATGATTTCACGTTTGCACTTTTGTAGCGGCTAAAACCTAGCTTTGTTAAAGGAACTGTAACAATCTTTCATTCTCAGCAATCAGATTGGCACTAATGAATGTGTCAAGCTGGTCCCTGCAGAAGACTATGGTAACAGTTCAGGTATTCTAGCGGTCACCATCATTGTATTGTACGGCCCTGGCTTTTCCAACAAACTTCTTTGCAGTTAAAAAGCTCCAAGCTACCTAAAACGCCAAAGTACTTGTAATGAACTGAGGTCATAAACTGCCATTAACTATAGCAACATGTTAGCACAATCTACGACCCACAGTCTTTCTCATCCCATTGCAATAATGCTATGCTCAGAACATTCCGTTTAATATTAAAAAAAATAGCAATAATAAATAAATAATCAGTTCACCCAAGATCCTTCTTTCTGCATCAGAACATTATGTAACATCAGACATGGAGCATTCTGCAAAGCAGGCAGGATATTCAGTATTGGGAGGCTTACACTAACATCTGATAAAACGGTTCCGCGTAGCTTATGTCGTAGCCATTAAAGAAAATGTTTTCTCAGTTTAAGATCCAGTCAGCATTAATAAGAGAGCTTGGTTCATATGCAACTGCACAAAAATATCTGCCCCTCTACTGAATCAAATTTGTCACAAGTTCTCCATCTAATTCTTCCTGTGAAGGAAAAATAATGGTCTTGATAATAGTAGAGGCTTGCAATTATATACACATGTCGCAGCATTGAGAAATGTATTGGTCCTTGAAGACAGCACCCCTTGCCTTTCTTCTGAGTTATCTTAACTGTGTCATGTACTGAGTCATTGTTCATTTGATTTTGAGTTCCAAGTTTTATTTTCTGTTTCCTGGCAGATCCATCTCTCTAACTCTCTGAAGTGGTGAATTGTGGTGCATTCAGGAATGTGAAAAACAGCAGTGGAGCTCCATGCTATAATTGTCTTTCTGTTGGGACAGAACTCTTCATTTACCTATTGCTGTTGCTGCCCTGTGCCTTGTTTAGCAGGTTTAAGTAGGCATCTGATTTTAGAAACCTGGGGTAAGAGTCTTTCTCCATCAGACTGAAGATAATTCTCTGGGCCACCTCAAAACAGGCAGGGGTTGGCTGTAGAATACTTTTGCTGACCAAATCTCTGGTATTACCATCAATGTTGACCTAAAAATAAAAAAGGACATTGGTTAAATATGTTGCTCTCTGTTTTCCCTCCTTGCTGCATTGTATTTTCAATAGTTTGCTTCTATATCCTGTGCAAAACTTGGATGTAATCACTAGGCATCACGAGAATAAGTCAAACTCCCCAATGTACATCTGTTCAAAATAACAGCTGAACCTCCCCATATCACAAAGAACGGTTTTTCTCCTTGAACCATGAAGGTTCATTTGAGATCTGACAGTAAATCATTTCAGGTCTACAAAACAGAACCAGGACAAACGATTTGTTATTCTGGTGTGAGAAAGTTTTCTTGTTGAGTATTAGGGTTTATGCTTTTAGAGCAGTGCAGCATTGCCCGATGTTCCTGGTGCCACAAACACAGTCCAAGCTAAGCGCAACCGTTAGGTCTTGCCACACTCAAACTGCTTTATCCAGACTGGTGTCAGACCTATTCCATGTTGACTTACATTGTCCGAGTTCATGGGGGGGGAGGGGGGGGGTTGCAGTGATATTCTGCCCTGTATTAAATTGTTGTTATGAACCTAAGCTTTGTAATTGGGAGATGCCTACATTCACTTTCTCAGTCGTTCTTAGTTTGTAGCAGTTATAGCCCAACTAGGGGAAGTTGCACAATTAGGTGTAGTTTCCTCTAGTGGAAATCAGAGTGAAAAGGTCAGTGTGAGGATAAAGTGAAAAAATTTGGTTTGTACTTGTACCAATTCTTTGGCTGGATTTTACAGGTTCCACTGGGGTGAGGGACATGGAGCAGAAAGTGAGTGGTCTGCTCGTTCCCAATGTCTTGGCACAAAAAAATCAAACGTCGGGTAATGTGGCCAATTTGTGTTGGGAAGGAGGGGGGGGTGGTTTCTGCATCCAATCGGGATTTTAAGGCCAGGTCATCATGTTAGAGGGGGATTACGCCGTTATCAAGAAGTCGGTCATGGCCACCAATTTATAGTCTTCCTGCCCTCTCAATCTCCCCTTATTTCTTATGGCGGGCTCAAAAAGCATTGAAGAAATGAAGCCAATAAAGAGACAAATGCTGTCACCTTTACCAGCTGACTGTGCAGCTTGATGCAGCCGTGGTCCCATTTGCAAGCCTTTTCTTCCATTCTTGCACTGCCTCTGCGTGATGGGTATTTATGGCAATTGACAATGGTTTCATGGTCATCACTAGACTCTTAATTCCAGGATTTTTTTGTTATTGACCCAGAGCATTGCCCTGCTCTGGATCTCTAGATTACCAATCCAGTAACAATACCACTACACCACTACCCTTAAGCTGTGCTTGAATCACTGCAATTAAGTGAACTAAAGATTCTGGGATGGTTTTGGTGGAGTTGGCCAGACTATAGAGATATTCTTTGGTTTAGTTACGGTACTGCTGAAAATGCTTTAAGGGACCCAGTCTCAACACACCCAGGAAGGACTTATATGACATCTACCCTAACTGCTTTTTTCATTAAATACAGATGAATTGGTAAAATAAGTTGCATTGTTTCTTCTATCTTTACTTATGCAGGTTAGACCATATATTATATCTGTTGTTGGGAAAAAAACTCACTTGCTTTGGGGCATCACTCTTTATGAATTCTGTGAAAATATGTTGCGCCTTGGAGCCCAGTTTTGCAGAAGACTTGGTTTTCTTGTAGTCCTCACAGACCAACCAGAAGTCAATGTTCTCCTCACTAAACTCTGACTTGAGGAAAGCTCTGAATGCAGCAAGGCCACCTAGAGGAAGGGAACATAATCCAAATCATTATTTACTGTGTTATTAAAGAAAAAAAACTATCCAAACAATATAATTGGCAGCGATCATCAAACATTTGAGTAAGAAATATCACTTACATGGATCAGCCAGGAGTATGTCTAAAGACTTCGACCATTCCATTGCTTCCTCAAGAGTGAGGCTGGGGAAAGAAAAAAGGAATAACTTAGAATATTTTTTTCCTAAATTCAAATCAACTTTTCACTTGTTTAAAATAGGTAATTCTTTTTTATTCTTACACGGGCAAGATCATACCAAACTCGGGTAAAATTACTTCAAGAACACTGGAGTGTTCAACTTATCCATTGAAATGAGTTTGATTCTGAAATGTTTGTTTCTGTGGTAGTTTCCTGTTTTGCTCATACAATAATGAATCACATGTTCTACACTCTCTTACATTGCATGCTCAATTTTATAACGTCTAACTTTAAAGCAAATATCTGTCAAAGAGAATTCAGTGCTCAAAGGAATGAACAAGAAGGCACTTACCTAATGGACAGGTTCAGTTTTGCTGACATGTTGGGTATAAAATTTATAGATGGATGTTGAGAACTGGAGTTCAGTAGAACGGAGAACAGGCGGGTTTTCAGGTCCTTGGCTCTAAGCAACATGGAAAAAAAATGTCAGTATTGTTAAAGGTAATTAAATAACCACAATCACTAGACTAAGAACAATCTGCTTAAGAAGAGTTCATTGGAATTTGCTTCTTTTAGATTTGCTTTACTCAGTTATAAAGTTAATATCCTTTCCCTTCTTAAAAAAACTATTATAGTTAAAAGAGCAGTAAGTTACCTAGAGAGCACCAACAATTAGAAGTAAAAGCCTTAGGTGAAACAAAACAAGGTGACCTCTGCATGTGTTGTTCAAATGGCCTATTGATAGACTAATGCAGGCAGACTATGTTTTACAGATAAAGCCTTTGTGTTGAAGACATTTTGAGCTTTGCTGACATCTAGTCTTTGTCCTCAAATAATTTGCATTCATTTTTCATTTTTGATCTAGAGAGAATCGTATTTACATATTCTGAATAACATAATGGGCAGCAAAGTATTTATAGCAAAATTATAAATCTAATTTGCATTATAATCTACATCTACCTTTCTGCAGCTTGTCATTTTTTTCAATGAGCAAAGAAGTTCCCAATGTATATAAGGAATATTTGTTCAAAAATGTTACACCTGTTTTTAAACAAAACACTTGTAAGCAAACTGAGGAAGGGTCGCATCCAGATACCCTTTTTAAATAAAAAGGTGTCTGGATGCGACCATTCCTCAGTTTGTTTACGTATTTTTAAGATAAAAGAGCAAACGATTTATCTGATGTGAAAATGTGCATATTTACTGTTAAATTACAGTGTGGCAGGGAAAGCCAGTCAGGTCGCACAATACAGCCAGAGGAAACTACTTGGAAATGCCTGTAATGTGGCTCCTGAGAGTAATAGTAAATTGATAATGCTTACAGATTCTTTGCTTTCCTTTTCTCTGTCACTTCAGTTCCAATAGTATCACAGTTGTTGTTGATTTCTTTCAAATTGGTTGATGTGTCCTTTGGCAACATGAGTTCAGGCATCTCTGGCTGGTGGACTTGTCTTAGATGACACTGCTTCATTTGCTGTTCTGTACACGTTTCCTCTGATAGTCTTGTTCCTCTCACATCGAACCGATATATAGGCAGCAGCTTGTGGGGCTGGGGGTGGGATGAGAGGGGGGGAAGTAAGGTTTGTGCGAATAGAACTGGGTGATCTGAGTTCATGATACCACAAAAAAGGAAGTTCTCTTTTTTTGGGGCCGTTGTTGACGTGGTTGCTCAACCAGATAGTTGTCTCATGCGCGTGAGGAGCTGCACTCTGGTTTATTATTCGAATAGGTGCAAAGTCTCAAGATCATGCAAATGTTCTCTGTTTGCGTAGTTTTCGTCAGAAACGCGACGAGAAAACCATGTTTTCACTGGGATGTTATGCCACAGTTTCAAAAGACGAGCTGACTGGGCTTTACGTTAATTGTGTTTTTAATGTGGTTACGATTTATAAGCAGGATCTATGCTGCTGGTTATGGAGAGTGATCATGTGGCCACTTATTTTGTTAGCGACTTCTATTGCACATTGATTTAGGCTCCGAAAGGGCTGCAAAACTAGCTTTTGAAGCCGACCTGCTATGTGTTTACTGCATACCCGACGATACAACAACAGCTTGATCTGATATCGCGCCTTCAGCATGGTAAAACTTTCCAAGTTGATACATCTGAGGTCAACGACCTTTTCCCAGAGGAGGATTGATCACCCAAACTAAACACAGTTTCCCCAACTCATATATCACATCATCTGTCTGACAACCCACCCACACGACAGTTGTCTGAATCCAGTGTGCACTTACATCTTGGCTACAGCTTGACCGTGAAGGTTGGTTATTGCCTGAACCAGACTTTCCATGTAAAAATGATATTACAGAAGAAAACGGACTCATTGAAAGGCTTTGCACCCACCATTTGCGGGGCAAATAGTAAGAAAAGATATTCTACTGTACACAGCAAAATAACTTGAAATAATTCATGAAACTCCAAAACACCACAGAATCAACCTAGAAACATTCACGTTGATGTAAAAGATTTAAAACTTTATTTAAACTATATGGTACAGTTTATTTAACCTTAATACCTACCCGGTAGATAAATATATAAATATATTGGAAAGATTACTAAGTTATCTCAAGCTTCTCGCCAAAAGCTTTAATAAGTCACATGTTGCAATTTCCACAAGAGTTCTTCCAACAAATTAAGATGATTGCTAAATCCCTCTGAGCTCTCATTGCATTTTAAAAATTTGTTCATGGGATGTGGGTGTCACTGGCTAGGCCAGCATTTATTACCCATCCATAATTGCCAAGGGCAGTTAAGAGTTAACCACATTGCTGTGGGTCTGGAGTCACATGTAGACCAGCAGATTTCCTTCCCTAAAAGATATTAGTGACCCACATGGGTTTTTACAACATTCAACAATAGCTTCATGGTCAATCTTTTAATTCAATTCAAATTTCACCATCTGCCATGATGGGATTTGAACCCTAGCCCCCAGGGCATTACCCTCAGTCTCTGCAATACCAGGCCAGTGACAATACCACTATGCCACCAGCTCCTTGTATTTTAATGATTTATTCATTCATTTTAATGTTTTATAAGAACATAGGCAAAGGCTATTCACCCCTTTGAACCTGTTGGGCCTTTCAGTTAGATCATCGTTAATCTGTACATTAACTCCATTTACTTGCCTTGGTTCTAACAACCTCAATAACCTTGCCCTTAACAAAAATCTATCAACTTCAGTTTTGAAGTTTTCAACTGACCTAGCTTCATTAGCTTTTCGGGGGAGAGAGTTCCAGGCTCCTACTCGCCTTTGTGCAAAAAAAAAGTGCTTCCTGACATCACTCTGAATGATTTAGCTCTAAATTTAATACTAAATTTGTACCCTTAGATTTTTGCTGGGTCTTTTGTATTGATTATATTTATTTTGATTGACAGAGATATTTGCTGGTACAATATTTAACAGCTTCCATGGAATGGAATGATCAGCCCTCTCCCAATCCTCTTGCACAAGCATGATGGCTTCCTTCTGAGCTGTAGCTATACACTGAGCAGGGTTTGCTAACACGCTGTAGTTACTGCAGTTACTCCATCCACATCAACCATAGTACAAGGAAGGAAGCCTGTGAACATTTTGATAGCTACTAAAATTTGCACTGTTGTAATCTGTTATTTTGCACTGAATGTCTGCAAAATTTTTGATCTAAAAGGCTGGCATATGCCATTGTGAGGGGAGGGGCAATGTTTTACCACCTGGGGGAATACAACTTGCCACAAGCTATCACACATGTGCCATACCTGAGGTAGGATTTTGCTCCACTGGAGACAGGCCTAGGAGATAGGGGAGAGGCAAACATCTTTTGATTTTTATGTCACAGTTTTTGTTATTGTTACAGTAAATCTTTACAAGACAGTTTGTCTTTGTTCATCTGCCCAAATAGTAATCGCTTTGTAAAGCATGTGGGGAGTGAGGGGTGTTGGGGGCAATGGGGGTCGGGGGAAGTGAGAGGCGGTGTGGGGGACAGGGTGAGGATGAGAAGGGAAAGATGCTAACACTGTCTTCAGTTCTACCTGACTTGCAACAAACACCTAATGTCACAGCTTGTGGCAAGTTGTGTTCCGCAGTGTGGCACAACACTGCCCCTCCCACCGCAAAGGTTCGTACCAGTCAAAGGGCTTGATGTAAGGGTTCTTTTGAACCCCTTCCTGGAGAACTACACAACATATTCACTCTCACAAATTCTACAGTGCATCTGGAAGACAAGAGATTGATGCCATCAGGTCCCAGCTGTACAACGTGATCCAATCTGGAGAGGGTGGGATGACCTATGTCAATCGCAGTCCAGCTTTGCTACACCCACCCTGTGAAGTGTGGGAATAAATGCTGATATTGGAACAACGTGAGAATACTGTATACACTGCTATTGTTATTATTGTTGCATTCAGTTGGTTTCCATCATTTAGGGATTTTTGTGGTGGGAGGGGCAGTGGTTGTACTACACTGGGGAACACAACTCTCCACAAGCTGTGACATTAGTGCCAGGTGCGCATCAGGTAAAATTTTGCAGCACTGAAGACAGGGCTAGAATCTTTCCCTTCTCATCCCCACCCTGTCCTCCACCCCCACACCCCACCCACTGTCCCTCCCCATCCCCATCCCCATCCCCATTGCAGAATGTGCAGTAATACAGCATCTTGGTGAAAATATATTACAGTTGGCTATATCAGTATGAGATATACACCAGTAACATATCTGTATAGAAATCATTCTTCAGTATTTTTCTTTTGTGAACCATTTATTGGCAAATGTTTGCTAGTTTTCCTGTTTGGGATTGTATTCAGTTGGTTTCCAATATTTAGGGTTTTTTTTATTAGAATGCGGATGAAACACTGGGTCATCTGGTATGTTATAATTTAATTAATATTTTCCTCATATAATGACCTAGTGGCCAGAATGCTGCTAGATGAGTGATGGAATATGATTAGTTTTCTAAATTTACCATTTAAGCAAAAATAATCGGTGAACTTCTTGACAAAGATGTCAGTGTTGTTCATGCAGGAATCACACTGCCACTGACTAAGCAACCCTTATTTCATTCATGTTCAAGGCATTTTTATGTTGGAGTGCTAGCTGGGAAAATGAATGGAACCGCCTTGTGACAAGCGAGGTAAAAATAATTTTAAGTGAGTCACTGACTTGCTTTTTTGGGAAGAATTCAAAACAGATTGGATTGGATTCAGTGTGTCAAAGACACTGGGTTCTTCTCTGTTTGCAATTTCAGATGTGCACAGTTATGAATTCCACCACTCCCTTTTCCTTACAGATTAAAGACAAATGGTAGTCATGGTTTTCAGTTTCTGGGTCACTGATTTCACACTGATACCCACTAGGAAGTGATGGGCAGAAGAAACCCACACTTTTTTCAAAGTTTCTGTGTTGAACATGCAGAAAGCACACAGCCATCGACTGATAAATTCTGAATTCATATACAGTCAAGGGATTTTTACATTGGAGTGCCGGAAAATTGAATGGAACCACCTCGTGACAACTGAGGTAAAAATAATTATAAGTGACCAAAGGCACGATACAGGCGAAAATAAAACACACCCATAACTTGACACAGATTGTGATTAAAAGAAACAAATTAGCAATCCCATTGAAAGCAAGAGAGCTGGAAAAATTCACGCTCGTGCAAATGGTGATTGCTGGGTTTAGGGTTAAGACAAAATGGACTGAGTGAAATGAGCATTAAATTATTTCATCTGTGAATGCTCAATGATAATCTGTTTGACTGATTTGGAGAATTCTCTCGCCTTGTCAAGCGCAAAGCAGCAATGTTTAAAAAAAGCACCAAGTGGTTGTTTGTGTAACTTTGACCACACTGCAACATGCATTGAGAGTAGCCTACAGAAGAGTGCATGATGTACTTTTGATTCTCAAAAACAGATAACTGCTCCCTTAACCTTTGTGCAAAGGAGGACGAAATCTAAGCAAAGATCACAAAATTATTTCTGTGCTTTGCCCTGGGTACAGAGGTTAATGGAAGGGCACAAAACTGCTTTTGTGGCTGCAAAGGCTGTGAAAGGATATCAGGCTCATCTTGTACTTTATCATGGTTACAAAGGACATGTGCTGAAGAATGGGTAATGCTAATAAATGTTCCTGCGTTACAAGTGATCATGTACAGTGCAGTGGGATTCTTTGAAGAAAAGTTCACATCAAATTAATTAATTGTTGCAGGTTTTACAATCCATTCAAACTAAAACACAACGGCTGAAATCTGAACCTGCTTGAATTTCGTTCACAACCACATGATGTTGTACTGAAAATGGCACAACTGAGAAACAACCCAAAGCACTTCGCATGTGACTTTGAAATGCAGCTACTTGTTGCTATTTGGATAAAGAGCAATGAGGCGAATAATCAGCTAATCTGTTCTTGAGGAGGTTCGAAGGGATGCCAGGTGATGGGGGAAATGCAAGAGGTTCCTTGTTAGTTGGTTGTCCTGGTAGCGATAAACAATTCCATTTTGTTCCTTATATTGCAAGAGCAGCCCAATAACTCTTGGCTGGTCTCACTTAGGGCTTAGTAGAAAAAGGTCGGAAAAGAAGGGCTTGACTCTGCACTCATGGGTTAGTCAGATCTACATTGATGGAAGCCCTACTACAAAATGGAAACTAAGTTGATATTCAAGTGTGAAGAACCGCAATGTCCTTCAAATAAGATATTAAAAGTGAGATTTTGCTGTTCAAAGAAGACTAGCAAGCTGCTCTCCTAGTGTCCTGGCCAATGTTCATCCCTCAATTAGCATCACCAAACCATAGTACGGGGTTACTCACATGACAGTAATGGCACTTAAAAGTAACTTGCATGCGAAGTGCCTTTGGATATTTTGGAAAGAAATTCTTAAAGTACGATTTTCTTTACTTTCTCAGTGTCTAAAAGATGGCAATAAGTGAACCCCTTGTGCAGGATTTTGTGATGTGATACCCCGGTGACTCCAGTCAATTCCCTGCATTTTATTCTTTCCTTTAACAGCAATGCCCTGCTTAACTCACATAATTGTTCAATAAGACTAGAACTCTTTTTTTGTCCATCACACCCTGTAGATCAGGAATTTCACACTATCAGAAGCAAGCTGATTAAGTGTTACCAACTTGAGTGTTTCATGAAATGGAAAGAACGACAAAGTTTAAGCTTAATTACAGTAAAGGGTTGCTGGATTTTAAATGGCTGCATTTGCAATTAAAGGTCAAAGGCTATGGGTTTCTAATCTGTAAAGCATTCTATTTTATCGTCTTGCGATCCTGAGACTGGTTATATGCCAGCATTGCACACAACCCCTGGGATTGTTTACGTGAAAGTACTGTACACAAATTTTATAACCCTAACACTGACGACAAGACAACAATGTAAATTCTTCTAACTCTGAGACCAGAATGGAACTTGAAGTTGGTACATTCTCTGAGCTCCGCAATGATTCTTGCAGGAGGTGAGACATTTGTACAGAGAAAATTGGATTGTTCTCATGAACCTCTTAGCGCCTGGTCACATCGTGGTATTGGCAGATGCCTAAGTACAAGGTGCCTGTAGACTCCCTCAGTCAGGCAACAGTGCTTGATGGGATAATGACTTGATGGTGTGAACAGACTAAGCTAATCCTCCTCTGAGTTCCCTTGTCCCTTTGCAGGGAAGTGTGGATCTTGGTTTTATGACCCCCGCCCCCCCCCCCCCCCCCCCCCCACCCCCCCATCCCCCCACGCCACGCCACGCCACCACACACCCAGCCCCCGCCCCTCATTGTGGACTATTGAGATCAGGGGCCATTGTGCCAGCATAATATTCTGAGCTCCACTGCACTACCATTGTCACACCCACTATTCAATATTACTTCTCATAAACATTTTTTGCACAATATTGGATATTAGAAAGTACCTCATATCTCATTGTGTATGCCATTTTTATCTCAATGCACCCAAACTTCTCAAATTTCCAATAAGGTCCAACGCATCATTTTAAGTAGGCAGCTTGTAACAAAGGCCACACCTGCTATCAGCTGCTCCAAACTGGTCTGGCCTGACCAACTGAGAAACAGGAACTGATACTGCAGGACTTGTGTCACCATGAACACTGGTTCTCTGTCTATAAACAAAAGCACCACATGTTCCTAATGGAAAAAATATGCACTGGCCCCAGGCAGCTTGATAACACAATGTTTAAATACACTACATTACAGAGTCTGTTAACTTTCTGTTCCTTTACTGACCTAATACATTGTGCAACTTGACTCATCTATATGCTACTACCAGAGCAGCTATTTTCTTTACCCACCTTAGTAGGAAGTTTATTTTGGTTAAATAAATGTTGAGCGTCAATACTCCTGGCGTGTGCCTGAATAATGCGTGTTGATGTTGGGTGAGTGTCCCGATGTCAACGTGCAGTAGCGCGATATTTCGGTCGCCTCACACACGCTGGAGTTGGCAGCACGCTCGCCGACATTTAAAAGGCTATTAAGGCCATTAAAGGATCAATTAAATAGAATTTTTCCATGCATAAAAGTTCACGGGCATCTTCACAGCCGCTGGCAGTGCCATCCTTGTCCTGCTCTCAGGTTGTGGTTGTGACTGCAGCAGGTGGCAGATTTCAGTGAGGATATCTTGACTGAGAAATGCAGACATCTCACATTTTGTTCCTCATTGAAGTTCAGATGGGAGAATTGCTCTCTGAACACTGGGTGGCTGAGAGCCCTTCACCCTCCTCCCTCCTGCACCCCAATGCCCCCTCCCTGACCGACTCTTCAGTGGGACAGGGCAGAACCTCTGCTCGGATCCTTTCACCAATA
Organism: Carcharodon carcharias; assembly: GCF_017639515.1. Classification (NCBI taxonomy): domain Eukaryota; kingdom Metazoa; phylum Chordata; class Chondrichthyes; order Lamniformes; family Lamnidae; genus Carcharodon; species Carcharodon carcharias. The sequence continues at coordinate 1,688,706 of NC_054482.1, read as the reverse complement.
GCCTGAGAGCAGAGACTTGCATTGCAGGCACAAGTGGGATGAGGTTCCCAACATCAAATAAAAATGAAATAACATTTTTCAGATTTCACTTATAACATGTCCCTACTCATGTGACAGAGTCATATGAGGGGACATGTTTTATAACATTTTTCAAAGCTTTATTTTTTTTTTGAAAACTCTTCACCTCCCTGAGGCAGCTCTGTGCCTCAGGGAGATTCTCCAGTGTGTACTTGGCCCGCACTCCTCCCCCACCACCCACACAGGCAGTGCTGAGCGTTGCCACTTGCGTTTCATGCTGGGTGGGCCTTAATTGGCCCACCATGGTGAAATCGATCGCAGGCAGCAGTCGGCTTCCTGATCACCCCCACCCATCCCCGCTGAGCCCGCCCGACAAAGGCTAAATTCTGCCCAGTGTTAGTCCAGTGGCTGCAGCATGGCTGGTGGAAAGGCTGCTGACTTTCATTAGGGGAAACTAGAGATGATCTTGCGGGAAGACCTCAAGCCGCTCTGGGCCTAGAAGGTCCGTCTTAAGACTGAACCATCTAGCACGATGGCAGCAGTCTGGGTTGGCTGGTTGATGGACATTATGAAGGCCACTGGTGGAGTGATAGTGAGGAGAGGACACATACCGTCCTTCTGAGAAAGGAAAGCAGACTCATGTAAACTAGTAGGTAGCATGATGTTCACATGCTGCCTACTTCGGAAACAAAAGACATTGATTATGCATCATGATCCCCACACTCATTTTTGAAGTCTATAAAATTTCACCCCCATACCCCTACTGACGCCAATGCACCAATTTGCACCAATATGTTCCTGCATATAATGTCAACAGGTCATTCTTTATCACACTTTCTGGTGAAACAAGGATGTGTGCAGTTGATATCAAATTTGGGAACAAGAAGGAGCAATTTTTAAACTGTTTCAAAATATTTGAAACTCTTCAGGATTGAGACTGTGAATTGGGCATGAGATGCACACCCTCGAGTATACCTTGTTTGCTATAAGTTCTCCAGCATCTCAATTCAATGTCAGTGTAAGAACCTTCGGGAATCTAACTCTCCCACCCTAATTTAAAAGTCAAACCGTCCCAGCTAAACATGTAAAAGTGCAGCAAAATAATCAAATGCCTGCAGCTAACTCATGGCAACTTTAATTTGTTTGCTAAGTTTTTCTTCTGTCTCACATTACAAGAATACCCCAACTGAATTGCAAAGGATTGAGTGTGAGTTCCCATGTCTGTTGGTGGATCACAATCTTTGACGTGGCAAGCCAAAAGAACCAACCTTGCATCTTGCTAATAACACACCATTTGGTATGGAAACATAGAAACATAGAAAATAGGAGCAGGAGTAGGCCATTCAGCCCTTCAAGCCTGCTCCGCCATTCATTATGATCATGGCTGATCATTCAACTCAGTAGCCTACTCCTGCTTTCTCCCCATACCCTTTGATTCCTTTCGCCCCAAGAGCTATATCAAACTCCTTCTTGAAAACATACAATGTTTTGGCCTCAACCACTTTCTGTGGTAGTGAATTCCACAGGCTCACCACTCTCTGGGTGAAGAAATTTCTCCTCATCTCAATCCTAAATGATCTACCCCGTATCCTCAGACTGTGACCCCTGGTTCTGGACTCGCCCACCATCGGGAACATCCTTCCTGCATCTACCCTGTCTGGGCCTGTTAGAATTTTATATGTTTCTATGAGATCCCCCCTCATTCTTCTGAACTCCAGTGAATGAAATCCTAGACGACTCAATCTCTCCTCATATGTCAGTCCCGCCATCCCAGGAATCTGTCTGGTAAACCTTCACTGCACTCCCTCTATAGCAAGAACATTCTTCCTCAGATAAGGAGACCAAAACTGCACACAATATTCCAGGTATGGTCTCACCAAGGCCCTGTATAATTGTAGCAAGATATCCCTGCTCCTGTACTCGAATCCGCTCGCTATGAAGGCCAACATACCAGTTGCCTTCTTTATTGCCTGCTGCACCTTCAATGCACCGGAATACGAGGACACCCAGGTCTCTTGCACATTCCCCTCTTTCAATTTATAGCCATTCAGATAATAATCTGCCTTCCTGTTTTTGCTACCAGAGTGGATAACCTCACATTTATCCACATTATACTGCATCTGCCATACATTTGCCCACTCACTCAGCTTGTCCAAATCACACAGAAGCATCTCTGCATCCTCCTCACATCTCACCCTCCCACCCAGCTTTGTGTCACCTGAAAATCTGGAGATATTACATTTAGTTCCCTCATCTAAATCATTCATATATATTGTGAATATCTGGGGTCCCAGCACCGATCCCTGCGGTACCCCACTGTTCACTGCCTGCCGCTCAGAGTTTATTCCTACTCTTTGTTCCTGCCAACCAGTTTTCTATCCATCTAAATACCCTACCCCCAATCCCATGTGTTTTAATTTTACACAGAAAGTCCAAATAAACCACATCCACTGGCTCCCTCTCATCAACTCTACTAGTTACATCCTCAAAAAAGTCTAGTAGATGTGTCAAGCGTGATTTCCCTTTCATAAATCCATGCTGATCTGTCCGATGCTGTCACTGTTTTCCAAGTGCTCAGCTATTAAATCTTTTATAATGGACTCTAGAATTTTCCCAACTACCGACGTTAGACTGACTGGTCTATAATTCCCTGTTTTCCCTCTACCTCCTTTTTTAAATAGTGGGGTTACATTATCTACCCTCCAATCTGTAGGAACTGTTCCAGAGTCTATACAATCTCAGAAGATGACCACCAATGCATCCACTATTTCTAGGGCCACTTCCTTAAGTGCCCTGGGAGGTAGATTATCAGACTCTGGGGATTTATCGGCTTTCAATCCCATCAATTTCCTCAACACCATTTCCCTACTAATACTGATTTCTTTCAGTTCCTCCCTCTCACTAAACCCTGTGTTCCCCGACATTTCTATTATGTTATTTGTGTCCTCCTTTGTGAAGACAGAACCAAAGTATGTATTTAGTTGGTCAGCCATTTCTTTGTTCCCCATTATAAATTCCCTTGTTTCTGACTGTAAGGGACCTACATCTGTCTTCACAAATCTTTTTCTCTTCACATACCTATGGAAACTTTCACAGTTGGTTTTTATGTTCCCAGCAAGCTTACTCTCGTACTCTATTTTCCCCTTCTTAATCAATCCCTTGGTCCTCCTTTGCTGAATTCTAAAGTGCTCCCAATTCTCAGGTCTGTTGTTTCTTCTGGCCAATTTATATGCCTCTTCCTTGGATCTAATACTATCTCTAATTTCCCTTGTAAGCCATGGTTTGGCCACCTTTCCTGTTTTACTTTTGCGCCAGACAGGAATAAACAATTGTTGCAGTTCACCCATGCACACTTTGAATGTTTGCCTTTGCCTTTCCACCATCATCCCTTTAAGTAACTTTTCCCAATCCATCATAGTCAACTCACGTCTCATACCATCGTAGTTTCCTTTATTAAGATTCAGGACCCTAGTCTCAGAAACAACTACATCACTCTCCATCTTGATGAAGAATTCTATCATATTATGGTCACTCAACCCCAAGGGGCCTCGCACAACTAGATTGCCAATTATTCCTTTCTCATTACACAACACCCAGTCTAGGATGGCCTATTCTCTAGTTGGTTCCTCAACATATTGGTCCAGAAAACCATCCTGTATACACTCCAGGAATTCCTCCTCTACAGTATTGTTACTAATTTGATTTGCCCAGTCTATATGCAGATTAAAGTCACCCAGAATTACAGATGCTCCTTTATTGCATGCATCTCTAATTTCTTGCTTAATGCCATTCCCAACATCACCACTACAGTTTGGGGGTTTATATATAACCCCCACTAACGTTTTTTGACCATTAGTGTTTCTCAGCTCTACCCATACAGATTCCACATCATCGGAGCTAATATCTTTCCTCAATATTGCATTAATTTCCTCATTAACTAGTTTTAAATACTGAATACCCCTGGATGTTCAGTTCCCACCCCTGGTCACCCTGCAGCCTTGTCTCCGTAATCCCGACCATATCATTCCTGTTTACATCTATTTGCATGGTTAATTCATCCACTTTATTGCAGATGCTCTTCACATTAAGGCAGAAAGCCTTAAAGTTTGTCTTTTTAACATTACTTGTCCCATTCCCACTATTTTTCACTGAGGCCCTGTTTGACTCTTGCCCTTGATTTCTCTGCCTATCACTTTTCTTATTCCCCTTTCTATCTTTTGTTCTTTTCCTTGATTCCCCCTCCTCTAACTCCTTGCATAGGCTCCCATCCCCCTGCCATTTTAGTTTAAACCCTCCCCAACCACTCTAGCAAATATTCCCCCGAGGACATTAGTCCTGGTCCTGCCCAGGTGTAACCTGTCCAGTTTGTACTGATCCCACCTGCCCCAGAACCGGTCCCAATGTCCCAGGAATCTGAAACCCTCCCCTTCGCACCATCTCTTCAGCCACGTCTTCATCCAAAATATCCTGCTATTCCTACTCTGACTGGCACGTGGCACTGGTAGTAATCCTGAGATCACTACTTTTGAGGTCCTACTTTTCAACTTACTTCCTAACTCCCTATATTCTGCTTTTAGGACCTCATCCCTTTTTTTACCTATGTCGTTTGTACCAGTGTGTACCACGACCACTGGCTGTTCACCCTCCACCTTCAGAATGTCCTGTAGCTGCTCTGATACATCCTTGACCCTAACACCAGGGAGGCAACATACCATCCTGGAGTCTTGTTTGTGGCCACAGAAACACCAATCTATTCCCCTTACAATTGAATCCCCTATAACTATTGAATTCCCACACTTTTTATTCCTCTCCCTGTGCAGCAGAGCTAATTGTGGTGCAACGAATTTATCTGTTGCTGCTTTCCCCTGAGAGGCCATTCCCCCCAACAGTATCCAAAGCGGTATATCTGCTTTGCAGGGGAATAGCCACAGGAGATTCCTGCACTGCCTGCCTACTCCTCTTGTTCTGCTCAGCGGTCACTCCCTTCCTGCCTATGGACTCTTAGCCTGCGGTATGACCACCTCTCTATACATGCTATCCACGATACTCTCTGCCTCGCGGATGCTCCACAGTGTGCCAAGCCGCTGCCCCAGCTCCGAAACCCAGGCTTCCAGAAGCTGCAGCTGGAGGCACTTCCCACTCACATGCTGGCCCCAGGCACTGGAAATGTTCCCGGCTTCCCACATAGAGCAGGAGGAGCACACCACGGCTTTGAGCTCTCCTGCCATGACTTACCCCTTAATATTAAATTAAACCTTTTGGAAGATACTTAATATCAAATAATATCAATTACTCTAGGACCCTTCTTCCCTGCTCCTCGTTGTTACAGAATATAGCCCTTATAAATGATGAACCACAAAATAAGACCTTAAAACTATAAGCGATAAAAGTGGTAAATACTTGCCCGACCGTACTCACGGTACTCAAAGGATCACCTCGTTCCCACCTCACCGAACTCCCTCAGTCACCGAGCTCTAACTTATGCACTCTATTGCAGTCCAAAGCAGCACTCCAGTGGTGATGCGCTTTTTGCGAAATCTCAAAATTAGTTGCTGCTGAGAAGTATAGCTGGAGGAGGAAGGCCAGTGTTATAGGACAGGTGAAGGGGTGATGTGGGACTAACATAAGTGAACAGATGAGATAAATTGACCTGTAAGTAGAACACATGGATTACATGGAGGGAATTGGGGACAGTTTTAACCTACCCCATTTCTCTGGGGGGGCTGATGAGATTGGGCACAATGCTGGTTTACATAGTGCCCAATTGTACTCTCCATTGAAATCAGTGGAGGATGATACCAGGCATGGAGTCAAACTCATATTCCACCTGATCCGTGGATTTCCGCCCAGCAAGTTTAGTTAAAATTGTCCCCGAGGAGTTCCATAGTTTTGAGCTTCTTGGGAAAGAATGAATCAAAGCTTGTGAAGGTGCAACAAGTCTTGAATTTGATAACGTTGCAAATTTAAGAGGAATATTTTCTTATTTGAGTAAGGATTTGGTAAGAGCGTCATTCTTTTGTACATTTTGATGACACCGATCAGAATGGCTGGTTACTGTGACTTCTCTGCTGGCAATTTAAGGATGCCACTTTGGAGGGTCAGAAAACAGCCAATCATTGCACCCCATTAAGAATGATGTTTTTACACTCTTTGAACAAATAATGGGACATGTAATAGGAATTAAACATTAAAAATGTAGCTATTGCGGATGTGGAATGCCCAAAATAAAATATTGAAAAATGGGGCAAAATGTTTAGAAATCAGGGGCAGAATTCTCCCATTGGCGTGCGGGGGTGGGACCCACATGCCTACATGTAAAATGACGCATGGTGATGTCGGGTGAGTGCCATGGTGTCACCTCGTGCCATCGCGATATTTCGGTGGGCAGGTGTGCGATGATCTCCGATGCGCACTCGCCACTAACTAACAGGCCACTTAAAGCCCTTGAGGCACCAACAGATGGCGATTTTTCGGGGCCCATGCGATCTTCGGGTCATCACACGGACGCAACAGGCAGGCGGGTAGGAGACATTTGTATAATCCACGGGCGGGATAAGAGGGATTAGTGGGGTCGCTAGTGTGCTTTGTCACATATTTAATTTGGAAAGTAACTGATACTTCCCTATGTGATCTGCAATACTTCAAAACGCATACCAGCTGCTTGGACTGGACTCACATCCATCAGGTCAGCACTCTGCAGTGAGGAATCATTTTTGGGCCTGCAGGTTCAGGAAGCCTTCCCTTAGCCTGGGAATGGGAGTTGAACTCTCCACTGGAGGCAGCTGCTCTGAGGAGGAAGGGAGGTCTAGAATAAGGAGGAGGCCAGGAGTGCACATTCAACCTCCAGGGGAGCCACCTTTGGGAGGCCAGGTGCAGGCACAAGGGGTGCAGGGCCAAGAGGTTGTCCAAGGTGGAAGGGGCCACAGAAGACGCCACTATCCCGCTGCCAGGGTTTACAGGCGGCGAAGCAGCTACCTCAATATGACTGAGGTGCAGTGCCAAAGGAGGCTCCGTCTCTCAAGGGAGACAGTCAACTATATCTGTCAGATGCTTGGGCCTGAGGTCTCCGCTAACTGTGTGGGTGGACACCCCATGCCAGTAGCTCTAAAGGTTACAGCTGCCCTCAACTTCTAAGCTTCTGGCTCCTTCCAGGGCTTGGTGGGTGATCTTTGTGGTGTCTCCCAATCAGCTGTCCACACTTGTGTCGAGCAGGTTACAGACGCACTGTTCGGACGGGCATTGACCTTCATCCACTTCCGCTGCGACCAGGCAAGTCAGACACAGCGAGCCAGAGGCTTTGCGGCCATTTCTGGCTTCCCCCGTGTCCAGGGTGCTATAGACTGTACACATATGGCCATCAAGGCGCCAGCAGGTGAGCCCGGTGCCATCGTCAACAGGAAGGGCTTCCACTCCCTGAACGTGCAGATAGTGTGTGATCACAGGATGCTGATTCTACAAGTCTGTGCAAGGTACCCAGGCAGCTCCCACGACACCTACATCCTCAGACACTCCCAGGTGCCGGGGCTCTTCAGTGCTCCAGCCCGGCTGGATGGATGGCTGCTGGGTGACAAGGGCTATCTCCTCAGAAGTGGCTCATGATGCCTCTCCTCCATCCAAGAACAGAAGCTGAGCAGCGGTACAGTAGGAGCCACGGCTCCACAAGGGCTGTGGTGGAGAGAACCATCGGTCTCAAGATACGCTTCTGATGCCTGGACCGCTCAGGGGGTGCACTCCAGTACCCCCCAGACCATGCCTAGGTGATAGTGGCAGCATGCTGCACTCCCCACAATCTTGTGCTGGAAAGGGGGGATGATGTGGACGATGAAGGTGTAGACGCAGTGGCTGCGGCTGCACATGATGAGTCCAGCAGTGAGTCCGAGGATGAGCAGGCACAGGGAAATGCTGAGGGGGTAGACGCTGACCCGGGCATGCTCCAGGGAGGCAGGGACACCCGGGAGGCTTTAATCCAATGAACCTTCAGCTAGTGCACCACATATGGACCTCCAGGACAAGCCTGGGCTGCAGGCTCCACACTTGATAACTAAGTGCAAAATCAGCCAGGTTAGGAACATTAACTAAGGGCCTTGTCAATAAAGCTGAGTGTCACACAAATCACTCAACTTTATTGGTAACCATTCATGTGCAGAAGATAAGAGACACCCTCAGCCATGGTGGCATATCTGAATTTAATGGTATAACAAAAGGAACTTAAGAAAACAAAGTGACAAATGTGTTAAATATCACACCAACTCAAAGACTTCATTGTGGGCAAACACAAAAGCACCAGTGATAAACCCGTGGTGTGCCGAAGGTGCCTAATGTTTACGCTTTCGGGTGCTACATCTTAAGAACGTAAGAACTAGGAGCAGGAGTGGGCAATTCAGCCCCTCGAGCCTGCCCCGCCATTCAATACGATCATGGCTGATCTCATTTTGGCCTTAACTCCAGTTTCCTGCCCTCTCCCCATAACCTTTCAACCTGTTACTAATTAAAAATCTGTCTATCTCCTCCTTAAATTTATTCAGCGTCCCGACATCCACTGCAACCTGAGGTAGTAAATTCCACAGATTCACGACCCTTTGAGAAAAATAATTCCTCCTCATCTCTGATTTAAATCTACCGCCCCTCAGCCTAAAACTATGGCCTCTCGTTCTAGAATGCCCCACATGGGGAAACATCCGCTCTGTGTCTACTTTGCCTATCCCCTTTAGCATCTTATATACCTCAATTAGATCTCCTCTCATCCTTCTAAACTCTAGTGAGTATAGGCCTAAACTGCTCAATCTCTCCTCATAAGACAAGCCCCGCATCTCTGAAATCAATCTGGTGAACCTCCTCTGAATGGTCTCCAATGCAACTACATCCTTCCTCAAGTATCAGGACCAAAACTCTGCACAGTACTCCAGGGTGCGGTCTCACCAATGCCTTGTACAGTTGCAACAACACTTCCCTATTTTTATACTCTATTCCTTTGGCAATAAATGCCAAAATTCCATTTGCCTTCCTTATTACCTGCTGTACCTGCACACTAACTTTCAGCGATTCATGCACAAGGACACCCAGATCCCTCTGCACTGAAGCATTCTGAAGTTTCTCTCCATTTAAATAATAAGTCACCTTTTTATTCTTCCGACCAAAATGGATAACCTCACACTTATCCATGTTAAACTCCATCTGCCAAATTTTGGCCCATTCACCTAACCTGTCCATATCCATTTGTAAATTTCTTATTTCTTCATTGCAACTTACTTTCCCACCTATTTTGGTGTCATCAGCAAATTTAGCTTTAGTACCTTCTATCCCTGAATCCAAGTCATTAATATAGATTGTAAATAGTTGGGGCCCAAGGACCAAATCCTGTGGCACCCCACTAGTTACAGCTTGCCATCCAGAAAAAGACCCATCTATCCCAACTCTCTGCTTTCTGTTAGTTAGCCAATCCTCTTTCCAAGCTAATATATTACCCCTAACTCTGTGTGATCTTATCTTGTGTATTAATCCTTTGTGTGGCACCTTATCAAAGGCCTTCTGGAAGTCCAGGTATACTAAATCTACAGGATCCACTTTGCTTGTCACATCTTCAAAGAACCCGAGCAAATTGGTCAAAAGTGATTTACTCTTCATAAAGCCATGCTGAATCTGATGGATTGCATTCTGACTTTCCAAATGCCCCATTATTACTTCCTTAATAATGGATTCCAACAATTTCCCAACAACAGATGTTAAACTAACTGGTCCATAGTTTCCTACTTTCTGCCTCCTCCCCTTTTTGAATAAGGGCGTTATATTAGCATTTTTCCAAATCACTGAAACCTTTCCAGAGTCCAGGGAATTTTGGAATATTATAGCCAATGAATCCACTATCTCAGCTGCCACTTCCTTTAAGACCCTGGGATGTAGGACATCAGGTCCTGGGGACTTGTTACCCTTTAATCCCAATAGTTTGCTCAGTACCTGCTCTTGGTGCCGCCCCATTGCTGGGAGTGGTATCTGAGCCAGCCTGCTCACTCTGCTGTCCTGTTGGCCTCGATGACCTTGGCGGTTGTCCTCTGGCTCGTGGAGCCTGTGCTGGCCCTGCCTGGGACGAAGCTGCCAGTTCCACAGCTGGCATCTCCCCAGCTGTCGCACCCTCATCAGATGCAATAATCACTGGCAGAGGGGTGGAGGAGCTGCCGCCCTCATCCGGAGCACCCATAAAGGAGCCCGCAGTGACGACAGGCAGCTGCTGTGCTGACATGAGGTCGATTTGGACCTCCCTGCTCACTGTGGATGGATGGACACCGAGCTGGGAAACTTGATGCCCAGACCATCTCCCACACTGGCACTGACCAGTTGAGGTCAATGCCAATGTGAGGGCTTGCTGGTCCGAGCGCATCCCCAGGAAGCCCTGATGTGTCTCCTGGAGGAGCCTCTCCATGAGAGTCACCACTCTCTCCATGGAGGACACATGGCACTCGGCCATGAGGCTCTTTGCATTGGCGATCATCCACGTAGACTCCTCCACCATGGATCCCAAGCCAAGCATAGCCTCATGTATCTCCGCCGGATGCTCTCACACACCCGGCTGCATTTCCTGCGTTTGCTGCGTTGCAGACAACTCCAGAGACACATCATCAGGCACCGACTGAGCATGTGCCTGGTCCTCTACAGTCCTCCAACTGCTGGTGCCATGGGCACTCTCTATCTCTGCCAGCTCCTCTAGCGACTGTGAAGTGCCGTCACCACTGTGCCCCGGGACACTAGCTGATGATCTAATTCCCACCGGGGTGTTAGTATCTGGGCTGGTGCCTGTCTGGCAGAGATGGTGTGACGCTGGTGGGTCCGAGACTTCAGGGCCCTCAGGTGTGAGAGGGGGTCTCTGCTGCGCCTCCTCCTGGCCCTGGTCCACTGATGCTGAAAGGAAGAACAAGGACATTTGATTTGTTAAAGTGGAGACAATGTCAATGTGTATCCCTGTCCCCAGATCATTATGTGCTCATCTTTCCATAAGCAATGGTCAAACCATGTTGCAAACTTTAATCACTGCACATTCCGCACTGCCATGGCTGTTGGGAGAACAATGGTTACCTTACTGCTAGGCAAACATACCTGCCCGTGGCACCCCAGCTTCACCGACCCTGGTGGGCCTGGGAGCATGGGGCCTCTCCAGATCTAGGGCCTCCTGCTCGAACCGGGTAAGCATCACCACCTGCATCAGCCCTTCACTAGTCCTCACCTGCTTGGCTGCATTATGTACATTCTTCTCCTAAAAAGGAGAGAAGAGCATTGATTGGTGCAAATTGTACCTGGATTCTCTTCGTGGGCGGCCCACCCCAACCAGATTGGGACATATCAGGCTCCAGTACCTCCTCACCCCGCTGCTGCTGAACACTCACACAAAGATGCCAGGACTGTTTCACCCCACCCCCCCTCCCTCTGCCTTGGCCAGATGCTGACTAGATGTGGCATCACACAGTCTAACCTTCCACAGCAAGGAGGCGCAAGCACGTGGAGTGCAGAGGGCAGCAGATCGACCGGTGCCATGACGCCTTGAAGCTCCCCTCCCAGCATGTCATCACCCTGACTTGGACATGTCCTGGAGACCCAGCACGGTGCCTAGGTGCCTCTGGGTTGCCCCCAAACCAGTAATGTGGGTCTCAGTGTACTACATGCTGCGGGTGCAGAACCCATCTCATCACCACCCTCTCAGGGTGATCTCAGCATGGGCCATATCTGCTGGCCCACCCAGCGAAGGATACTTGCCGTCAATGATTCGATGCAGTCACCACACTCAGGCTTGGAGGTGGGAGGGCACCAGGGGGGAAAGCTTACCTGCTGGGTTAAGTGACCAATGCCAACCTGGTACTCACCCTTCTCGAGCGCAAGAGGTCATTGAAGCGCTTGCGGCACTGGACCCAGGTGCGCCGCACCACATCGTGGGAGCTCACCACCTCCGCCACCTCCTCCCAGGCACGTTTGGTCATGTCGGGCGGCGTCCTCCTCCAGTCCTGGGGTACGAGGACCTCCGGTTATGCTGCATCTTCCTCACGGAGGGCAGCAAGGCAATCGTCTGAAAAACGAGGGGCACAGTGGTCCCCCTGCCCTCCCCTCCTGCCTGGCCCTGCTCACCAGCAGCTCTCCGGCCAGCCCTTCCACTGGCCACGATTCACAGCCTTTGAAAGGCTGCAGCAGCTTTTTAAAACAGGCCGTGGGTCACCAGTGGACCCGGCGCTCATTACAGTCCCGCCACCGCTCGCCCACTCCTGCTGTCCTCAGGAGCGCCGCGATTTACGCTGGTCGGGTCTTAATTGGCCCGCCCGCGTAAAATGGCAGCGCAGACCTGATCGCGGGCGGGCACACCCGTTCTGCCTGCCCAACGGGCAGAAAATTCTGCCCCAACACTTGTTGCAAGGCCCCAGTTTAATGGAGGTTGCTGTACTCCATGACTTTATGCTAGGACGTTTAAAATGGTGATTTACCCCGCCAACTTTCCCTCCCTTGGGGTGGGCAAGTCCTCGCTTTGTCCTGATCGAGGGTATTGGGCAACAGCTCACAGCGATAGCCTAACCTGAATTTGCTGCGATTTGCGGAAGTTTCAGCTCAACCATGTTGTACTGAAAACGTGCCATTTGCATCACTTCTACCCCATCTCACTGTTACAGGGAAGCTGTGGAAAGTCTGTGGAAATGGGACAATTACAGAGACATCCCAAATGGTGCACACCATGGTGAACATGAAAGAGCTGGGTTTTATTAGTGAATTCTTAGGAAGGAATGTCAATCCTGCTGTAATACAGTGACCTACTTTGACTTTTAAGTAAAGGTATTCCTTCACTATGAAACTGAACTCTTCTGTACAAATTGCTGTGCTTAGTCCCTCTAGCAAAAGCTGCTCTTGTAAAGAAACACAGCTGAAGTTAAGATCCCAATGGGACTAGTTGCATTAGCTATTTTGGGAGCTGCTGCAGAGCAGTATCACTGGTATAATGACCTTTTAGGCAAAGCACATGATGCCCAGCACATGCTACATTGTAAGCACAAGGACATCAGTCTCCAGCTAAGCACTCTGGCATGGTTGAAGTAAGCTGTTTCATGTGTAAAAAGTCAGAAAAGGAAGCGAAACTAATGCTTAGGCAGCAGGGGGGAGAAAAAGACTAGCTGGTAAGAAAAGTCCATGAGTTCTGTTCTGAAATGGGTGTTGGGGGGCAGGGGGGTTTGTGTGAGTTTTACACTGTTGAACAGTCCGTTGGCAAACTGGCTAACACTGAAATCTGAAAGGGAAATTTTGCTCAGGGGTTTTCCATAAAATGAATAACCCATTGATGAAACACTTGAAGGTATCTCAGATTTTGTGTTATGTCTGAATGACTGTGGTTGGCAATCCAATCAGCTTGCTGAGATCAACACGGGGAAATTTGATGGGGAGTCTGTGGAGAGAGTGTTCATCTTGGTTTGGAACCAGAAAACATATGATATATTAATAATAAAAGCAGAAAATGCTGTAAGTACTCAGCAGGTCGGGCAGCATCGGTGGATAGAAATGGACTGGAATTTTATGCTTTCGCCAGGGACAGGTTAGCAGATCAGGGAGGGGGAGCGGGAGGGTCATAAAATTAGGTGCAATGGCAGTGGCGCAGTGCCTGTTGCCTACCTACTCCTGCCCACCCCATGGGTATTTGATCCGCATTGAGGTAGGCCCAAGTCCATGGGTCAATTAAGGCCCTTAAGTGGTCAATTAATTGCCACTTAAGGGTCTCTTCCTGCTGCGACTGGGAATTTTCCGGCTGGTGGGGGAGGTCAGCACCAACCTTGGCCAGACAGGTGGGGTGCTCTGGTTTGGGCGCCATTTGGCCTTCAGAGGCCCACCCCTAACATGCACACACACAGCCCCCCGCCCCCCCCCCACCCAACCACCACCCCACCCAAGGTATTACTATGCCAACTTGCCACATTTTCCCTTCTCCTGGCCTGTCGATCCCAGCCCCTAACCTCCCACATGGTAATGCCCCAGTGAGATCCCGGTCGTAGCTGTAAGCTTCTCACCTTTCGCCAGCACTTAGTCCTCGAACAGCATCAGTGCATCAAAAGCAGGTGATTTGGTCACTTACTGCATTGCTATTTCTGGGATCTTGCTGTGTGTGAGATTGACTGCCATGTTTCCCTACATTATAACAGTGACTACATCATTGTGTCATGATGTGGCAGGTGATGTGTGCCAGGTTGATCAAATCCATGAGGGAAACTTGATCCCGCTATCACAACGGTTTTTCGATTTGCATTTATTTCGAGATGCATGTTTTGAGTTCAGAACTAATAAGTCCATCGCGACCTTTAGCGATTCTTTTAAAAAAACGAAATTAAAACACTTATTAATAAAAGGAAAGATGTCAAACACATACATAAGTTTCCAGTTACTTAATGCTATAGTAAATACTAAAATTCCTCCCTAACCTGACTCCCAAATACACCTCCCTTGTAAGGCAATAGTACAAAAATAGATTTTAAATCTAGGAAGACAGGTCAGCACAGTTATCACCTTTAAGCTGGATGCAGTAGACTTATGCAGACATGGCTGAAGGTGTTTCTGAGGATGTTTCGCCAGCTTCAGCTAGATGTATACAGGGTCTCTCCCAACATTGCCTTTCATTCTCCCTTATATACGTTTTCTCTCTTTTTAATCTGTAAATTCCATTGCCCCCTATGTCTTTGAAAATGCACTTTCCCATAATATAAACTTTTCATGGTGCCACTATAGTCAGTAGCCTTTGGGAAAAATAAACACACTGCTTGGCCTAGCTTCTCTTTTGGGATGTAAACATTTAACTATCTCTTTGAAATTCAAACTGTCCCAATTTATCTAATAATGTAAATTCTCCCCACACCTTACATTCTAAGACCTTAGCTATGTTTATATATTTAGCATTTCAAACCCCTCTCTGTCTAATTTTTTTGATACTTCCAAACCTCCAGACCAGCTGTCTCCAACACACACAGAAACTATCCAAACCCCACTATTAACTTATTTTTACAATAAATCACAATAATATTATGAAAATGATTATACTTTCATAACAATTGGCAGGTGCTGAGGTAATGAACGGTGCTATATAAATGCAAGTTTTTTTAACATTGTACAATTAACATTTACTGCCCATTCCTAGTTTTTTAAAATTCATTCATGGGGCGTGGGCATCACTGGCTAGGCCAATGTTTATTGCCTTTGTTCAGAGGGCACTTTTAAGAGTCAACCACATTGCTGTTGGTCTGGAGTCATACGCAGGCCAGATCAAGTGAGGACAGCAGATTCCCTTCCCTAAAGGACATTAGTGAACCAGATTTTTTTTTTTACAAAAATGGTTCCATGGTCATCGTTAGACTTTTAGTTCCAGATATTTTTGTTGAACTCAATCTCCACCATCTGCCATGGTGGGATTCAAACCCAGGTCCCTAGATCACCAGTCCAGCAGCAATACCACTACGCTATCAGTCTCTTCTTGGACTACTGCAGTTATGCAGGTGCTCCCACAGTGCTAGTGGATTTTGGCCCAGGGATAGTGGGCTGAATCTTATCTATGTTGACTGGGCGGGAGTGGGCGGGGGCAGGCACAGAGCTGGTCACTGCCCGCGTTTACCTGCGTGCCGCCATTTTACACGGGTTGGCCAATTAAGGCCCGCCCAGCGTAACATGCGTTCCATAGCACTTAATGCTACCTGTGTGGGTGGGGGGGAGGAGAGAGAGGAGGGGCCTGCACTCTTTTGTGCATGCACGGAGATGCCTCAAGGAGAATAAGTTGATAATAAAGCTTTTTAATGAAGGAAGTGAAAAATTGATTTAAACATGTCCCATCATGTGGCAGTGTCACATGAGCTGGGGCACGTTTTGTGAATTTAGCAAAATTTAATTAATTATTTTATGCAAGCTTCAGGAAACCTCATCCAGCCTGTGGGTTCTTCGCCTGCCCGCCAACGTTGAGCTTGGTCAGGCAGCGTGGTTAACAGCTTTAATTGCTTTCTTAATGGCGTTAAAAGGTCACTGACAGTTTGGCAGCATGCTCCCGGTGAACAAAATATCGAGATGATACGTGATGATGTTGGGACGAACGCCCAACGTCATCGCGCATCATTTTACGCCTCGGTGTGTTGTGCCCACCCCCACACGCCAACGGCAATATCCTGCCCAGTGAAGGAATTGATGATGTGAATCTAAGTTGGATGGTACATGACTTGGAGGGGTGTTGCTGGTGTTCACATGCATCTGCTCTCTTTGTTCATTGAGGCAGTGGAGGTCACAAGTTTGGGAGGTGCTGTTAAAGAATCCTTAACAAGTTGCTACAATACATCCTGTAGATAGTACAATATGCAGCTATTGTACTCTGACAATGGATAATTGTAGGCAGCCTACAGTTAGTGTAGATTCAATGCGGAAACTTACAAGGTAATAGAGTTTGGTAGGACGGATAAGGAGACAAACACCTTGGAAAATAAATGTGTAAATGTGGCAGAGGAATAGAGGGATCTGGGACCAATATGCATACAGCTAAATTGTTGGGATGCAGGTTGATACAGCCATAAAAATCAAACAAAGCACTTGGGTTCATTTCTAGAGAGACAGAATTGAAAAACAGGAAGTTATGTTGAATTTGTATAGAACCTTTGACCAACATTCAGCTTGTAGTACTGTGCTCCCTATGATAAAAGGTTGTTGGGGCAATGAAGTAGGTACATAACCTACAGAACTAAGAGGTTATACCTATCAGGCAAGGGTGAACAAGCAGGGATTTCTTTCTTTAGACAAGAGAAGACCCATGGATGCCTTAAGATTATGAAAGTAGAGAAGTTTCCACTTGCAGGGGAGAGCAGAACTAAGGGGCCATGATCATACAATTGTTACTAATAAATCCAATAAGGAATTCAGGAGAAACTGTTTTAGAACATGGAACTTACTACCACAAGCAACAGTTAAGGTGATTGGGATAGATACATTTAAGATGCAGCTAAATAAGTAAGCAGGTGAAGGAGGGGTTGCAAAGGAATAGTCAGATATGTCAGGGGTGGAAACAGGCTCATGTGGATAAACAGCTCTATGGATTATTGGGTAGAATGCCCTGCTTATGTGCTATAACTACTTTGAAATCTGGCAGTTGTCGGATGTCTGTCAGTTTTAAATCAACTCTCCGTTGACCTGTTCCATTCTGGACATGACTAAGCAAAAATTTACCTTGTGGGTTTACTTAAGCTAAAAATAAGATTTGCCCCCATCTGAATTTTACTATTAGTTGTAATCGCTTTTCCTTGACTAACTCAACAAAATGGCCACAGATGTTCATTTGTTTACTGAAGGGCAGATTTATCCCTTTATCATGCAACAGGGGAAGAATAGTTCTCTGTGGGAAGGCTCGGCTTGACACCTGATCTTGAGGAAGTGCGTGAAATAAATTATCATAAGACCAAAACCCCATCAGATCAGATGGGTTATGAAAGTAAAAAAAAAATCGGTTTATAATCAAGGAATTTTTAAAAGAACAAAATAAAAAGTAAATTGGAAAAAAAAAAATCTCGAAAGTGATCCAAGCATCAAACTGAATATGTGTAGAACTTTACATCTTAACATGTAAAAAATAAGACTCTTGGTTGTGCTGGGCACATTTTTCCCACTTCACCCCCTGAGTTATGACCTTTAACAGGTACATAATTTTCTTATGCAAAACTGATCAGCCATATTAATTTACATTGTTGCTTTTGCACTAATTACCATAGGAATCACCTAAAAATTTGGTTGTCTTATGCGAAATGTATAACTTTGTTAACAAGGTGGTGGGTGGATGCAATGCCATTTTTCTCATGCTTTTGCATGTGAAAATAGGGTCTTTTCCTTAAATTGGAGTAATGCAATACAGCTCATCCCTCCACCAGCCAAACTGCTCTACTCTTTTAATGGGACGTCTTCGTGTGGAGCTAGGAGGGACAGGAGTGTTCCCCCGCATTCCACAGGAGTCACGCTTGTCCCCATTCCCCCAACAACCATACCACGTTGTCCAATCCAACTCCCCTTGTGGGACATACCTGATGAAATTTATTTTGCTGGTGAGGAGATCTGACTCTGGGGCTGGGATGGGTCATGGTGGCTCAGCCCAAAGATGAAGATGAAGCCAAAGGTCTGATTTTGGGATGACCTTAGTGGTACACTGCTCAAAGACTGGCCCAGACCCTGAGCCTAATAATTGGATTCTTCAGACCCTTATGTATTTGAAGAAAAATAATGTTAAAAGATACACTGAGTATCTTTGGTGCTGAAGTGAAATCATGCAAATGTCAGGTGCAGGTAACCGAACTGCTTAACGGAAGCAGTAAGAGAGAAGTAGATTACACATACCACTTAGACAAGGGCTGAGAAATGTTTGCTTAAAGATGTCTGTGAGAATTAAATGGAGTGTTATAGAATATTAAAAATCCTTTCTAAGAAAATTTGGGTGTGAAATGTTAATTATAACTCGCCAAGGTTCCTTCGATAGCACCTTCCAAGTCCACGACTTCCACCACCTAGAAGGACAAAGGCAGCAGATGCATGGGAACACAACCAACTGCAAGTTCCCCTCCAAGACACACATATCACAGAATTTTCACAGAACTTTAAAGGCACAGAAGGAGGCCATTCAGCCCATCGTGTCTGCACTTGCTTTCCAAAGGAGCATTATGACCTAGTGCCATTGCCCTGCCTTTTCCCCGTACCTCTGCACATTGTTTCTATTCAAATAATTATCTAATGCCCTCTTGAATGCCTCAGTTGAACCTGCTTCCACCACACTTCCAGACTGTGCATTCCAGACCCGAACCTCTCATTGTATGAAAAAGTTTTTTTCTAATGTCACATTTACTTATTTTGCAAATCACTTTAAATCTGTGCACTTTCGTTCTTGACTCTTTTACGAGCGAGAACAGCTTCTCCCTATCTACTCTGTCCAGCTCCCTCATGATTTTGAACACCTCTATCAAATCTCCTCTTAGCCTTCTCTTCTCCAAGGAGAACAATCCCAACCTCTCAAGCCTATCCTCATAGCTGAAGTTTCTCATCCCTGGAACCATTCTTCTGAACTCTCTCCGATGTGTTCATATCCTTCCTATAATATGGCACTCAGAACTGTACACAATGCTCCAGCTGAGGTTTAACTAGTGTCTTATATAAATTCAGCATAATCTCTCTGTTCTTGTACTCTATGCCCCTATTAATAAAGCCCAGGATACTATATGCTTTATAACTGCTCTCTCCACCTGTTCTGCCACCTTTAATGATCTATGCACATATACACCCAGGTCTTTCTGCTCCTGCACCCCTTCAAAATTTCACCCTTTATTTTATATTGTCTGTCCATATTCTTCCTACCAAAATGCATCACTCCACAATTCTCCACATTGAACTTCATCTGCCACCTATCTGCCCACTCCATCAACTTGTCTATGTCCTCTCGAAGTTCCACACCATCCTCCTCACAGTTCACAACACTCCCAAGCTTCATATTATCCACAAACTTTGAAATTGTCCCCTGCACACCAACATCTAGATGATTAATAAATATCAGGAAAAGCAAGGGTCCCAATATCGACCCCTGGGGAATTCCACTACAAACCTTCCTCCAGCCTGAAAAATATCCATTGACCTCACTCTCTGCTTCCTACTTTTTAGCCAATTTTGTATCCATGTTTCTACTGTCCCCTTTATTCCATGAATAATAACTTTTCTGACAAGTCTGTTGTGTGGCACTGTATCAAATGCCTTTTGAAAGTCCATGTACACCACATCAATAGCATTACCCTCCTCGACCTTTCTGTTACCTCTTCAAAAAACTCCAGTAAGTTAGTTAAACATGATTTCCAGCATTATAAGTCCATGCTGGGTCTCCCTTATCAGCCCATATATTTCCATGTGACTATAATTCTATCCCAAATAATTGTTTCTAGAATCTCGCCCACCACTGAAGTTAAACTGACTGGTCTGTAATTGCTGGGCTTATTCTTATAATTTTTTTTGAATAAGGGCATAATGTTTGCAATTCTCCAGCCCACTGGCACCACCCCTGAGTCTAGGGTAGACTGAAAGATTATGGGCAGCACCCCTGCAATTTCTACTCTCACTTTCTTCAATATCATTGGATGTATCTCATCCGGTCCCAGTGCCTTGTCAGCTTTAAGTACTGACAGTTTATTCAACAATTGCTCCTTATCAGTTTTGAAGCCTTCTGGTGACAGAGTTTCCTCATCTGTCACTGCGGTCTGGGTAGCATCTACCTCCTTGATAAAGACAGATGCAAAGTATTCATTTAATACCCCAGCCATGGCCCCTTTGTCCATGCGTAAATTCCCCTTTAGGCACCTAATTGGCCCTACTCCTTCTTTTACCACTCTTTTACTATTTTTATACCTATAGAAGACTTTGGAATTCCCCTTCATGTTGCCTGCCAGTTTTTTCTCATAATCCCTCTTTGCTTCTCTAATACGCTTTTTCACCTCCCCTTTGAACATTCTGTATTCCTCTTGGTTTGCAATTGTATTTTCTACATGATACCTGTCATATGCACACTTTTCCTTCTTTATCTTAGTTTCTATCCCCTTTTTCAACCAGGGAGCTTTGGATTTGTTTGCCCTACCTTTCCCTTTCAGTGGAATGTACCTTGACTGTACCTCAATCAATTCTTTTTTGAAGATAGCCCATTGTTCAGCTCCAGTCTTCCCTGCCAATCTTTTGTTCCAGTCTATCTGGACCAGCTCCGTTCCTGCCCCATTGAAGTCGGCCTTCATCCAGTTAATTGTTCTTACTCTGGATTGGCTCTCGTCCTTTTCTATCAGTACCCTAAAAAGTAAAATACAATGACCGCTGTCTCATAAATGTTCCCCCACTGACACTTGACCTACTTGGCCCACCTTATTTCCAAGAATCAAGTCCAACAGTGCACCCTTTCTTGTTGGACTGGACACATACTGCTGTAGAAAATTCTCCTGAACACAATCTAGGAACTTTTGCTCCTCTCCGCCCTTTACACTACCACTGTTCCAGTCTACGTTCAGGTAGTTAAAGCTATCCATTACAACTACTCTATAACACTTGCATCTCTCTGTAATTTCCCTGCAGATTTGTTCTTTTATGTCCTTCTCACTATTTGGCGGTCTATAGACTACACCGAGCAATGTAACTGCACCCTTTTTGTTCCTCAGCTCTAGCCAAACTGTTTCTGTCCTTGAACACTCTGGGACATCCTCTTTCTCCAGCTCTCCTTAACCAATACCGCCACCCCTCCTCCTTTCCTTCCTTTCTTATCTTTTCTGAACACCTTGTGCCCGGGAATATTTAACACCCAGTTCATCATATTTCCACATGTAACTCCCCAAGCTTATTTACTATACTCCATGCATTCACATACATGCATAGTAATCCTGATTTAGATGTTGTTACTTTCTCCATTACCCTGACTTTAGCTATTAATTTACTATTCTCGTGCTATCTGCTCCTCCCAGTATTTTGTGCATCCTGGTATTCCTCTCTAATATTTTCTCTTGGTTCCTACACCCCTGCCCAGTTAGTTTAAAGCCTTCCCAACAGCACTAGCAAATCACCCTGCAAGGACCTCAGTCCTGGCTCTGTTCAGGTGTAACCTGTCCGGCTTGTACAGGTGCCATTTCCCCCAGAGCCCATCCTGGTGTCCCAGGAATCTAAAGCACCATCTTTCCAGCCACGCAGTCATCTGCCTTATCCTCCTATTTCTGCACTCATTGGCATGTGGCACTGGGAGTAATCTGGAAATTACTACCTTTGAGGTCCTGCTTGCTAATTTTCTACCTAGCTCCCTAAATTCTGATTACAGGACTACATCCCCCTTCCTACCTAAGTCACTGGTACCAGTGTGAACCGTGACCTCTGGCTGATCACTCTCCCCCAGAAGAATGTCCCGCAGCTGCTCTGTGACATCCTTGACCCTGGCACCAGGGAGGCAACATACCATCCTGGAGTCACGTCTATGACCACAGAAACACCTGTCTGTTCCCCTAACCAATGAATCCCCCACTACTATTGCTCTTCCTTTCTTCTTCCACCCCTCCTGTACAGCCAAGCCATTCGAGGTGCCACAAACTTGGCTGTGACTGCTCTCCTCTAAGGAACCAACGCCCTCACCAGCTTCCGAAATGGAAAAAAACGATTTGTGAGCCGGACCCCAGGGGACTCCTGCACCACCTGCCTACTTCTCTTGGACTGCCTGGTGGTCACCCATTCTCTCTCCACCTCCAGGCCCTTAAGCTGCATTGTGACCACCTCTCTGAGCGGGCTATCCACGTAGCTCTCGGCCTTGTAGATGTGCCACGGTGGCTCCAACCGCCCATCATCCTGGTTTGGAACCACACCTTTTCTTTGCAGGTTGAAACCCCCTTCCTAACAGCACTATGGCTGTACCTACCACAAACAGCCGACCAGCAGTTCAAGAAGACAGCTCACCACCACCTTCTTGAGGGCAATTAGGACTGGATAACAATTGCTGGTATTGCTAGCGAGGCTCACATCCCATTAATGAATAAAAGAAAGTTAATTGTATTGTACTTTTCACATTGCTGCATTCCCAGATCTAGATAGGTTGGTTAAGGAATTTGTAGGCTGTGACCTCTTCACCTCTTTAAGAAAGCACATGCTGTGAAGAAACTCAAAACAAAATGTCCAAAAATCCAGATGAGTGCAACCCAGAATGTTGAAGGATATGAGTGAAAAACTAAAGGTTGCTATTTTAGCATTAAATGAAGTGGTACCTGAGTGGGCTAAAGGAGAGAAAACATCAACGGAACATTCAAGAGAGGAGAATGAGATGGTTACTGTCCATTTGGCCCAGTATGGTGGGAGGAGTGCTCAAGACCAATTTACAGAATGTAGTCACTGTTGAGCTTAAAGCGCAGAGAAGCTGCATGGAATTTAGTTTTAAGAACGAAGGACCATGCATGCCCCATGAATATATTGGAATTTTTGAGGAAATTATATATTAGATATTGTGGTTAGCCACAGGTATCTTTGATCATTGGAACTTTGGGGAACTTGAGGGGGCAAACCCACCCTGAAACAAAAATTGATTCAAGGCCTCGGTGCAGACCAGGACCATCAACTGATAAGAAACTGGGGACAGAACAGAGAGACAACAGGCAGGTACTAGTCCCTCTTCTCCCATGAGGGTACATAAGAGAAGCTACTGTTAGTACCGCTTCCCAGAACTCACTGCTACCTTCCCCGTGGCTACCACGGGGGGTAGGTTGGGGGGGGTGGGGGGGTGGTGTGTGGCAGAATGATGATAAAACCACTTAATTTGATGAAAGAATTGCAACTATTAGTTTGCCCCTTTAGCGTTCTGGCTCACTCTTGTCTGGAGGGTATGGATAGCAATTTTCATGGCAGACAGAAGGTAGACTTCACTGCTCTGTTTTCCTGCAAGATCACCCACGGGACATTGCTTGAACTTTGGTGGGATGGTTTGCAGAAGGAAAACTTTGATAGGTAAAATGACTCAATCTTGTTCAACTGTGTGTCTGGCAGAGTTAACCAGCATTCCCATATCAGAATATTGAGCACTGAACCATCTATATTTAAGTGCCTGGGACTCAAGAGTGTGATGCTGATCCATCACCAGAATACCAAGATCCCATTCTCCAGACCACCAGAGGCTACCCAGTGCTATATTGATAAGCCCACCATGTGGAATGAAGCATCATTTACTCTCAGCAATCAGTCAGAGTGTTCTTCCCCAGCATGACACGTTTTTTGGGATTCACTCTACAGTCAACCCACACACAGGGTTACTATCAGTGTAAAAATAGTGCACACATCAATGAGCATGGAGCATTAGGCATTTGTGCATGAAGTTCACTGATCAGAACTCCTGCCCTCAGAGGTCCTGTTGACTGAATCCGGTGTTGACAGTTTCTTATTAATTACTGAATTATTTCTTCAGAACTGAATGTAACGTAAGTACTTATCCAATAGGCCACAAGGGACCATTGGCATCTCTTCCAATTAGAGATAAACAATTGTTTATATATAATTTTCTCTTGCAGACATGAGTAGAGTACAACGTGAACTACAATCTTCAATTGAGATTTGCATAGCATGTCAGGAACTGTCACATGCATTGGCATAATTTAATCACTGAAATCACTGATTAAAATAGATGCTTCCAGTTGGTGATTTGCAATCACCACCTGCCCATTTATTGCATGAAAATTAGGCCCTGGCAGAGGAAAATTGGAGTTGGGACCTTGGCCAACCATTAGACAACCAAGGCCCGCCTGATGCAATCCTCAATCAGGCCTGTAAATGGGGATTAATTCATTGGTGTGAGTCCAGTCTGGGATTGAAAGATCAAACTCAACTGAACCCGAAATAAAAACAGAAAATGCTGGAAAACATTCAGCAGGTCTGGCAGCATCTGTGGAGAGAGATGAGTAGAGTTGACAGGATTTTTCCACAGGCATCAGAACTCCGGTGTTGGGACCACATTGGGATCCTGAGCTAGCATCTGGGGCAGAATCGTCCCAGATTTGCACTAAGTGTGGTAGCGGGCGGGTGAAACAGCATTTTAACCACCAGCCGCAATGGCGGCCTTTCAGGCCGTATTGTCCCGAACCCACCTGATTAATTATGGGTTTCCTGGGAAACACGCCGTTTCCATGGTGGGCGGGCGGGGTCCGATTTGCCTGCCACACTGTCACCTCACCACTTCATCATGCCCGGCACCACAGTTAAAGTACAGCCGAGCTCAGTGCTTCCAGCCCAGGACTCCAGCAAAAATACATGACCGCAAAAGGCAAGAAGATTGCCGCCCTTTAGTGCCTTTTGGATGCCGTAGAGTCCCACTGTGATGTCCTATAATCCTGCTCTGGCCGCAGGAGGGGCAGCTACATTACCACTCCGGCTTGGTAGGCAATGACAGTGGTGGTCAGTGCCAATGCTACACAGAAGAGGTTGGTCATCCAGTGCTGATAGAGGATGAATAATCTCATCCATGCAGCCAGGGTAGGACAATTATCTCATCCCTCTAAACTTACACACTCAAGGCCATCACACATTCACTGGCATCTCACTCACTGCCAGCTCAAGGACATCACCACTCACTCTCACACACACACCCTCACATCTCCATCTGGCCTCATCTCCTCTGTAGACTGCCTCTTCACCCTCACCATCTTGAGGCCACTTGCACAGATCAACTTCTGCCCCCTCCCCCCCACACACACACCTTCCTTCCCCAGTATGGCTCTCATCCTGCAGCCTCTTCCCTTGCCTGAGAAACCTTCTCTCCCTCCCCCAAGCAAGACCTTGCCCCGCAGCCACTGAAAAGCCACCCACATGTGGCTGATTTGTTAGGTGGAGACCTGCCCATGAGCCCCCCCTAAGAGTGATGAGGTGCTGTCTGTGAAGCTGGGCGCTGATGACTGCGAGTGCTGACTGAAGCAAGGTAGGCAAACAAATCTTGAAGTCCCGAGTGAAGTGCAGCCCACCAGCCTTATATATGCTGTTGTGAGACACGTGGGCGTGTTTTCCGGCCGACATGGATGGACGACCCAGCAAGGGTGGATGAGTCCAGCAGGCTGTCCTTATAATGGTATGCTTATGTATTACAGTGAGGTTTCCGATGTCCAATGGTGGGGAACGCGGCCCACCGCTGGGCAGAGCGGACAATCACAAACTGGTTTCACGACTTTGTGAAACTGATTTTTGCCCTTGTCGCCAGATTGTCCAACCACGCCACTGAACACGCCCGACGCTGATGGGCATGGAAAATCCTGGCCGTGGTCTCAGCATACCGTCTGGAGCAAGTTTACCTGAGATGGCCTCCTAATAGCTGCCTCTGCGTTTGTCATCAAATTAAAGATATGGCGGGCAGACCAGGGAAAAGAGGCCCAACAGGAGCAATGTTCAGATGCTTGTTCCACAGGGAGATGCGAACAGTGCTGGAGAAGAGGGACAGTTAGGGGACGCCTCAAAATGGAGCTGCTCTCAAAGGCCTCCCGCGTCAGTGATGAGAATAAAGATCACAACGTACCTTGAGGGTCCTCGGGGCAGAGTGGTGACCCATCGGGAAGAGTGCCTGCTGCCACTTCTGGGCCCCTGTGCGTATTGCAACTCCAAGATGCTGCCAATTCATTTGGCCATCCGTGTCCAGCAAAAAGCTGCCCGTGAAGAGGCATCACCGGGCTTCTGATAGGGAGGGAGGCCCAGCTTCAGTGCCTGCCAGCATCCATGGAGTGGGGCTGCCGATTCCCCCGGCAGCTTTCCCCTGGGATAGTTGCTCGGGGTTGGGATAGCGTCAGGGAGCTGCTGGTTTCATGGTCACCCCACCCGTCCCCACCCCATCTCCATGTGACTTGGAAAATTCACTCCAACTATTCAGGTCAGTGACCTTTCTTCGGAACTGAAAGATGTACTTGCTTCATCTGAACTTGAACAGGTTAAGGATCAAATTTAATTCTTAACAAGGTAAATTATGTTTGCTGTACAGGCCACTAGAATAGAATGTGAACCCTCCAGCTGCAAAAAGTGCCCAATTTTAAAAGAACTGTTTTCATTTCCTCAAGCCCTAGTCTAACACACATACACCTCCAGCAGCACCTGTGCTTCTGTAGAAAGAATTCATGTAACTCCCTTTCTTATTATGCACGTTATTCTTTTTGAAGTGACTCTTTCCACTGGCACTGAGGTGGTTTAGAAGTGATTAAATTATCAAGGCTTTCAATAGAGTGAGCAGGGGAAATGTATTTCCCTCAGTTGGAAAGTCAAGCCTTCAGTTTTAAACCACCACAATGGGAAAGGGGAGTGAGGTTAGGAGAGATTTTCTTCTGCAAAGGAACATTTTGTTTTGTCTCTGGATGTAGTTTTGATGGAGAGCATCACATGGTTTAATGGAGAAGTAGTAAATATTTGAAAGAGAAAAGAAAGAACTTGCACTTTTCACAATCTCAGGTCGTCCAAAAGCACTTTTCAACCAATTAATTACTTTTTAAAGTGTAGTCACTTATGCATGGTAGGAATAGAAGCAGCCAATGAGATTAGAGAACCAGATCATGTTTTTAGGTGATGGCAGAGCGAGTAATATAGATCAAGACACCAAGAAAATTCTTGCTCTTTTTTGGCTAGTGCCACAGTACCTTTTATGTCCATGTGAGAGAGCAGGCAAGGCCTTTCTCATTTAAGAAAGAGCACTTCTGACAGTGCAGCTCTCCCTCAGTGCTGCACTGGAATCTCAGCATTTTACTCGTGCTCAAGCCTCAGGATTGGGGTTTGAACCCAAAACCTTCTAACTTAAGCAGGCAAGAATGCTGCCAACTGCATCAAGGCTAACACCTTGTTTAGGAGGTTACAAGGCCATGGGGGAGTGAGCATGGCAATGAAAGTAGTTTTGGGTTGCCAACGTGCTGGCACAAGCACTTAGAGGAATGGCCCCCTTCTGTAACTTTTATTGTTCTAAGGTTCTCTTTGTTCCTTATTTAATATTTTTACTTACAATTCATTTTACTTGTTATCTACACTTTAGTATTATTACTTCATGTTTAAATATTGGGTTTACCCGTTCATCTCTCCTACCATCGATCTATGACCCAGTTTGGATCAGTTAAGTAAAACTTTACCCCTTTGGGTAAAAGTTGCTTTCAAAAGGCAGCCAAGTTGATGTTTGGAAACCCAAAGTGACCAGAACCATCAGAGACTAGGGGAAATAGACAGAACAAAAACCTTATTGGAGAGCTAAGCATGCTTGGCCTAGTTATACCAGTTCTTCAGCAATCTGGCCAAAGGTTTTTAAAGGGACTGCAGGAGGGCACCTAAAAATAAAAGACACAAGAAATGTTCAATTTTTATTCTTATGGGCTCAGGAAAATTCCAAATGCTTCGCTCAGGCCCTTTAAAAAGGCCTCCAGCACTCTGCCAGGTGTTTAAGTCCTCCCCCATTTGTCTAATAGCCCTCACCCTACTACCCCCAGACCCAGCCTGCCAGTCAGTCAGCTCTTCATGAGAACACATCAGATCCCAAACCGGCAAGTTGCAGTGGGAAGCTTGTTTTGGGGCTCATGGCTAGTTAAATGAGGCCTGAAGCTGAATTTGGCTCAGTTCTCAGGCCAGGCTATATCAACGCATGGACCAGTAGCTCTGTCGGCTGTGTGCCCACTTTGGGCGCAAGCTGAATTTTTTCCCTACCTTGTGATTTGTGGAGAACATGAGGATACAAATGAAAACCAATTTTGTAGCAAAGCTGTGGAGGTTCTGCGTGGCAGAATAAAGTATCCTGTTCATCAAAGACATATTGCTAAACAGCTTCAGGCCAAAACCAATGACTGAGAGCAACGTTTTGCAAATGAAGCAATAGTTACTCATATGAAGGCCCAAAATAGATAATATGTGGTCATTATAGGAAATTGCTGGTGAGAAGTATACATGCCTAGAGAATTGGCAATCTAAATTTAGGGAGTAATTATTTAGACATGCAGATTGCCTGTAAAGTCACCATCAAGACTATGCTGCATGATTACATGCTGCACATGCTCAAGGCATTTTTACAATCTGACAGTAGACGTAGACATGAAATATGTTTTTCTCTTTGCATTGATGCAATGTAAAAGCGGCCATATCTGGAGCATAGGTCACACTTGACATTGAAACAATAGAGTGTGTAATTTATGGAGGAGCGAGCTTCACTCTGCTTCATTCTGCATTCAGGTTGAACTTTTACACCAAATTTACGGTACGTGTCTTTCACACCAGTATGAAGGACTTTGGACCAAATTTAAATCAGAAACTTTTATAGTGTAAATACACCTTTAATGCTTACTGTCTGTCTCCTTGTAGGAGAAACTATTATTCAGGAGGCAACAGGAGATCTTGATAGGTGATGGACCCCACAAAACATTGTCCTCGGCATCTTCATGGAGGCGCTAATGGACATTATTGACAAATAGCCCTTAGAAAACGTATGACAGATGGAGGACAGGGTTAAGTTTCTGTGAGTTGTCCCATGAGGGCCACATGGTATGTTATACTGCAGGAAGTTCCGTTATATTACAAAACATTACATTGCAGAGTGTTTGATTATTGCTGTTGAACACAGTATGTGTTGTAGCATTATTGTTGCTGGCACCATTTTGAAATGTCATGTCCAAAGTACGAAACTGATTCAGGTGACAGACCCTTTAATACTGTATGGAAATTGAGTCTTCACGATGTTAATAGGCTTTATTAATAGGGGCAATACTAATAGAGTACAAAAGCAAAGTAGTTATGTTAAAGCTGTATAAACACTAGTTTGGCCTTAATTGGATGTACTCAGTTCTGGGTGTTAAACTTTAGGGAGGATGTGAAGACACTAGTGAGAGTGCAGAAAAGATTCAGGAGAATGGTTCCAGGGATGAGGAACTTCAGTCATGTGGGTAGATTGGTGAATTTGAAACTGTTTTCCTTTGGAAAAGAGAAGGTTGAGAGGAGATTTGATAGAGGTGTTCATATTCATAAGGGGACTGGACAGAGTAGATAGTGAGAAACTGTTCTCATTGGTGGAAGGATTGAGAATGAAAGCGCACAGATTTAAGTAACTGGCAAAAGAAGCAATGGTGACATGAGGAAAATGTTTTCATGCAGTGAGTGGTTAGGATCTGCAATACACCGCCTGATAGGTTCAATCAAAGCATTCAAGAGGGAACTGGATTATTATTCGAAAAGGATGAATGTTCAGGGTTACAGGGAGAAGGTGGGGTTACTTGCTCCTTCTAATCACTGCCAGAACTGGCAGTCCATTAGCTCACTCCATTGGCTGCCCGCCTGACAGACATCAATTTGTCAAGTTCACTTTTCAGAGAGCTGCCAAAAATCCAATGGTAAGGAAGACAATGTTTATGAGAAATGCACCACGGTCCAAGGTCACTCCCTGACTTCAATATTACTATGAAAATCAATTAGTAACCAAAGAGATACCCTCAGGCAATATTAACAATGAAGTTGAAGAGGAAATGTATAAATTTAACTCACTTTAGTTGCTTTATCTTTGCATAGAAATCTACCATTTCCCCCATCACAACCTCTAACTCCAGAGAATTTTTTCCTTCCACTGTCCAGATACATTATCTGGAAGATATTCCAGATCCTAATCTTTTGTTGTATGAAGTAGTGTTTCCTGAAACCAGTCCTAAAACAGCTATGGGCTGAAGAAACAATGCTTTTCTCCTCTGATTAGTATTCTATGTATCTAAGCACAGCACTTCCCTCCCTAAACCTCTCTGTCTTCCTCTCCTACTTGTTGACACTCCTCAAAACCTACCTCTTGTCCAAATCTTTGCTCACTTGTCCTAAGTTGTTGGCTAGGTGTTAACTTTTTGTTTGATTTTGCTCCTGCAATGTACTGTGGGATGTTTCACTGCTGTAAAGTTGCTACATCAATGTAAATTGTTGTTGTTTTTATAATTCTGATGGATCCCTTCTTATTTGCCTCATTTTAAGGCTGAGAGATCTTCCTCCAGAGTTCCTGTCTCTATGCTGTAACTCCAAGTGTCGAGAAATTGGACAGGGAAGTATTCTACTGCTCCCTCTGTCATTCCCTGCAGGAATTGCCATCTGGCGTTTAATAAGTATCTGCTCAAATATGGATGGACATATTATAATGACATGCAAATTTCTTGTCACATCCACCACAGCAACACTAGACACTGGGAGCATTGTGCGTTTCTGGCATATGGTTTTACCATTGGGTTTGGGAGGGGAGAAGGAGGTTGTTGTTTGGAAATATAAACACCCCAAAGGCAGTGCGATTGGTTGCAAATTGATCAATTTACCATCTGTATGCATTTTTAAACGTATTTGTGAGGTATATAATTCTTCTTTACCTGTCGCAGGGAAAAGGGCAAAGGTGAAGCTGTTACAGGTTGCCAAGACCTGCAGCAGTGATTTCCCCCCACCTCCATCCCTATCCTGAGGGAAAGTCCACACAGGCTGAATTTCAACTGAGATCTGCCCCATTTACTTAAATGACCCTGACTTCAGGAGGTCAGCTAGAAATCCCAATCTGCCAGAGGTGTAGGTGCCAGGGGGATAACTGAGGCCTTAAATAGTTAACCTTTCACAATCAGTTTTAGTATCTCACCTGAAGCACAGCATCTCGACAGTGCAACATCCCTTCCACAAAACACTGAAGTGTCCATCCGGGTTATTATGTAATATTGCATGATGTTGATGACACTGCTAACAAGTCATAGGTAACAGCCATTACTGGCTAGGAAATTAGGGTGTGGGCATGAGGGAGGGATCCAGGGAATTGTGTGCTTTAGGAATCCACCCCCCCCCCCACCCCCCCCTTCCCTGTCCCTCCATACTGAGCTGGCACCGGCTGCCTCAGGGTCAGCTAATCTTGTGCTGGGAGACCTCAACAGACATGAGACCCGTTATTTATTTATGCAAGAGACGTAAAACCTGTTTCAAGCTTGGGCACTGCACCCCGACATCTTGGCCTTCACCAATTCTGGCTTATGGCAGGCATCATACCCTGAGCTCACAATGAGCGTGTCCATATAGGAGGCTGATTAACACATGGATGATAGTTGCTGCACAGCCAAACTTCTCGACCACTGTGTTTGAGTTGGGAATAGGTGGTACTCTTTTTAAAAAATAAGTACCCTGTTACTTTTTACATGTTATGTGAAGAATCTAAATTATTCTGTGGGTTACTTAATCCCCTATTCTGCTCTCTGCCATTCAATAATTTGGGGGAGTTGCCATGTGCTTTTTAGTGTTTGGCTATCTGCTGGTGACCTTAAGGATTAGAGTCGGCACTAATATTTACAGCTACCAGAAGTCCAACACTGGGAGGGGTAGATTTTGTCAAATTTATCCTGGTTCCACTTCAGAGAATGAATGATTTTATGCAGGTTTAGTGATTTTCCACAAAGTTTTAGCATATTTAAGACATAGCAGGTCAAGATACAGTCCATACTGCACTGCATTGCTACATCTGATACAGTGTTCAAATGCTCGAACCTTCCATCTATACCATACCCAAGTAGTGCTGTTATTCACTTGTGGTTTCTGTGGGTCTCTCTTTCAGGTTTTCAAGCCTTAGTCATTGTCCCAAAGAAGAAAATGTGGAAAAATGTGTGCAAAGCATTATATCCTTAATTCAAAAATTTCAACCGACAAACACACTCAACCTCCTCCAAGTTTTCTCTTGTTAAATATGTCAGCCAAACCATAATTAGTTCGATGTAACTTTCATGTCAGGATTCTGGAAACTTGGCAAGCTCTTTACTGATCTAACATTTAGCATTGCACTCCACTTGCGGCGTCAATGAGTGAAAACTTTTCCTGTTATGGGCAAGATTTTGTCACTGTGAAGGTGCTAGCTGGACATATGCTTGCAATCAATCGCACCCAGAACACTGCAAATCGCAGAGACAGCACACAGCCCCCATTTAATTTAGTGTTGCTACAGCACTGTCGTGGGAAACAGATACAACAAGCAGCTTTTGGATTGAGGCAACAGATACCTAACTAAACATTTAAATATTGACTAATCTGCCTTCCGGAAGATGCCACTGGCATAGGGAGGAGGCATCTTTTTTAGCCTGGCCTCCAGCTATGTAACACCTAACAGTGCGACCCCCTCTCCATGCAGACGTCAGCATTCAGCAATGGAAATGCCTCCAAATAATGTAAATCTCAGCCTCACACCAAAATGTTACTGTAGGGTGATTACCTTGTGTCAGGGAACACCTCTCATGAAATCGTTCTACAAACACCAAGCTCAGAAGTTGCCTGTCTTTTGACACCTCCTGTGATTGACTAACAATGATTCCAAAGGGTTTCCAGTAACAGACCAGCAGAAGCACCAGGAAATGACAGAGACTCACTTGTGCCAGATTTGTGCCATTGCCAGGAGTTCCTGATATGCCTTTTAATGGAAAGCTTTTTCACCTGCCCTAGAAAGGCAAATAGTATTGTGGAATTGTGAGGCATTTGTGGGGTCAGGAGGGGTGTGGGGTTGCTGTGTGCAGACCCAGAGCCTGGAGTACAAAACCAAGGGTCATAAACATGAGATAGTCACTGGTAGATCCAATGAAGAATTCAGGAGTTACTTCTTTATCCAGAGAGTGATAAGAATGTGGATCTCTCTACCATAAGGACTAGTTGTGGCAAATGGTGTAGGTACCTTTAAATGGTGTAGGTACCTTTAAATGGTGTAGTTACCTTTAAAGGAAGCTAGATAAGTGTATGAGAGAGAAAGAATAGAGGGCTCTGCAGATAGGTTGAAATAAACTAAGATGGAAGGAGGCTCATGTGGAGAATAAACACCAGCATAGACCTGTTGGGACAAATGGTCTAAACCTGAGCTGTAAATTCTATCTATTTCAGTACAGAAAGAAGTTCCTTCTTGCTTGGCTCACTTAGAACCCGTTAACTTTGGAGACTGGTATATTGTCTGAGTTGTGTGATACCAGCCTCTATGTGGGTGAAAGCGGGTCCCACTGGTGGGCGGTAGGTTAGGGAACTAGTCTGGGACCCTGAAAGGAGGGTGGATTTTGCTTTAAAATGGGTCAACTCCTTAAAGCAGGGGATCCACAGAGAGGTGGGCTGGACAAATTTCTCTCCCAGTGATTAGATGGACACAAGGGGCAAGTATGCACTGGTGATAAATCTGTGGTGGTGTGCACACCTAGATGTCCAATGCAAATTCCCTCCCATTGATACCTTCCACCTTCCCCATCATTCCAGAAAGACTAGTACTGGTGGACACTGGGGTCTTGACCTGTAGGTAAGTGGCAGGATTGCGGATCCAAATTGGCTTTTTGAAAATAGCCTAGGAATGCGGAAGAGCAGTGTGTCACACTCACTGTGGCAGCGTCAGGAACCAATAATGCAACAATGCGATTGGCACCTTTTCCATAATGTTAGCATGTTTGTAAACAGATGTGTAAGGGTTTCACTAAAATCTTTGACAAGGAAGGTCACATTTCTACAAGCGCTTTCAATTCCAGCTTGATAGCATTTTGAAAATTGCACGGAGGACAGGATTTATGATAATTCTGTGGAAAAATAACTCCTGAGCTCTTTGCATTGTGGTTTTAGGGGTAGAGGTAGGAATCCAATACTTTTTACATATTTCTGAAAAATGGATGGGCAAAAGTGCAAAAACTCAACAAAAACCATTTGGTGAAATGTTGGGATTTTGAAATCCTTGCAGAAGCGCTAGACTTCAGAAGATTTGAACAAAGGTTTTATAATAGTGTAGAAGTTAAGGATGAATCAAAGCCATCGCTGAAGCTCTTTACCCTAGCATCCCTGCTTTCCCAGCCTAGCAAACACCTTCATTTTGAATATCCTAATGGTTACATCTCAGCTCCGCTTCCTGGCAGATTACTCCATACACGATCATTACATACATAAAATATAAGTTCATCTTGAAACCTTTTGTAATCCCACTATTCACTCACTTGCATTCATAACCTTTGATCCTATTAACCTACTAAAATTCCACTGAAGTTTAGAAATGTACCCTAACCTGCCCTTTCCTAGGTGCTGGGACACCATTTATTAATGTCGGCATCGCCACTGCACCTTCTGATCTACGTTGGCTCCTGGTTCAGCAATGCCTCAAATGTAAAATTTTCATGCTTGTGTTTATGTCCCTCCATTTATGCCTTTGCCCCTCCATGCCTCTGTAACCTCCCCCAACCCTATAACACATTCCTCCATTACTGGCCTCTTGCACATTCCTGATTTATTTTGTTCCACTACTAGGTGGACATGTCTTCAGTTTCTTGGGCCTTAACCTCTAGAACTCCCTCTCTATACCACTCCACTGTTCTACCTCTGTCACCTTCTTTAAGACGCTTCTTAAAATCTATGGGCAGGGTTTTCTGGCCCTGCTGTGTCAGACCTCCCTGCAGCAGATGCGGAGGATCATTCAAATCCCTGTTGACTTTGGCAGGACCAGAAGATCCTGCCAGTGGGAGAGGCCGGAAAATCCCTCCCCATGTCTTTGAGCAAGCTTTTCATCACTGGTCCTACTGTTGCCTTATGTGGTTCAGTGTTATGTCTGATAATGCTCCTGTTCTGTCGAAGGGTCATGAGGACTCGAAACGTCAACTCTTTTCTTCTCCGCTGATGCTGCTAGACCTGCTGAGTTTTTCCAGGTAATTCTGTTTTTGTTTTTTTTTCTCCTGGACATGTTTCACCATGTTCAAGGTACTAAATAAATACAAGTTGTTGTTGCTGTTGTAAGTCAGAACCAAAGTTGAACTCCACAGATAATGTCATAATCCATGAGAGTGAATCTTGATAATGAATGCCCGTCACCTGAACCAATGATTGTACCGCCTCCCTATAACAAGTGTCTTATACAGCGTGCATCAGTAATAATGCCTGTGTCTTGTCTCAGGCGACAGGGTACATCATGTCATTCATTTGTGCTGACCAAGTGATGACGAGCTTAACCGCTTTCCGCATCTGGCAGATAAGGCAAGTTTTATAAACAGATGAAGAAAGAGGAAATATACTGACAAAATGTGCAAAAGCAAACAGTCTTGACCGCATAACTTCTAGAACGACATCAATGAATGTGGATTGTAAGCAAATGCATTTGTATTAACTATATATTTTCCTTGTGCTATTAGAATATTCCTGCTTGTGTGATGGATAGGGAGATGTCATAGTGGGTTCTAAGATAGCAAACCACTAAAATATAACGGAGCTTCACAACTGACTTCTAATCAGACTTTACAATACAATCAAACCCACTTAAAGTCAAACTCCTAGCAGTATAAGCAATGAGGGTTATGTTTTTATTACACCATGCACAGAAGAAATCTTGCCCAAGAACACAATTCTAATAGAAGGTTTACCTTTGTATAACACTGTTATATATTTTATTAATTCATCAAAATGAAATGAATGAGTATTGCAAATTTTACATTTCATACCTTTGGGTTTGGATGCAGCCCTGAGCTAGCACACTGATCTGACACCTCAGATATCTGGGTTCAAGCTCAACCTAGGATAACATGATGAACCTTCTTTCCATCTGCTGTTTGTAATGATCTCACAAGCAGGATTTGGGTGATCTTAACCCTGTTGATACCCATGATGGGTCTGAGTTCATAACATAAAACTACCTATTAATTGCCATTAAGTTAGAAATGCTCATTCTCACTCTGAGCAGCTTTAATGAAAGGCTAATGATTCATTTGAGTCATAGACTGCTCTTTGAGTTGGGATTTAGTCACTTAGTCATTTATAATGGGTCAGTGTAAGAGAAGCTTCTTCCCAAGTTTTACCTGACAGTGTTCAGTATTGGAAAAAATAGTTTCTACTCCCCTGCTCCCTCAGCCAAATGAAGAATAAAAATGAAATCATTTCATGTTGCACACGGAGGAGTAAGCTACACGTCACCTCGTTCACTCATTTGTGCAGTTAATAAGGCTTAAGTTATCAAATTGTACTGCCCATAAGCTTAGTGATGAAAAGTCTTAATCTGTGTGTGTTTTGTTAGTCTTAAAGTCTGCAACTCTTTAAGTACTGCGATGTAGCTTTCAGAAAAATACTTAAATTACAACCAGGAAAGTGGTCTGAAGGCCAGGTGTTCCAGGGCCTCCTGTTAGGGATACAAGTTACAGGAAGATTGTTGTAGGGAAACTGTTCCCAATCTCTTGCTCTTTCCCCATTGTCCTGCAACATTTTTCTTTCCAAGTATTTATCCACTTTCCTTTGGAATATTAGTGTTGAATTTGCTTCCACCACACTTTCCAGCAGGTCATTCACTCACTGCGAAGAAAACTCTTCATCTCCTTCTGGTCTTCTGCCATTTATCTTAAACCTGTGCCCTCTGGTTACTTAGCCTCCTGCCAATGCATACACTTTCTCCCTATCAAATCTTTCATAAGTTGATGATTAAGAATGATTCTAATCTGCCAAGTGGAACGTTAAATTGTTCTGTGTTTGATTATGTAAGTCTGGTAACTGAATTATGCACATTGTACTTGATTGGTTAAGCCTGGGTGTGGACTCTGGACAAAGTAAACTGACACCGCAGAAGCTATTAGAAGCTAGATCTGGGATAAGCATGGTACAGAAATTTGTGGTTGCAGAGATATTTTAAAACTCTTGCACACTCAGGGCGGAATCTTCCGGCCCCTCCAGGAGGGAAAGTGTGGCAGGCAGGGGAACCTAGTTTGACGTGAAGCCAAATATCAATTTCCCGATGGTGGGATGAACTGTAAGAATTCTGTTCTCGGGACTTAAAAGGCAGGTCAAGTTTCTCGACGAACAATGTCAGGAAGCAGGTTAGAATGCATTAACATCTCATGCATGTTCATTAAAAGGCCAGTCAGTGGAATTAAGCTCCCCTTCCAAATTAAGCTCCCTGCCAGTAAGAAATTGGAATGTCTAGTTTTATGACTGTATATATGTGGCATCCACCTGGCAAGCTTGACTTCTCCCATGACTAATGGTGCATTGTCCTCTTTGGAGAGCATCTGTAAATGCCACCCTATGCTTCACATTGGTTGGTGACAGTGGAGGAGGAGCAGAGGAGGGAGGAAGGGAGGCAGGCTTAGCGGGTTACAAAGGAGCAGGGGCCAGGCAAAGGTAAAGGGATAGTGCAGGCTGTCCGGGTGGAATAGTGCAGGATGTCCGGGAGGGATAGTGCAGGATGTCCGGGAGGGATAGTGCAGGATGTCCGGTAGGGATAGTGCAGGATGTCCAGGGAGGGATAGTGCAGGATGTCCGGGTGGAATAGTGCAGGATGTCCGGGAGGGATAGTGCAGGATGTCCGGGAGGGATAGTGCAGGATGTCCGGGAGGGATAGTGCAGGATGTCCAGGGAGGGATAGTGCAGGATGTCCGGGTGGAATAGTGCAGGACGTCCGGGAGGGATAGTGCAGGATGTCCGGGAGGGATAGTGCAGGATGTCGGGGGAGGGATAGTGCAGGATGTCCGGGAGGGATAGTGCAGGATGTCCAGGGAGGGATAGTGCAGGATGTCCAGGAGGGATAGTGCAGGATGTCCAGGGAGGGATAGTGCAGGATGTCCGGGTGGAATAGTGCAGGATGTCCGGGAGGGATAGTGCAGGATGTCCGGGAGGGATAGTGCAGGATGTCCGGTAGGGATAGTGCAGGATGTCCAGGGAGGGATAGTGCAGGATGTCCAGGGAGGGATAGTGCAGGATGTCCGGGAGGGATAGTGCAGGATGTCGGGGGAGGGACAGTGCAGGATGTCGGGGGAGGGATAGTGCAGGATGTCCGGGAGGGATAGTGCAGGATGTCCGGGAGGGATAGTGCAGGATGTCCGGGAGGGATAGTGCAGGATGTCCAGGGAGGGATAGTGCAGGATGTCGGGGGAGGGATAGTGCAGGATGTCGGGGGAGGGATAGTGCAGGATGTCCGGGAGGGATAGTGCAGGATGTCCGGGAGGGATAGTGCAGGATGTCGGGGGAGGGATAGTGCAGGATGTCCAGGGAGGGATAGTGCAGGATGTCGGGGTAGGGATAGTGCAGGATGTCCAGGGAGGGATAGTGCAGGATGTCGGGGGAGGGATAGTGCAGGATGTCCGGGAGGGATAGTGCAGGATGTCCAGGGAGGGATAGTGCAGGATGTCGGGGGAGGGATAGTGCAGGATGTCCGGGAGGGATAGTGCAGGCTGTCCGGGTGGAATAGTGCAGGATGTCGGGGGAGGGATAGTGCAGGATGTCGGGGGAGGTATAGTGCAGGATGTCGGGGGAGGGATAGTGCAGGATGTCCAGGGAGGGATAGTGCAGGATGTCGGGGGAGGGATAGTGCAGGATGTCGGGGGAGGGATAGTGCAGGATGTCGGGGGAGGGATAGTGCAGGATGTCGGGGGAGGGATAGTGCAGGATGTCCGGAGCTGGATAGTGCAGGATGTCGGGGGAAGCATCATGCAGGCTGTGCAGGGCCAAGAGAGGCAGGTTGATCTGCTCAAGGAGGTATTAGTCATGCTTTAGATTTTGGGAGGGCCTGTGTGGGTCGTGATGGTGGCAGAGAGAAGTGTTGAGGAAGATGTCAAGGTTTAGCTCCTGCAGGCTAAGGTTAGAGTACTGGGAGGCAGAAGGTACGGTGATGATGGGGAGATGGATGTTGTAGGATGGCAGTGGGAGAGACATGGCCAGGTACTTTAGAATTTTAGGGGCTGGTCATAACGAGTCAGGTTATCGGTGACCTCGAGGATGTGAGAGGTCAGGGTCAGAATGGGCACCTGTACTTGGATGGTTAAGGGCTCAGGGGGAGAGCAGAGATAAAGACACGGGCCTGAACTTTTCCCTAATCAGGCGTGCGATCAGAGGGCCCGGGAGCAGCTGGGAAATGGGCCACCCACTGTGACTGGCCCCTGAACGCAATTTTACACTGGCTAACCAATTAACGGCCAGCCAGCGTGAAATGCTCGCTGCAAAGCTCAGCGCTGCCATGGGGTGGCGGTAAGAGGGTGGGTGATGATGTCACCACGGGCACGAGTGAACACTGCAGGAGAGCTCCCTGAAGGCTGCCTCAGGGAGCTACAAATAATAAAGCACAAAAAAGCTGCGAAAAAATGTCCATGCGCCTGAAAACATATCTCATTGAAATGCTGTCCCCAGATTTTTCTTCTTATCTGATTTCCTAATGGAGATTTCATTCTGCCCTTGGATAATATTTAATGAAAAATGTAAAGGCTGTCTGGCTGATTTACTCGTCCACCAACTGTAAGGTTGGAGGGGCCACGAAAAATCGCGGAGAATTGAGCTGTTAATGGGTTTAATTGCCAACGGGCACGCTTCTGACTTCTGTGCGAGCGCACGATGACATCGGAATGCTCGCCTGACATCATCTCGTGTGAATTTATGCCCAATCAGGTTGGGGGTGCGCCTGCTTGCGGAACATAAAATTCTGCCCATAAAGTATTATTGGGTCAAGGGTAATGGGGGAGATGAAGGATAATGTGATGTTGGTGAAGAGAGATCAGGGGAGCTTGGTGGGTGACAGGAGTAGGGTAGGAGATGCTGGAGCTTTGTTGATACAAGACATGGTGCATGGTTTGACTTGCAATGTCTCAATGCAGTCCCACAGTGAGAGTATGGACTTGAAGCGGGAGAAGGGTCTTCAGCGGGGTTGGAGTTACGTGTGCTTAGTGGGCCAATTAAAGGGCACCCAAATGATCATCAGTCAGCTGGATGGAGAGCCATTCTCAGGTGTGTTCTGAGCTCTGTAGTCAAACCTCCAAGACGGCAGTAGTATTCCTCCAAAACTCATGGGTCTCAATGCAGCATTATTCCAACAAGGATTGGAGCAGCATAGGAACAGAAAATAGGAGCAGGAGTGGGTCTTTCAGCCCTTTGACCCTGCTCGTCCATTCAATATGATCATGGCTGATCCTCTATCTCAAGGCCGTACTACCACTCTCTCCCCATACCCTTTGATGCCTTTAGAGTCCAGAAATCTATCTATTTCTTTCTTAAATATATTCAATATCTTGGCCTCCACAGCCTCCCAAGGTAGAGAATTCCACAGGTTCACCATCCTCTGAGTGAAGCAGTTTCCCCTCATCTCAGTTCTAAATGGGCTACCTTACATCCTGAGACTATGATCCCTTGTTCTAGACCCTCTGGCCAGAGGAATCATCATATTTGCATCCAGTCTGTCCAGCCCTGTCAGAATTTTATATGTTTCAATTAGATCCCCTCTCGTTTTTATAAACTCCAGTGAATACAGGCCTAGTCGGCCCAATCTCTCCTCATACGCCAATCCTGCCATCCCAGGAATCAGTCTGGTAAACCTTCACTGCGCTCTATGGCAATTATATCCTTTCTCACGTAAGGAGACCAAAACTGCACACAATACTTCAGGTATGGTCTCACCAAGGCCCTGTATAGCTGCAGTA
Source organism: Carcharodon carcharias (assembly GCF_017639515.1). Classification (NCBI taxonomy): domain Eukaryota; kingdom Metazoa; phylum Chordata; class Chondrichthyes; order Lamniformes; family Lamnidae; genus Carcharodon; species Carcharodon carcharias. The sequence continues at coordinate 1,647,799 of NC_054482.1, read as the reverse complement.
AGACATCCTTGCTCCTGTACTCAAGTCCTCTCACAGTGAAGCTTGAGCTGAAGGCCAACTCCTCTTGACTAAGGCAGAGAGTCAGAGTGGGAGAGGAAAGTGGAGCTCCATGGGGGCTGGGAGGGGAATGATCCCAATGTGCCAGGTTCAAATCTCGAGGTATGCGGGTAGATAAGGGGTGAGTGTTATGTATATGATGGCAATGACAGGGTCTACCGAGTGTGTCACAAGGGTTTTGGAGGGCAATGCTGTCTGAAGGAAGGTGTGAGGAAATGGCTTTCATGACCCTGACCCCGGCAGCATATATCCATGTACATGGATTTCTGAATGAGAGGAGAACTCACCTGTGGTCCTTGAGTATGGGCTTCACCATGCGAGAGTGTGTGGGTGGTGCCAGGGGTAGACCGATGATGGTACGGGCCTTCCCATTGGCTGAACTGATCAGGGACGGAGGAACATTGAAAACAATATGATGACTGCATGGGTCACTGCAATGTGCTCACCGAGCACCTCAGCCGCATCCCGGATGATGGCTGAAGCCAACCTTTCTGTTTTGCTAGCCATGGTGCAACCAAGGAGGAGCTGGCACAGGGTGGCCCAGGCACCAGAGACAGCAACAGCCAGAGCAGCTAGAAGCAGCGGCTGCAGAGGCTGCTCCGAAAGCATGCTCAGAGGGATTCCGATCGGGTCACCAGGCTCATACCAAGGCCTCACCTTCAACAGTGATGTCCAAGGATGCCTCCTACACAGTTCAGGATTGTTATCCCTTGCACAACAGATGGTGCGAAACAATAAATGTGCCCACATCATCTGCGAGTGTTTGGAAATGAAGTGCAATAAATGCAGGCAATTATTTCAGCAATGAGCAGCATGATGAGAATACAACAAGCATAAACATATCGCGCAATTATACATATATTTACAATTGTGATTCATATTTACTGCGATTATTCAGCCACCTTTGTGCTCTTAATGTTTCTTTATCTGTTCCTATTGCTACATCTAGGTGCAGACCTGACATCCACAGCCGAGGTGGAGGCAGTCTGCTGACTGCTACGCCCTGTTAACTGTGATGGAATTCGCAGGCGTTCTCTGGAGGCTTGAGGCCTAGAAAGACCTGGCCTGCTGAAGGCGTCATGCGCAGGCACAGGTGTACCTTCCTCGGCCTGACCTGCTGGAGGTGATAGGGTCACTGGCAGGGAGGCAGGGCACCCTGGGAGTGTCCTGGGATGAAGCCCTCGGGATGCCTAGCTGGTGCTTCTCCTCCCTTTGGATGTCCGATGGCACCTCCCTGATTCCATCAGGAATAGAGGCATCTGGAGGGAGGTTGGGGTGCCTCATCCCCCTGTCACCGAGCCGCTGCTGCACTGCGCCCATGGCTAGAGCGATGGAGTGCAGGTCCGAGTGCATATCTGACACTCACTATGTGTTCCGCTGGACCTGGTCTCCGGCAGTCCTCCGAGCGTCAGAGGCCTTGGCTGTCACTTCCTCTGTCAACTGTGGACCCACTTCTGCCAGATTGTGATCCCGAGCCTACTTTAGAACGTGGACCCACCGAGGTTATTGTATCTGCGCTGGTGGAGGGTGCAGGTAGATGTCGTGATGGTGCCTTCTCTAAGAATTCTGAGATATCCTCCTCAGAGGTGGGATTGCGGCTGGTTCAGTGGCTGCTCTCCCTTCTAAACCTCCTTCTTTTCTTGCTGCTACCTGGAATAGAGAAGAGAGAGACTTAATGATTGACTAAGCAGGCTCCTTAATTAAACCAATGAGTTGCTCTGTGGACACAGCTGACATCTGCACACTGGAGGCATTCTCACTGGCTTCCTGGGGGAGTCCTATCTCGCCTTCAGCACAGGCAAGGTTCTGCTCCTCCCCAGCTATCCCCGTGGTTTGCTCCTCAACCGGGGTGAGGACTTTAATGTCAGAAATGCCGTCTCCTGTCTTGGACCACTCCCACTTGTTGTGGGCCTTCTTGCCCCACAGTAAGACAGAAGGATTGATTGTCATCCCGACGGTTGCACGTGTAGTTCAGAAGCATGCATGCCCATGACAACAGCTGAGCACCCTCCCCCAGTAAGTGGTTAAGAAGCAGGGTCTCCTGCAACTGATAAGAGATTGAGAGCATGAAGTGACTGGCACACATTCAGTGTAGGTGTCCCATTTGCTGGTGAGTGCTGCAACCCAAACTCCTGTCTGACATCCCTGTGCACTCACACACTTACACTGCCTGATGCCTTTGTGAATGTCAGACTGCAGTGAATAGATGGTGCCACTTATCCTGGCGGAGCGCAGCAGATCATTCACCCTCTTCTGACACTGCTGGGCGTTTTGTCCTGGTGGCCCCCACAGGTGCTAACCCCCCCAGCGACTTCCGTCTGGGCTGCTGTGGTCAGATGGAGGGGCCTCCTGCTACCATCCCGGGAAAATAGCACCTTCTGCCTTTCCTGGATGGTGTGGAGGAGTTTCACATGCAGTCAGCCCCGCCCCAGTGGAAATCATTCCGACTTCCACGCCTGCCCCCAAACTTCGACTTCAGAACGGAAGATTCTGTCCTTAGAAACAGGTGTCGTCTCTGAATTGCTCTGAGGTATATAAAACATACAACACCATGATTCCTTTACTAAATCATCACTTAACCTGCGCCACCCTCCAGAGAAAAATCCCAGCTTCTCCTTTCTTCCCACGTAACTGAAGTGCCTCATCCTGATATTCCAGTAAATCCCTGCTGCGCTCTCTCTTAGTGAACAAGATGGGGGAAGTAACCCATGATCAAAATGCATCTGGTAAAAAATAGAGGCCTAGCCCTCTGTGAAGATTTTGTTATCAGTTCCTATGTGAAGTTTGGCGACCATTAATCTGGGCTGACTTGAGCCAGAATAGCAGTGATGCAATTGTTTTCAGTACTGCAGGGCATTGGAGGGGGGTTGGGGGGGGGGGGGGGGGGGTGGTGGGGGGGGGGGGAGGTTGGGGGGAGAGTGTTTAGGATTAAAGGGATTTCCACTCAGTCCTGTTTGAAGGTTGCGAGGTGACGGTGATCAGCCTGACAACAGAATTCATCTGGGCTCACATGAAGAATGGTTGCGTGGGCAAGCTTGCTGTTGTCTATCGAAAGGCACCCCAGGATAAGTCAGCAACCTCGGGAAGAGATATTGACTGCTGGAGGAACAGGCTGTGCCCAGTGTCACAGACAAGGCCCCAAGAAATCTAGCTTTAAACATTTCAAGGAGGCTATTTGAAACAGCAAATGGCAACACCCGAGTCAAAAGCTGGAAACACAAAATACATCATCCAGCCTCTGTGGTGACAACAGACAAGAGAACATTATGGGTTGTGCCTTTCTTCGGTAATGCATCCTATCTATTTCCCCACCCCTCCACCCCTTCCTCTTTTTGGATTATATTAATAATCTTGTTCCTCTCTTATTTCTCAGTTCTGTTGACTAGACCAGGATGACATACCTGTTGTGTGTTTCCAGCTGCTTTTCTGTTATTCTTTCTGATTTCCGTCATTTGCAGGATTTACTTTTTAATGATTCATTCTGTATGTTCGCAAAAGAAATAAGGACACGCTGCCAATTGACATGGTGAGGAATTGCAGAAAGCAAAGAATGTTTGATTGGTTCATGGAAAAGATTCGCTTTGCAACAACGTCAAAGCTCTTCGAAGAGGATGTTTAACTGAGGTTAATTCAGAGCCAAGGTTATGCAGAAGGACATCTTTACAGGCAGTTTAGTTCAGTGTTAGAGTGATGTTGCGAAAGAGTACTTTAATTTCCATGTTGTGATAAGAGAATATTTTGACAGAGTTTCAGCTCACTGAAGAAGCTATGATAATAGAACATTTTGGTTCAATGGTGGAACTGTGCTAAGAGTATTTTGGCAGTTTAAATTTGTGATAAGGTTATGCTGTGTTAATATTTTGACAGAGAGTGAGTGTGTAAAGTCATTCTGAAGATGATGCTTTGACAGGGATGTGGTCCTTCCGGGACATAAAATGTGGTCCTCCCTGACTGTTATCTGAAAACTGTTTAAGATTTGATCACTGCCAGCTGAAACACAGATTGCAATCAGTTCAAAACAAAAGCAAAATATTGCGGATGCTGAAAATCTGAAACAAAAACAGAAAATGCTGCAAAAACTCAGCAGGTCTAAAAGCATCTGTGGAGAGAAAAACAGAGTTAACATTTCACGACCGTATGACTCTTCTTCAGAGCTTTTGTTTGCAATCAGTTCATACTTACATACATGAGTTGTTAATGCCAATTTATAGCGCATCATACAACTGAGCAAAACAATTGGTGGCATTCTTGCTTCTATTGCAGAGGTGGATAGATTTTGGTAACCAAGAGGGTGATATGAGAACAGGTTTCCCAAAGACAGAACACATCTATAATGTGTACCTGATAACAACAACCTGTGTTTAAAGAGATTTAATGTGGGAAAATTTTCCAAGGCACATAATGGGACATAAATTGACGCAGAGCCCAAGAAGAAGATATTAAAAGAGGCAACTAAAGGATTGGTGAAAGAGATAGACTTTAAGAAGTGTCTTAAAGGAGGACAGAGAGGTGCAAAGACAGAGAATTCCTGAGCTTAGTGCCTGGATGGCTGAAGACATGATTGTCAATGGTGGGGAGAGGGGCAGTGCCTAAGCAGTCAGAATTAGAGGAATGCAGCAGTTCTCAGAAGCTTATAGAAATGGAGGCAGTTTCAGAGATAGAGATATGGACAAACATAAGGATAAAAGGTTTAACTTAGAGATTTTGAAGAATTGGAATCCAATGTAGGTGATGACATACGAGCATATGAACAAGGAGCAGGAATAGGCCATTTAGCCCCTCAACCCTGCTGCACCATTTAGTAAGATCATGGTTGATCTGATAGTAACCAGAAATCCGCATCCCATCTACTGCCGATAACCTATCACTCCCTTGCTTACCAAGAATCTATCCATCTCTGCCTTAAAACTATTCAAAGACTCTGCTTCCACCACCTTTTCAGGGAGAGAGTTCCCAGGACTCATGACCCTCTGAGCAAAAAAAATGTTGCTGCATCTCCGTTTTAAATGGGCGATCCCTTAATTTTAAACCATGACCCCCTAGTTCCAGATTCTCCCACAAGAGGAAACACCCTCTCCACATCCACCCTGTCAAGACCCCTCAGGATCTCATATGTTTCAATCAAGTCGGCTCTTACTCTTCTAAACTCCAGCAGCTACAAGCCTAGTCTGCCCAACCTTTCGTCATAAAACAACCCACCCTTTCCAGGTATCAGTCTGGTAAACCTTCTCTGAACTGCTTCCAATGCATTTACATCCTTCCTTAAATAAGGTGACCAATACAGTACACAGTGCTCCAAATGTGGTCTCACAAGTGCGCTGTACAACGGAAGCATAACCTCCCTACCTTTGTATTGAATTCCCCTCACAATAAGTGAGCAGGATCTGGTGGGCTTCCTTCATTCTATCAGTCAGCTCCAATCTGCATCAACCTTTCCCATGCTACAGACTGAAACAATGACTAAACAGATTTTATGGAGGATTCAGAACACCCTTAAATAAACTGAAAGACAATAATCCACCTAAGGGACAACATCATAAACCATAAGAACAGAGCATCAGTGCTTAACAATCCTTATTTACATTCTAGATGCTGGCTTTGTGTTTTAAATTACTAATGAAAGTTTCTATTTCATATTGAAGTTAAGTTTTGGGTTAGACTGTTTTTCATTGGGGTCAGTCAGTTCTGTTTGCTGTAATGAGACATGGTGCCATGTGAGAGAGTGTCAAGCCATGTAGGCTAAAAGAAGCCATCTTTTAAGTAAAATGTAGATGGGATTGCTTAAGACCCCTGTGCTGCGTTGTGTCCAATTCTGAATACTGTACTTGAGGAAGGATGTCAAAGACGTGGAAAGGGTGCAGAGGACGTTTGCTAGAATGGTAGGAGGGATGAGGGACTAAATGTTGGAGATACTAGTGAAGCTGGGATTGTCTCCTTAGAGCAGAGAGGATTAAGGAGAGCTTTAACAGAGTTGTTCAAAAAAGGTTATGTTAGAGAAAATAGGAGGAACTGTTTCCAGCGGCAGGTGGGCCAATAACCAGAGGACACAGATTTAAAGTAATTCGCAAAAGAATCCAAGGGGAGCTGAAGAATTTTTTTATACAGTGATATGAAATGTACTGTCTGAATGGCAGCAGATCCAATATATATTTTAAAAGGACATTGGATAAATGTCTGAAGGAGAAACAATTGCAAGGCTATAGGGAAAGAGCACGGGAGTAGAGATAATTGGAAAGCTTTTTCACAGAGCTGGCACAGGCATGATGGGCTGAATAGCCTCCTTCTGTACTGTATCATTCCATGATTCTATTTTGACAGGATTTATATTTTGCTATCATTAGATTTTAAAACATAATGGTACAATAGCCTATGTAGCTAGGTTAAAATATGATTCATGCTCTGTACTGTGGAGCGATGATAGATTGTGACTAAATAATACAATTTCCAATCATACCTTTCAGTTGATTGGAATACTCACCGTACCTTGTTCTGGTGGATATGCATCATTTACACTGGTATTTTTGTGTGTATATAAATGGTGATTATTTCACTGGCACAATCACAATGTTGATTTTATTTTGCTTAATATGGGTAAAATTTGGAATAGGAAAACAACGAAGCTGAGAACCAATTTGTCTCACAAAGCTGTCTGCTGCTGATGCAGGGTTTGCTGAGTTGAGAATTCAAGAGAACCCTGAACATAGGGCTATAGAATTATTTCAAATTTGTTGAAGTAGTTACTTTGCTCCTATCAGTGGTGAATCACAGCATGTTGTTTGTGGATATTAGTACCTGGACATCTTTGTGATATATGAAATGACATATATATCCGACAGACTTTAAATTCTAGATTATGGCCAGAATTTTTACCCCATCGGGTGGGCGTGTGCCCAACCCACTCGAGTGTAAAATGATGCACGATGATGTCAGGCGAGCGTCCCTATATCATTGCGCACCTGCGCGATATTTTGGTCGGTGGATGGGCGCAGGAGTCGGCAGCATGCCCATTGGCAATTATAAGTCCGTTCACAATCCAGTTGAATTAAATTTTTCACAGCCTGTCCAACCTTACGATCGGCGGGCAGGCGAAAAGGCCAAGCGGCCTTTGCATTTTTTGCAAAACCTCATCCACAGGTGGGATGAGGTTTCAATCCATCATTAAAAACAAAATGAAAACAATGTAATACTAATTTCTAACATGTCCCTGCTCCTGTGGCAGAATCACATGAGGGGATGTGGTTTTTTTTTTAACATCTTAAAATGCTTAATTTTTATTTTTTTATACCTTCAACTCCCTGAGGCAGCTCTGTGCCACGTGTTTCATGTCGGGTGAGCTTTAATTGGCCCGCCAGCATGAAATCGCAGTCTGGACCTGATAGCGGGTGGCAATTGCCTTCCCCACTGCTCCTGCCCACTCCCCGCTGGGCCTGCCCAAAAAGGTAAAAATTCTGGCCTATGTTTCAATAATATAGCAGCAATTAATAGGGAAATTTCCGATGGCAATGTAAATGTATTAGATCATTGATGGTAATACGCCCTGCAGGCAGTATGACCTGTGTACTGCATCTTATGTATGTCAACAGTACTGATAATGTACAGCATTGATCCACTTTGCCTCAGTATATATGACAGAGGAAAGGGCAGTGGATGCAGCATTGAAGTACAAAACTTGTCAATTAATTTACTTGGTTTTTATAGTTCTTCCAAATGCTAATTTATCTAAATATTCTTTATCAGAAACATGACTTATTAGACAGCAGCAGTATAAAAATATGCTAGTGTTCAGAGTTGAGTGAGAATGCCCGATCAGTGTTAATGATGCCTAGTCAATGGCCTGCATCGGCAGTGCTTCATCAAAACACTGTACAGCAATAAAACTTTAACAAAAACAAAAAACTGCAGATGCTGGAAATCTGAGATAAAAACAAAATGCTGGAAAAGCTCCACAGGTCTGGCAGCACCTGTGGGGAGAGAAACAGAGTTAATGCTGCAAGTCCATATGATTCTTCTTCAGAGCTAAAGAGAAGTAGAAATGTGATGGATTTTATACTGTTTAAGAGGGGGTGGAGCAGGTGGAGCAAGATAGAAGGTCAGGGATAGGAGGGAGCTCAGGAGAAATTTGACAAAGATGTCATGGACACAGGACAAAGGGAGTGTTAATGGTAGTGCTTAAGACTAAAGAAGGTGCTGATAGTGGTATAAAGGTAAGATAGCAGAGCAAGTGTCAACATTCTGTGAAAGCATAATATATAGACAAGTGGCAGATGACCCTGTGTGTTGAGGGGAGGGGTCATGACAGGGCGGGGGATGGGGTTGGTTGGGGAAAAAGATATATGTTTTTTAAATGAATAAATACATTTTTAAAAATTGGAATAAAAAAGGGGTAAAAATGGAGGAGAGAGTTCATGGTCTGAAGTTGCTGAGTTCAATATTCAGTCCGGAAGGCCGTAAAGTGCTCAATCGGAAGATGAGGTGCTGTTCCTCCAGTTTGCATTGAGCTTCACTGGAACAATGCAGCAAGTCAAGGACAGACATGTGGGCATGAGAGCAGGGTGGAGTGTTGAAATGGCAAACGACAGGGAGGTCTGGGTTATGCTTGCGAACTGAACAAAGGTGTTCTGCAAAGTGGTCACCTAGTCTACGTTTAATCTCCCCAGTGTAGAGGACACTGCATTGGGAGCAGTGAATACATAAGACCAAATTGAAGAGGGTGCAAGTAAAGTGCTACTTCACCTGAAAGGAGTGTCTAGGGCCTTGAACAGTGAGGAGGCAGGAGATAAAGGGGCAGGTGTTGCACCTTCTGCAATTGGATGGGAAGGTGCCGTGGGAAGGGACGAGGCGTTGGGGTGATGGAGGAGTGGACCAGGGTGTCCCAGAGGGAACGGTCTCTATGGAATGATGATGGCGGGGGTGAGGGGAAGATGTGTTTGGTAGTGGCACAGAAACTCCAGCATGATGCCACCAACGGGACTGCAGCAGCTGAAGAAGGTGGCTTATCACCACCTTCTCATGGGCAATAAGAGATGGACAGTGAATGTTGGCAGCAATGCCCATGTCCCATGAATGAACAAATTAAAAAAAATATGGTTTAAAAAATATGCTCTCACTTCCTGTCCGGATCTTCAGTGGTATAAGTAATTTCTCCCCACCCGGCATAATACTCTTCTGAAGCTTGAACACAGCAGCAACATAGAAGCTTTTAAAGCCCTATGCACATCACACATGATGCACAAACCTAGTGTACAATGATTCAACGTTACCTCTGCTCAGTTCCACTTGTGCAAAGGGAGCTCCACACTGACATTTCAATTCAATGATCCCGGTTATAATGTGGTATCATGTTGATGCCTTGCAATTTTCATATTGCACCAATTCAGAAACTGTTCTCTAGCTAGCAAGTGGTGGAGTTGATATAGTAAGGTGAGATATTCCCTATAATCAGTCTTAAGTTGAATTTTTGGTGTCCAGTTTAACTTTTATAGATTTCTGGATGGCCAGTTGAAAATTTGGAGTGACTGGTTTGTGATGAGAGCAGAGTTCCATCATGTCTCACATAATAACATTATGTATTACATCCATTCCCTTTGCATGATATAGTTAGTTCTATTTTTATGTGAGTGAGGAAGGAAGATAATAACCAAATCCATCTAAAGAGCGTTACTGGTGTTAAGAGAGGTAGCCAGCTGGTTTCTCGTAATGCTGCTGATTGTCTACACTTATAAATCAATTGTATAAACAATTACTTCACATCTTTGAATCCTTTTCAACATTCACAGATAAATATTTACTGTTTAAGACTTTTCTCAAAACCAAGTTATTTTGATCTACAAGTCACAGGATCCCAGAATCACAGAATTGTTACAATGCAGAAGGAGGCCATTTGGCCTATCATGTCTGCACCGGCTCTCCTACTGAGCATTGTGACTTAGCGCCATTGCCCTGCCTTTTAACCATACGTTTGCACGTTGTTTCCATTCAAATAATCATCTAATGCCCTCTTGAGTGCCTCGATTGAACCTGCCTCCACCACACTTCCAGGCATTGCACTCTTGACCCGAACCACTCGTTGTGTGAAAAAGTCTTATCACATCACGTTTGCTTCTCTGGCAAATCACTTTAAGTCTGTGCCCTCTCATTCTTGATCCTTTTACGAGCGAGAACAGTTTCTCCTGATCTATTCTATCCAGTTGCCTCATGGTTTTGAACACCTCTATCAAATCTACTTTTAGCCTTCTCCTCTCCAAGGAGAACAGTCCCAACCTCTCCAATCTATCTTCATAACCGAAGTTTCTCATCCCTGGAACCCTTTTTGTAAATTTCTTCTGCACTCTCTCCAGTGTATTCACATCCTTCCTATAGTGTGACACCCAGAACTGTACACAATACTCCAGCTGAGGTCTAACGCATTTCTTATATAAGCTCAACATAACCTCCCTGCTCTTGTACTCTATGCCCCTATTAACAAAGCCCAGGATACTATATGCTTTATTAACTGCTCTCTCCTCCTGTCCTGCCACCTTCAATGATCTATGCACATATACACCCAGGTCCCTCTGCTCCTGCAACCCCTTAAGAAATGTACCCCTTATTTTATATTGGGTGTAACTTCTGACTGACTAATGTTGGAAATTGCTGACCCGCAGGAATTTGAAGAAATAAATACTGACTTACCTGGTCTTGAAAATTACTTTGCCACTTCGGTTCACCGGAGCTGCTTGGGGCCTGCATCAAAAGACTCCTTGCAGGCCCCAGCGAAGTCTAGATCCAACATGTTCAAGGAGGCCATGCCCCCTGTTTTACAGCATTTGCTGCCATAAAGCAGGTAAGTTTAAAGGGCCAGGGAAAAGGACAGGTCAGAGTAAGGTAAGTGACTTAGGTAAGTACAGGTTTGGGGGTTGGGGTATCTGGGGGTGATCCAGGGGGAGGGGGAGGGTGGGGGTGTCAGTCAGAGGTCTGGAGGGATTGGTCAGAGGTCCAGGGGGTGCTCGGAGGTCTGGGGGGGGTGGGGGTTGTGGGGAAGGGCATCAGTCAGAGGTCTGGAGGGGTGGGAGGGGTTGGACAGAGGCCTGGGAGGTGGGGGGGGCGGGGGTGGGGGGGGGGGGTGCGGCGGGGTGGGTGGTCAGAGGTCCGAGGGGGCGGTAGGAGTTCTGAGGAGGGTTTGAGGTCCAGAGGTTTCATGGGGGGTTGGCCAAGGTCCAGAGGGGTGAGTGGGATTCGGAATTCTGGGGGCATGGGAGGTCGGAGGTGGGGGGTGTTGGATGTTGGGGAGGTGGGGGGTGTTGGAGATTGGGGGGGTGGGGGTGTCGGAGGTCAAGGAGGTCAGAGGTCAGGTCTGAGTGGGTGGGTGCATGCCCGACCTGCTCGAGCGTTAAATGATGCAGAATGACACCGGGCAAGCGTCCCAACATCATCGCGCGCTCGTGCAATATTTCGATCAGCGCGGAAAGGAGTCAGCAGCGCCCCAGCCGACATTAACAGGCGGGATGAGGTTCCTAACAGCAATTAAAAATTAAATAAAAATTTAAAAATTTCATCTGTAACACGCCCCTGCTCAAGTGACAGAGTCAATTGAGGGGACATGTTTTCAACATTGGTAAGTTTTTGATTTCTGATTTTTAAAATCTCCACACCTGAGGCAGCTCTCAGGGAGCTTTCATTGCGTGCACTCGCGTACATGCATGAACTTCTGTGCTTGCACTCCTCCCACACTCACCCTGGCAGCGCCGTTCATTGGCCAATCAGCATGAAACCGACATCGGGGCCCAATCAAGGGCAGCTGTCGGTTTCGAGGCAATTCCCAGGCCCACCCGCTTCGGCCACTCGATGAGCGGAAATTCCTGCCCATAATGTTTGTTGCACACATTTAGCTGCTGCTGCTGTCTTGTAAATAAAGCTCAATGTTTCCACCAAGAAAAGTTGCCTGGAAAATCAACTTTACAACAACCACCTTGTCTTTGTCCTTTTGAAGTTCTGCACTGTTGTCCTCACAGTTTACAATGTTTTATATCATCTGCAAACTTTGAAATTGTCCCCCCTGCACACTAAGATCTAGATCATTAATATATATCAGGAAAAGCAAGGGTCCCAATACCGAACCCTGGGGAACTCCATTACAAACCTCCTTCCAGCCCGAAAAATATCCATTGGCCATTACTTGCTGTTTCATACTGCTCAGCCAATTTTGTATCCACATTGCTACTGACCCTTTTATTTCGTGAGCTGCAGCTTTTCTCACTGTTGTCTGTTGTGTGGCACTGTATGAATGACATGAATGCCTTTTGAAAGTCCATGTACACCATATCAACAGCATTACCCTCTTTACCCTCACTGTTACCTCTTCAAAAAACTCTGGCAAGTTAGTTAAACACGATTTCCCCTCTAGAAATCCATGTAAGTGACGTCTTAAGGGTAAAGTCTGCTGACAGCCAGTGGACTACTGTTCATTCTATTCAACCGGGCAACAATACTGACCAATTATTATCAGCCTAGTATGATGGGATTTGTTTGATCTTTTGTGCTCTATTCTATGGCATCTATTTTCAAGAAGGGCAATGGGATTCATTTGGTTTATCACAACATTGAACAAGAGGCACATAATCCTAAAATTTTATAGACATGCCATTCAGCAATTAAATCAGGAAGCACTTTTTCAAACAAAGGCTAGTGGAAATCTTGAACTGTTTTCTCCAAAAAGGTTGTAGATACTTGGCCAATTAAACCTTTCAAGATTGGGATCGATAGATCTTTGTTGGAATTTGGATTAAAGGTGGGTAAATGGAGTTGAGCTGCAAATGGAGTTGAGCTTTAAACAGAGTCGAGGGTAAACAGAGCTGAGCAGTAAGTCACCTCTAATCTATTTGGATGGCAAGAAAGATGAGGTTCTCATCTATCTCCTGGAGATTCAGAGGAACAGTATAATAGTTGTGGGGTTTTCACTTTTATCAATCTATTTTCTATGTTGCCTGTTGAGTCCACAGCTGCGACTGGAATCTTACATCACCTACTACATGCACCACATCAGGGAGACCACGAAAGTCTTATGTGGAAAACTGTTCTGAATCCCTGAGGATTGATTCAATCCACCTGTTTTTTTTTGTGAGTATTTATACCATTGGTTTCTTGCTGAATTCTTCCCTTTTACACAATTCGAATCCTTGTAAATAAATTTGAGCACTACAACCAGAACATCAGCTTGCATTTACAAAGTGCCCAAGGTGTATCACAGGAGTGGTTTCAGAGAAATATTGACACTGAGATATTTGGACAGATGACCAAAAGCTTAGTCAAAGAGGTAGGTTTTAAGCAATATCTTAAAAGGACAGAAAGGTAGATAGACAGCGATTCAGGGAAAGAATTCCAGAACTTGGTGTCCAGGCAACTGCCACTGATGGAGTGATTAAACTCGGGGATGAACATGAGGCCAGATTTGGAAAATTGCAGAGATCTTGGAGGGCTGGAGGAGGTTTTAGTCTGAGATGAATAGCCCATAGAAGTGCAGCCCATAGCATGTCCAGTGTGAAATATTGCAGTCAATGGTTGATTGCTAGTTCTGTGACATACATAGTACTTTTCAAGTCATCAGAGATATGAGTGTACTTATGGAAATTATTAATTGGTGTCAGCATGACAAAACAGAACTGGGACGGAATCTAACCTTGTAACATGGACCAAAACCAGACCCTAGACGGTAAGGGTATGAAAATCTGGGCATGTGATTGAATATTCTGCATATAACCATCCAATAAAATGGTAATAGCAAAGCTCTGCATGTCCCATTGAAAGTCTTGAATCTGAAAGTAATGTTCAGTACTGCTGAGCTGAACAATTACAGTGTATAAATTACTTCACCCAAAGCAATGTGAGAGAGGACTGGCATTTCAGTGAAATGTTACAGAGCCTAAAATTACATCATTTCCAATAGCAGGCCATGAAGCATTGTTTTAAATTAAATTCAAAGTGCACAGCTGTATTTAAGGTCTGCTTACTTTCATCATTCTTCCCTGTCCTGTTACTTGTGAAAAGCAAATATATATTACTAGTTGGCAAGCTGACCCCTTTAGCCATTCTTCACAGAGCTGTGATGAACTTTGAAAGGTGCTAGTATTGTTCGCAGTATCACTGAAAGCAATTCACAACTACTAAAACACAGTGCTCTAAGTAAGAAGGAGAAATGCAGAATCATCTCAGTCACTAATCTGCAGGGTCTCAAGGCAGAAAGAATGAAAAGCTTATTGAGAATTTCTAAGCAGAGGCTCATAAATATAAGATAGTCATAAATTCAGGAAGGATCCAGCAGAGGTGTTTTTCCCCAGAGAGTGGTGAGAATATGGATCTTACAACCAAATGGAGTAGTTACGGTGAATAACATGAATGCATTTGAGGGGAAGCTAGGTAGGTATGTGAGGGAGACAGTGATAGAAGGACGAGCTGAAAGAATTAGATGAAGTGTGGTGGGACAGGGCTCATGTAGAGCACAAACACCAGCCTGGACCAGTTGGGCTGTGTGGCCTGTTTCTGTGTAATATGAATTATTATGGACTAATTTCCAGTGTATGTGATGATGATGGGAAAACTTTGCCCGCAAACACCACATATTAGAAAATCGGTGATACACGGTGCATGATTTTTGATACACTTCTTGGCAGGCTACAATCCCCCCTTTACAGTGTGTGCTTGGAAAACTCATAGTGCCTCATCACATCTCCTAAGAAACCTTTCAAAGTTCTCCCTGCCTCAGTGACAATTGCTATTCAGCCAATGACAAACCATTATTTCTAATGTATAATTTAACCTCTTGCACCCATGTGCCAAGGTTTGCATTAGAAATCAATTGTCCTTGTTTTTTTTTAAACTGCTGTGATTTTGTTTTTATTCATTCTCAGATTGTGAGTGTCATGGGCAAGTTCAGCATTTCTTGCCTGTCCCTAGCTGGCCTTGAGAGAAAGGTCATGGGCCGCCTTCTTGAACTGCAGCATTCTGTGTGATGAAGGTACTTCCACAGGCAGGTAGTAAAAGGATTTTGACCCACCGTTAATGAAGGAATTATATGTCCAATTCAGGATAGTGTGTGACTTGAAGGGAAATTGGAGGAAACTTTCCTGTGGATGGTGTTGAACTTTTTGAGTGTTGCTGGAGATGCACTCAGACAAGTGGAGAGTACTCCATTACTCTCAAGAGAGTGGCTAGACTCTGTCGTATAGGAGATGGTCATCATTTGGCATGTGTGTGGCATGAAGCAGAAAGGAATTTCCAGTCCAGGAGATATTGAGCACAGAATCAATAATAGTAGGTGGGTTCATATATAGGCCAATTTGTAAGGAAAACAACAAATACTGTTGACCACACTTTGCAAATATGGGCTGAACTCAATCGACTGAAATCTTTTATTTTGACGTGTGCTTTAGATAAATTTTGCAATCCATTTTTGCCCATTTTTACAAGGTAAGGCTTTTAGAGAAAGCTTCCACAATGAACCTTCCTTGTGTAAAGGTTCAAAATAGCTACATGGCTAAAATTTATGGTCAGTGAAAGAGTTAAGTCTAGCAAATTGTCTATATTTAACTCTTCTATGACTAATAAAGCCTGAAACAGAATTGGAAGCTATCCTGGTGTGTTGTCAAGGCAGGAATGTTTACAAACTGTAGGCGTAACTTCCACTGAACTATGTGCACATTTCACAGATAAAGCCATTTAGAACAGCGCAGCATAAAACATCAGCAACCATTAGGATAGAATAGCTGCCACATTACCCCGATATGGCAGAACTGACTCAATCCCACCTGCAGTGTTGAACGCAAGCAAGCCTCAGCCCACAGTATCCACTTAAACAGGACAGTGGGAATCAGTGAATCACTGTAGTGAATCACTGCAATGTGTACAAAATCAGTTAAAGGAGCAATTCAAGCTTCCAGCTATTAAAACAACATTTATGGCGGCTATTAAACCCTGAGTTTGATCAGTTATTTCACTTTTTTTAAGCTAGGTGATGCTCCACGATCCAGGTCTTATCCTTTCACTTCCACTCTTTCGAAAATCCTTTCTCACCTTCACCTTTCTTCAGTTTTTTATTTTATTGGTGCAGGGTACGCCATTATGTAATGCTGGACGTTAGCGGCTCTGAACTTTCATTGCACAGGCACTGATTGTTCTTTGTGTTCAAATGGAAGGGTCATTTCAGACATCTGAGATGGAGGTGGCAGCCCTGGCATGCGTTTGAAGCTGATTTTTGTTACCCTAGCTGAAGAAGCATTGGTCAAGGCGTTCCTGGTGTCCCTGCCTCCCTGGAGGTCTGTCTCCATGCCCTCAGAGTTCTCCTCTCCTGACTCACTACTGGACTCATCACCTGTGGCCTGTGCAGCTGTGCCAAGATCCTCTTCCTCCAGCGGGTCCCCCCCTTACCAGCGCCAGATTGTGGAGAGTGCAGCATGCAACCACCATCAGTGACCAATAAGCAACCAGCAGCAAACTATCTCCAAAACTCCTCACGACTCACACTGGCAATGCTGCTGACCCTTTTCACCTTGCCCTTGGATGAGGTTTTTGAGAATGTCAGCTGGCCGTCTGCCCGTTTTGCCCATGCGGTGCGCGCAAAATCACACGGGCAGCTAAAAATCACCGTCGATTGGACTGTTAATGGCCTTAAGTGGCCTCTTAATTAATTGCGGGTGTGGCTCCAGCCCCCATTCGTGACCACCGTGTGAAATACCGTGCAAGTGCACGATGATGTCTGGATGCTCACCCGACATCATCGGGCGCTATTTTATGCCCGAACGGATTGGGCGCGCGCCCACCTGCAGGATGTAACATTCTGCCCTATGTTTTTTTTTCACCGCCTGCAACATTTCAGGCATTTACAATGTAATTCTGGTGAACTTTTTTAAAGATTTTTGCTTTCAGTTTAAAGGCCTAGCACACGCCTGCTTCATTTGATTATTTTCGATACCACAGACACTGATAGGGTGATGGGTCAAATGGTGGCCTATTTCCCTCGGTTTGTCACATAACATGACATTGTTCCAATGGTGCAATACCTTTACAATCCTGAATCTGCACATGGGGGGAGTGCGGGATTGGGTTGGGGGTGGGGTGGTGCTGGCATAATTTTAACTTTAATTGATGGCATAAAATGGGCAACATTTCAAATCAGCTGCTTATATACACCTTGTCAGAATTTGCTTTTCACTGAAGTCCATGGGAAAGGAAACTCAGACGGGACCTGTGACGGGCGACTGATCTGATATCGCCTGTTGCACATCATCAGCAAGAGATAAAATTCCCCCAGCGCTTTTGATACGTAATAGATATATGCAAAACCTGGTGGAATTTGCGCTCTTGGGATGCAACTGAATTTGTATCTATGTTAAATGCTGTTGGCATCAAGGCAAGGAATGGAAAATTGAATAATGCTTTCTGCCTTTTGCACTGGGAGTCAGCATTGAGCATTTCTGGGTTAGGTGTAGCGTGGCTTTGTTGGAGGATCAAGTTTCCTGTATCACAGGTATTCTAACTAGCTCGCATAAAAGGAAATATCAAGGTAGCTTAGATAGAAAATGCTCTCATTCCAAATGTGGAAACTAACCCAGATTTGTCCATGGCAAATAGGAAATATAAAATGCTCCCTTGTTTATAGAAGAATAATGTTCTGCTGATATGTCAATGCATGAACAAAAATGGGAACTTGGGAACAGTGGAACAAGGGTAGGCCATATAACCCCCTAAGCCTGATCATTTCTAATCAGAAAGCAAAATAAAACGCTATTAACTTCTTACTAGAGATGGGGGAATGAGAAAGTTTTGGAAGTGCAAAGCTGGTTACCAAAACTGGATGCTGATTGTTTGATGTGGCATGTATATTCGGTTACCACGAATCCCTTCTGCTGAATAACCGAAACAGGTAGGCACCATAGATCATGTTAATGACTGTAGCCGCTTGTTTGTGAACACAGCTTCCTGCACTAGGCTCCTATTTTCACTCACCAAAACTGTTAACAAAATCAACGAATGCTGTAAACAATACCTGAGGTATTTTGAAAAGCAGACTAGAGTTGGTACAAGAAGCTCGAACATAGCCCCTAAATTATGGGGCAAAAATGTCTTCCATCTTGCCGCGGGCTATAAAGATCTTAGTGGCACTTTTATCTGAGTCTGAAGATCATGGGTTCAAGCCCCAAGGGCTTAAGCTCTTACTTGAGGCTGACACTCCAGTGCAGCACTGAGTCTGCGCAGTTGGAAGTGCCATCTTTTGGATGAGATGTTAAACTTCATCTGGCCTCTCGTGCACGTTAAGGATCCCATCACATTATTCAAAGAAGAGCAGGAGTGGTCTCCCTGGTGTCCTGGCCAATATTTATCCTTCAGTTTACCAGAACAGATAATTTGGTCATTTTTTTCACTGCTCTTTTGTGGAATCTTACTGTCCCTTTGTGTCTCCCTATACTGCCTTAAATGTGACCATACAACTAAATTAAAAATTCATTGTCTGTGAAGCAGGTTTGGAGCTGCTGAAGTTATGAAAGGTGATATCTTACTGCAAGTTAAGTGAACTATGTCTGAACAGATCAACCAAGTTGCTGGAAGGCACAAGTCTAAACAGCACATTGTTCACGTGTCAGTGCAGACTCGATGGGCCGAAGGGCCTCTTCTGCACTCTGTGATTCTGTGATTCATTATTCACTGATAATTATCACTGAATTGGTCATCTCATTTTGAGAGATCATAAGGACGGATAGGTGATGAGAATACCACACTAAAATACATGGTCCATTCCATGTGGAAGATTAGTCAAATATTTGGCTCACTGCTGCACTACACATGCATAGAGGCAATTGCCTGCAGTCTGCATGAATTTCCAACCGTAAAATCAGAACGAGGCTGTTCAGCGGTTATGCCAGGAAACACATCTTCACACAAAATGTTGTGGAAATCTGGAACTCATTCCCTCAAAAACCTTTGAGGCTAGCAGGTAAATTGAAAAATTCAGAGCTGAGGCTGATTGATTTTTTGTTGGACAAGGATTATAAGGGTTATGGAGTCAAGATTTAATACATAGATCAGTCATAATCTTATTTGATGGTGGATCAGACCCAAGGGGCTGAATGGCCTTCTTCTGCTTCTATGGGATAAACCCAAAATACAAAATAAATATTGTTAGGGTTTGGCTAAGTTCCTGACACGATAAACAAATTAGGGGTGATTATGGGAATCTGCTCATAGTGGAATACATCCATTATAAACCTCTTGAAATGAATGATTTATTGAATTGAATTTCATAACATGCTCTGATAGGATTTGAACTCATGACCCCTGGGTTCCTAAGTTCAGTACCCTTTCCAATAAGTTATTCAAAATCAGTAAATTTTCAATAAACCAACTCCTAGACCCAATCATGCCTTTTTAAAAATTCATTCACAAGATGTGGGCTTTGCTGCCTGGATCAAAATTTATTGCCCATTCCTAATTGCCCTTGAGAAGGTGGTGGTGAGCTGCCTTCTTGAACCGCTGCAGCCCATAATGTGTAGGTACTCCCACAATGCTGTTGGGATGGAGTTCCAGGATTTTGATCCCGTGACAGCAAAGGAATGGCAATATATTTCCAAGTCAGGATGGTGAGTGACTTGGAGGGGAACTTTCAGTTGGTGGTGTTCCCATCTATCTGCTGCCCTTCTCCTTCTAAATGGTAGTTGTCATGGGTTTGGAAGGTGCTGTCTAAGGAGCCTTGGTGAATTCCTGCAGTGCACCTTGTAGATGGTACACACTGCTGCCACTGTGTGTTGGTGGTGGACAGAGTGAATGTTTGTGGGTGTGGTGCCAGTTATGTGGGCTGCGTTGTCCTGGGTGGTGTCAAGCTTCTTGAGTGTTGTTGGAGCTGCACACATCCAAGCAAGTGGAGAGTATTCCATCACGCTCCTGGCTTGTGCCTTGTAGATGGTGGACAGGCTTTGGGGAGTCAGGAGTTGAGTTACTCATCGCACGATTCCTAGCCTCTGACCTGCTCTTGTAGCCACAGTATTTATATGGCTTTGGGGAGTCATATCTTGGCTACTTCCTATGATACTGAATGGGAATAAAGACCTGCCGTTGTCAAGCAGCTTCACCATCCCATGTGAGAGTTGGGTCATAGAAACAGCTAAAAGTGATGTGGAAATTATTCACTGTGCTAAGTAAATTTCATGCAAAGCTGCTTTGATCTATATTTCACGTACTCTCCTTAGGGAAGCATTTTTCATTCTGCAGTCAAATGAGAGGAACTGTTTCACACACGCTGATATGTATCAATGGGCTCATTTAAGTCACAGACAGTTCAAAGTGAATGTCCAATGAAGGTACATGAGTATCCATGGAAGGTTAACTAATTCACTACCACAACACCACCAACAACAAAAAATTGTATTTATATAGTGTGTGTTACGATCACATGAATGGGGGGCGGGGGGTGAAATGACTCTCCTAAATTCTCCCATTTCAGGTTTGACCGGTAACAGGGTTTTTGTGGATTTAGCGAGGATGGACTTTGCCAATTCTGTAAGAGTCCCACTATTACTATTTTAAGTTGTAAAGAAACAGCCAGACAGGTTTTCTTAGGTTAAAAAAAGAGCAAGTTAAGTTTATTGAAACTATTTTCCGAATTAAAAAAAACGAGGTAAATCACAACCACCATTCATAGGTCACACGCTTTTGTCTGGGCCCACACACACAACAGTACAGGCGGCAGAATAAGAGGATAGGTGTAAGGATTTATTTACCGTTCATGAAAAAACTAAAAGAAAGGACTATATGGTTAGCTGTTCCTTGACTGGTCTCGATGTGGTGATCCCACATTGCGGGCGTTTTGTTCAGTTGTCTTCTTGGGTGTAGCTGTATGGAATAGATTTCCACATTTTATTTCCAAAAGGTCTTGGTTTGAAGAAAATTTCTCTTCTCAGGATGGTTACTTTGCAACTCCAGACACAATGCTCGAGAGACAGACAGAGAGAGAGAGAGAGACAGACAGAGAGAGAGAGACAGACAGACACTTCTCCAGCAGCCTGTTTCAGTTCTGCATTGTCATTTGATCTCTCTCTCTCTCTCTCTTCTAATTGGTAAGCAGTGCCTTAAAGTACTCTGATAGCTTTATATTCCAGAGAAATTCTGTTAGTCTATGTCTGCGGCAGTTATTGTTTCAGAACAGATAATTGCATTTTGATGTCTCATCTCAGAAACATTTGAAAAGTCTCGGGATAGTGTGAAGCCAACAGGCAATCTCTGAGACCTCTTGAGACCTCAAACCAAGACCTTTTGGAAATAAAATGTGGAAATCTACTCCATACAACTACACGCAGGAAGACAACTGAACAAAATGGCTGCAATGTGGGATCACCACATCGAGACCAGCCAAGGAATATTCTCCCCAGGGGGCTGAATGTCTTTTTCTTAATCCCACTTGGTGGAATGCAGTTGTGTATTGTAACAGTCTGGGCAGTTTCAGAAAAGTTTTCATTGTCTTTAGAGGGTTGCAGTTTTTTTTAAAAAAACTCCAACCAGAAAATGAAAAATTAGAAACTGTATCTTTTAAAAAAAAGTACATCCTCATAACAAGTGCCTTGCATAATAACATGTCATAGGAGCGTTATAAAGAAAAATTTAACACTGAACCACGCTGGGACTAGAAGGGCAGATGGCCAAGAGCTTGGCCAAAGAGATAGGTTTTAAGGAGTGTCTTAAAGGAATAAATAGAGAGGTGGTGATGTGTACTTTGGGAATTCCAGAGCTTGGGGCCTTGGCAGCTCCTAATGATGGAGTAATTAAAATTGGGGATACTCAAGAGGCCAGTATTAGAGTAGCCCAGATATGTTGGAGGATTGCAGACTGGAGGAGATTACAGATGTAGGGGTTGATGAGGCTATGGAGGGATATGATAAAAAGGTTGAGAATTTTTAAAATAAAGGTGTTGCTTGACCTGGGGCTAATGTAGGTCAGCGAGCACAGCAGTGAACAGGACTTGGTGCAAGTAAGGACATGGGCAGCAAAGCTTGAATTACCTCATGTTTACGGAGCGTATAACATGGGAGACCAGCCTGAAGTTCCTTGGAATAGTCAAGCTTACAGGTAACAAAGGCATGAATGAAGGCTTTAGCTGATAGCTGAGGCGGGGTGAAGTTGAGCGATGTTACGGAGGTGGAAAGGCGATCATAATGATGGCACAGATGCCTGGTTGTAAACTCACCTTGGAGTCAAATATGACATCAAGGTTGTGAATAGTCTGGTTCAGCCAGAGTTTGTACCACAAAATCGCAGTTAGGGAAGAGGAGCGCAGAGTGATGGGACATCAATGTGCCATGTTATGAGATGCTGGCACGTTGGATTGGGCCATCTATCAACCAGTATTGAATTAGCACTCTGGGCCTTGTGTTGGGGGAGCTGCTGGTTGGGGTCCTAAAGCTGTAAAA
The DNA here is from genome assembly GCF_017639515.1 of Carcharodon carcharias. Taxonomy (NCBI): domain Eukaryota; kingdom Metazoa; phylum Chordata; class Chondrichthyes; order Lamniformes; family Lamnidae; genus Carcharodon; species Carcharodon carcharias. Next base: position 1,625,318 of record NC_054482.1, on the reverse strand, counting down.
GGAGAGTTGCTAATTGTTGTCTGCTGGTGGCCAAATTCTTAATGCAATTATATGGAATTTTCACTATTTTATCAAAGCTATTTAAAATAAACTGATTAATGTCTACACTAAAATAATTCACAAATGATTGTGATATGGCGACATTACCGAGCCATATCACAGGGTCCGCTCGCCGAAATGTAAAATGACGAGGGATGCCTGACATCACCCCGCGTCATTTCCATTTTCAGACTGGTGGGGGGCGCACTGAATCAGCTGTGCACCCGCCGACCTGTCAACGGCCAATTGAAGCCATTTAAAAACTAATTCAACTGGTTAATGGACCTGCCCGTCCAACGTTAAGGTTAGCGGGCAGGCTGGGAGCCCTGGTGGGCTTCAGATAAAGCACGAAACCTCATCCACGGGCGGGATGAGGTTTCATGTAGGTTTTTAGAAATTTAATAAAAGTTTGATTAAAAGTGATGGACATGTCCCAACTTATTTGACAGTGTTTTATTTTCTCTGCAGTTACCATTTTTAAATTTGGCGCCGATCTACCTGAGACAGCACTTAGCCTCAGGGAGATGAGTGCCCTCTTTCGCCCACGTAAAATGGCGGTGCGCCCCCCAATCGGGGGCACCAATCAGAGACGTGCCCGCACGCGCCCACTCCTGAACTTCCCCCCCCCAATGGGGGGAAAATTCTGCCCTAAGTGTTTGTGCAATAAAGGTTTTGAAATACTTTCAGAGCTGAAGGCAAAACTTGGTTCAAAATTGTCAAATCCCAGTAAAAATCAGTAATCCTGGCACCGGTATTACTGGAGCTCCATCTCAAGGTACACAAGACCAGCTCCAACAGGTTTTACTGGCACCCTTGATTTCCAGTTTTACTGTTTTCCCCTTCTATACATCGTAGCTGTGATGAAGGGGGTGGACTTCTGCCCACTGGGCTCTCCAGGGTCACCTCATTTGCATACCAAATGCCATGGCTGCCCTTTAAAAACAGGATCAGCTGGTGCATCAAAGCTGGGGCAGCTGGAATTGAAATGATACTGGGCTGCAGTTTCTCAGGATAACCGCACATGCCAGGCCAGGTCATTCAGAGGTCAGGCTGCTCAAGTAGGCGTGTAAGATTTGCAGGCCTCGGGTTACAGCTGTCATGAAACAAGGGTCACCCTAGCCTCTTGTTCCGAAGCAGCAATTGATTAACTCTTGTAACATTTGCCCTCTGGTGAAACATTAAAAACAGGACTTGTCCAGACCACAGAGAAGCACCTCCCAAGCATCCATGGGAAACATGGTGAGAAAAGGTCGGGCTTTATTACATGGACTTACTTAGCATATACAGCAGAACCAGGCCATTCAGCCCATCATATCATACCCTTATGTTCCACACAAGTTTCCTCGCAACTTTGTAACGCATCACCACATTTCTCCCTCATCTGGCTTCCCCTCAGCTGCATCTACGCTACTTGACTCAATTATTTTTTGTGGTTACGATTTCCATATTCTGACCATTCACTGGGCAGAATAACACCGGTTGGGGGGGGGGGGGTGGTGGTAAGGGGCAGGGTGCCTGTCCATCCCCCTTCCCCAGATGCACAAGATGACTCTACACTGACCAAGCCCCCACCACAGCCATAAAGTGCTGTGGGGATCATTAGCGAGGACTGAGTGGGACTTCCGCCCTCTGGAGCTGCCGGCAAATCCGATTGGCTGTCAGATCCATCAGGCAAGGTAGCGCCAGAAAGGCATCAGTGGTAGCTGCGGGGATTGCTGGTGAAGAAAGGACCTCGAGGCCTTGGATACTCGGAGCAGGTAAGCTTGGAGCCTTGGGCTGGGAGGGTTTGGGAAGGTTAGGCAGAGGGGCAGTGGGGGTGAAAGAGCGGGTTTAATGGAGGGGGCGGATATGAAGAAAAGGGGTACAGGCTATGGGGGGGCGGGGGGGGGTGTCGCCCCCTCGATTGTCAAAGGGCAACCCCTGAAGAGCGACCAATCCCCCACTTTCCTTCCCACCTTTTAAACACTTCAGTTTACAAACCGGCCTTCCCATACCTGCCCTGCTGCCCACGCCAAACGCTTTGTGGTGTGGGCCACATAATATCAGGGCCAATAGGCCCAATAACAAGCATCATCGACCCTTGATTGTTGCTTTAAATATGGCGGGCAGGTTGTTGATTTCAGTGGCTGCAACTCTGACCGTGTTGTGGAGGTGAGCTTGGGAGTGGGCGGGAAGTGGGATAGGCACCCACCCCATTTTATGTCCCGTCTCCCCCCACCTCCCCCCCCCACCCATCGTGGGAAACATGCCCTCCGGGGGCACGTAAAACTCAGCCCTCTGAGTGAAAATGTTTCTCCTAGTTCCCCATTGGATTTATTGGTGACTATCTCACATGTTGAAGGTGAACTGCCTATAGGAATAAATTCGCTGCGGTTTGAATTGGTTCAGTGTTTTGAGTTTGTTACTTCTCAGGAGGTCTGGTTGTTTGTTTGTTTGAGTGTGCTGGAAAACCATAGGGAGGGATTTTTAGCTGAGTGGGTGGACGTACACCGGACACGCTCGAGCGTACAATGACGCGCGATGTTTCGGTCAGCGGGCGCGAGCGGGAGTTGGCAGCGCGCTCGCCGACAATTAACAGGCCTATTCAGGCCATTAACAATGTAATTGAAGTAAGTTTTTTGATGCCCGTCCAACCTTCCTTACGGTTGCCGGGCAGGTGAAAAGGCCAAGCAGCCTTTGCATTTTTTGGTGGAACCTCATCCACAGGCCGGATGAGGTTTCGATCTGTCATTAAAAAAAACTTCATCCTAATTTCTAGCATGAGACGTTGTGAGACATAACATTTCTGATACAGTCACATGAGGAGACATGTTAGTTCACATTTTAAAACTCTTTATTTTTTAATTTGCAAAACTTTTCATCTCCCTGAAGCAGTTCTGTGCCTCAGGGAGCTTTCCCTGCCTGCACTTGTGTGCATGTATGAACTTGCACGCTTGTCCTCCTCCCCACCCACAAAGCAGCTCTGAGGCACACGCTTCAGGCTGGGTGGGCCTTAAATTGGCCCGCCAGTGTGAAATCGCAGTCCAGCCCCGATCGCGGGCAGGGGTCAGCTTCCTGAATACCTCCGCCGCCCCCCCCCCTGCCCCCGCTGAGCCCCTCCCTCCAACAAAGGAAAAGTCCTGGCCATAGCTCCATGGACTGTGGGCGAAATCGTCCCAGGTTCGCAAAAAGTCATTTTACCTGTGGCCACAATAGCTGTTCCCACCTCATTAATTATACAGCCACAGGAAACATGCATTCTCAACATTCCCGTCACACCGTTACCTTGCCGCTACCTCACACAGGGCACCATATTTTAGCTGCAGCCGCACACACACTTCTCAATGCTTGTCTAGGACTGCTCCAGTGAAGACTTGGCCCCCAAAAGCCAAGAAGAGTGGAGCCCCCGATTCAGTGACGCATCCCTGGGACGCTTTCTGGACACCGTGGAGACCTGCCATGATGTCCTCTGCCCCTGCTCTGGCTACAGGAGGCCCATCAGTTTCACCACTGGCTAGGGAGGTTGTGACAGAGGTGGTCAGTGCCTGTGCTGCCAATGAGATCGGCCATCCAACGCAGAAAACAGTTCAATAATCTCATCCATGCTGCCAGGGTAAGGCAACCATCTCATCACTCGAAACTCACACACACAAGGCCAGCACACATTCACTGGCATCTCACTCACTGCCAGCTCAAGAGACATCACCACTTCACCACTCAGTCTCTCACACATACCCTCACATCTCCATCTGGCCTCATCCCCTCTAGAGACTGCCTCCTCAGCCCTCACCATCTTGAGGCCACGTGTACAGATCAACATGTACCTACACACACACACACACACACCTTGGGATACCCTCGTTCCCCAGTAACGCCTTCACCCTGCAGCCTCTTCTCTTGCCTGAGGCCACTTCTCCCACTTCCCTAAGCAAGCCCTAGCCCCGCAGCCATTGAAAAGCCAGCCCTGCCTTATGTCTGGTCTGGTAGGTAGAGACCTGCCCGTAAGCCCCCCTGGTAGTGATGTGGTGCTGCCTGTGAAGCCTGGCGCTGATGAACATGAGTGCTGCCCGAAGCGAGGTAGGCAAACAAACCTCTTAAACAAAGTGCAGCCCTGCCAGGTGCATGTTGCTCATGTGCAGTTGTGAAGCACGCCAAGGTGTCCGGATGATCCAGCGTGGGGGGATGATTCCAGTGAGCAGGGCTTCTAATTAGGTGCAAATGTATTAAAATGACATTCTCAACGTGCAGTGGTGAGGAGTGAGGCTTGCCATTGACAGGGGGAGAGGACGATCGCAAACCTGTTTCACGATGGTGTGAAACCAATTTTTGGGCTTTTCGCCATATTGTCCTCCCCCTGCCCACCGTGATGCCCGACCCCAAGGGGGCCGGAAAATTCCAGCCTGTATTCTCTTTTAAAACTTGTAAGGACATTGCATTAACTATTTTTGGGATTTTTTTTAAAGTACAAATGTTCACCTTGGGCTGTGAGCAAGCATGCTTTTTCCAAGAAATCACCTGACTTGCATGGCACTTGAGGTGGAGAGCTATTTGCATATTTGAACAGTAATTACTTTAAAGGCTGGGGAAAAAAGAACTGTTTTAAATGCAAAGTTCCTGGTGATTTACTGGAAAGCATCTGATAAAGATGAGCTTTATGTTTTGAACTTGTTTTTTGAACTCAGTTGCAAATGAACTAAGAAGGGGAATAGCTGCCCAGCTCACGCTCTCCTTGCCTTGCTTGAATTACCCTGTGATTATCAGTATCTAGCTAGGGATCCTCATCTCAGTAAAACTTGGCTGTATTTGGAAACCCGAGAGGCTGAATCAAGAAGGATTGGTCCAGCTCTATCCTTCTCCATGCCGGAGCTCCATTGGTGAGAAGCACCTGAGGCCTAATGGGACTAGTGGCCTGTCTTCACACAAGAGGGAACACCAGATCGACAATGTCAAAACCCTTTGAACCCTTTCTATAAAGTCTTTCTTCAACCGTCCATCTGTGCAGAGATCCTATTTGTTTGTACTTTGTGTGTGTGTGTGTATGTGTGTGTGTGTGTGTGTGTGCATGTTTGTATGTGTGTGTGTGTGTGTGTGCGTGTATGTTTGTATGTGTGTGTGTATGTGTATGTGTGTGTGTGTATGTTTGTATGTGTGTGTGTGTATATTTGTGTGTGTGTATGTGTGTGTGTATGTGTGTGTATGTGTGTACGTGTGTGTGTATGTGTGTATGTGTGTGTGTGTGTGTGTATGTGTATGTGTGTGTGTGTATGTGTTTGTGTGTGTATGTGTGTGTGTGTGTGTGTGTCTGTATGTGTGTGTGTGTATGTGTGTGTGTATGTGTGTGTGTGTATGTGTGTGTGTGTGTGTGTATGTGTGTGTGTATGTGTGTATGTGTGTGTGTGTATGTGTGTATGTGTGTGTGTGTGTGTGTGTGTGTGTGTGTATGTGTGTGTGTGTGTGTATGTGTGTGTGTATGTGTGTATGTGTGTGTGTGTGTGTGTGTATGTGTGTATGTGTGTGTGTGTTTATGTGTGTGTGTGTGTGTATGTGTGTGTGTGTGTATGTGTGTGTGTGTATGTGTGTATGTGTGTGTGTGTGTGTGTGTGTATGTGTGTATGTGTGTGTGTGTGTATGTGTGTGTGTGTATGTGTGTGTGTGTATGTGTGTGTGTGTGTGTGTGTGTGTGTGTATGTGTGTGTGTGTGTGTATGTGTGTGTGTGTATGTGTGTATGTGTGTGTGTGTGTGTATGTGTGTGTGTGTGTGTGTATGTGTGTATGTGTATGTGTGTGTGTGTGTTGGGATACTTTAAAAGGGACAGATAGTTACAATTCCAGGGGCTGAAGTTTCTGGTTGGTGGGGCAGGGTCAGGGAGCTGGAGTGGGTGCAGGCTGGCGCAGACTCGATCGCAGCCCGTGATTGGGTCTGTGCCGCCATTTTACACGGGCAGGCCAGTTAAGGCGTGACTCCCGAGTATAGCAGGAGTGGGCGGACAGCAGCGGGAGTGCATTGTCCACTGGGTCCAGTGGCGACCCAGCAGCCTGTTTATCTGAAGCGTTATCAGCCTTTGCAAGGTTGCTCACAATGGCAAGTGCAACGGCTCACCAGAGGGCCTCTGGTGAACAGGCCAGGCTGGAGGGTAGAGAGGGGGCCAGTTTTCCAGATGACTGCCTTGTTGCCCTCCTCAAGGAGGTGGCAGCATGTCCTCCCCAGGACGGAAGGAGGAGGCCCCCCCCCACATGACGAAACATGTCTGGGAGGAGGTGGCAGAGGTGGTGAGCTCCCGTGATGTGATGCGGTGCAGCTGGATCCAGTGTCGCAAGTGCTTCAACGCTCTGGCAGGGTGAGTACCATATTGGCATTGGTCATGTAACTAAGCAAACTTACTCCCCTGCTGCACCCCCACCCTCCAAGTGTTGTGACTGCATTCAATCATTGAGGACATGTGCCCTCTGCTGGGTGGCCCAGCAGATAGTGCCTGTGCTGAGGTCACCCTGAGAGGGTGATGAGGAGATGTGTTTTGCCCCTGTAGCATGTGTTACCCTGAGTCCCACATGACTGGTCTGGGGGCAACCTGGAGGAGCTGCACCTGGGCGCTGTGTTAGAGCTCCAGGACATGTCCAAGTCAGGGTGGTGACCTGCTGGGAGGGGAACTTCAAGGTGGGGTGGCAATGAACCATCTGCTGCCCTCTGCGCTCCATGTGCTTGCGCCTCCTTGCTATGGAAGGATATAGTGTGTGGTGCCTAATGTGATAGAGTCAGCATGTGTCCAAGGTGAGTGGGGGTGAGGAGACTCAGGAGCCCTGATATGTCCCATTCTGGTTGGGGTGACCATGCGTGAAGAGAGTCCATGTGCAATTTTCACTAATCAATGCTGGTCTCTCATTTTCAGGAGAGGAATGGTCATAACGCGGCAGAGCATGTGAGGACTGACAGCGGTCAGGCACAGATCGCCATTCTTAGCCACTTCGAGCAGGAGGCCCTGGATCTGGAGAGGCGCCATGCACCCAGGTCCACTTGTATCGGTGAGGCTGGGGTACCCGGCCAGGTATTTATGCCCAACAGTGAGGTCAGCATTGTTCTCCCAACAGCCACAGCATTGCTGAATGTTAAATGATTTAATTTTGCAACAATGGCTTGACCGTTGGTTATGGCAGGATGAGCGCATAATGATCCCGGGGACAGGGATGAAATATGACATTGTCTCCACGTTAACTGACCCACTGTCCTTGTTCTTCCTTTCAGCATCATTGGAGCAGGGCCAGGAGGAGGAGCAGGTGCCCCCTCTCACACCTGAGGGGCCTGAAGTCTCACCAGCGTCACACCATTTCTGTGAGGCAGGCACCAGCACAGATACAGTCACCTCGGTGGGGATTCAAACATCGCCTAGTGTCCTGGGGCACAGCGGTGAGGGCACTTCACAGTCATTGGAGGAGCTGGCAGAGACAGAGTGCCCATGGTGCCAGCAGTCGGAGGACTGTAGGGGGCCAGGCACATGCTCAGTCGGTGCCTGATGATGTGTCTCTGGAATCGTCCGCAACGCAACAAACGCAGGAAATGCGGCCGGGTGTGCAGGAGCATCTGGGGGAGATACATGAGGCTATGCTTGGCTTGGTCTCCATGGTGGAGGAGTCTACGTGGACGATCGCCAATTCAAAGAGCCACATGTCCAAGTGCCATGCGTCCTCCATGGAGAGAGTGGCGGCTCTCATGGAAAGGCTCCTCCAGGAGACACATCAGGGCTTCCTGGGGATGCGCTCTAACCAGCAAGCCCTCACATCAGCATTGACCTCAACTGGTCAGTGCCAATGTAGGAGATGGTTTGGGCACCAACTTTTCCAGCTCGGTGTCCATCCATCCACGGTGAGCAGGGAGGTCCGAAGCGACCTCACATTGGCGCAGCAGCTGCCTGGCGTCTCTATAGGCTCCTCTCAGGGCACTCTGGATGTAGGCGGCAGCTCCTCCGTCCCTCTCCCAGTGACCATAGCATCTGGTGAGGCTGCGACGACTGGGGAGGTGCCAGCTGTGGGACTGGCAGCTCCCTCCCAGGCGGGACCAGCACAGGCTCCACGGGCCAGAGGATGACCGCCAAGGTCATTGAGGCCAACAGGACAGCAGGGTCAGCAGGCTGGCTCAGATACCACTCCCAGCGATGGGGCGGCACCAAGACCTAGCACCCGGAAATAAAAATATAAGGCACCTTAGGCACACCACGGGTTACTCACTGGTGTTTTTGTGTTGGCCTGAGATGAGGTCCTTATGATTTGTTTTGATTTGTAAAACTATTGTATTTTTTTGGAATAAGTTGGTTTGCTTGACATATTAAATTCAGCTACGTCACCATGGCTGAGGGTGCCTCTTTTCTTTTGCACGTATCTAGTTTCCAAAACTGTAATAAGTGCTTGGTTGGACATTCAGCTTCATTAACAAGGCCTTTAGTGACTGTTCTTAACCTGGCAGATTTTGCACTTAGGTGTCGAGTATGGAGCCTATAGCCCAGGCTTGTCCTGGAGGTCCATATGTGGTGTACTAGCTGAAGGTTCATTGGGTTAAAGCCTCCCGGGTGTCCCTGCCTCCCTGGAGTATGCCCGGGTCAGCGTCCACCCCCTCAGCGTTGCCCTGTGCCTGCTCATCCTCGGACTCACTGCTGGACTCATCGTGTGCAGCCGCAGCCACTGCATCTACATCTTCGTTGTCCACTGCATCCCCCCTTTCCAGCACAAGATTGTGGGGAGCGCAGCATGTAAACACTATCACCGAGACACGATCTGGGGGGTACTGGAGTGCGGTCTAGGCATCAGAAGCTCATCTTGAGAAGACCGATGGCTCTCTCCACCACAGCCCTTGTGGAGCCGTGGCTCCTATTGTACCGCTGCTCAGCTTCTGTTCTTGGATGGTGGAGAGGCATCATGAGTCACCTTCTGAGGGGATAGCCCTTGTCACCCAGCAGCCATCCATCCAGCCGGGCTGGAGCACTGAAGAGCCCCGGCACCTGGGAGTGTCTGAGGATGTAGGTGTCGTGGGAGCTGCCTGGGTACCTTGCACAGACTTGTAGAATCAGCATCCTGTGGTCACACACTATCTGCACATTCATGGAGTGAATCCTTTCCTGTTGACAAAAGCACCGGGCTCAACTGCTGGTGCCTTGATGGCCACATGAGTACAGTCTATAGCACCCTGGATGGAGGGGGAAACCAGCCTCTGGCTCACTGTGTCTGACTTGCCTGGTCCCAGCGGAAGTGGATGAAGGTCAATGCCCGTCTGAACAGAGCGTCTGTAACCTGCTTGACACAAGTGTGGACAGCTGATTGGGAGACACTGCAAAGGTCACTCACCGAGCCCTGGAAGGAGCCAGAGGCATAGAAGTTAACGGCAGCTGTGACCTTTAGAGCCACTGGCATGGGGTGTCCACCCACACAGCTAGGGGAGATCTCAGGCCCAATCATCTGACAGATATAATTGACTGTCTCCCTTGAGATACAGAGCATCCTTCGGCACTGCACCTCAGTCATATTGAGGTAGCTGCTTCGTCGCTTGTATATCCTGGCAGCAGGATAGTGGCATCTTCTGTGGCCCCTTCCACCTTGGACAACCTCTTGGCCCCACACCCCTTGTGCCTGTGCCTGGCCTCCCAAAGGTGGCGCCCCTGGAGGCTGAATGTGCACTTCTGGTCTCCTCCCCCTTCTAGCCCTCCCTTCCTCCTCACAGGAGCTGCCTCCAGTGGAGAGTTCAGCTCCCATTCCCAGGCTAAGGAAAGGCTTCTGAAACCTGCAGGCCCAGAAAAGATTCCTGACTGCAGAGTGTTGACCTGAAGGTTAAGAGTCCAGAAAAAGCAGCTGGGATGTGTTTTGAAATATTGCAGATCACACAGGCAAGTTTCAAAAACTTTCAGAAATAAATACTTGACTGTGCACACTCGCGAACACAGTGGGGTCTCTTATCCCGCCCGTGGATGAAGTTAATACAAATGGCTCCTACCCGCCTGCCCGTTGTGCCCGTGCAATGACCCGAAGATTGTATGGGCACCAAAAAATCAGCATCGATTGGCGCCATAAGAGCCTTAAGTGGCCCATTAATTAATGGCGGGCGCGCGTCAGACATCATCAGGTCCCTGCCCAGCAAAATATCATGATGGCGTGCGGTGATGTCGGGACGCTTGCCCGAGGTCACTGCGTGTCACTGTGTGCGCGGATGTGCGGGGCTCACCCCCACACGCCAACCGGAAAATCCTTCCCCAGATTACAAATTGTGCGTTAACTAACTTTTGCAATTTGTTCCACAAAAGAATTTTTGTTTCATTATAAATCAGTCATTCTGAGTTTATTGAAAGAAGCCTGGTTAAAGTCTCTTTTATTCTAGGTTTAATGGGAGCGAAGATAAATAATTGGCCATTTTTGAGTGAATTTAACATTGACATTAATGTTGGAGTGGTGGGTCTAGATCAACTGCGCACTCCTCCTATCCTGGCCGTAACAAGTAAGACACAAATGTAGAATGAGATTATGGAAGGGTTGGAATAGACATGATAGATGCAGCAGTGCAGGTTTTCCAAGGTGCCGGATTTAATCTGAGCAGGATGTACCATCAATAACATGTCTATGCATTTCTCCGACTACCAAGACACATTCTTCATGAATTTGAGTTCCATGTTCCTCACTCATCAGAACATCCAGAATCCACTCCACTGGGAATTTTACTTCTGATTCTTTGTGAATAGCAAATTGGTGAAGGGTGAGAACTGAGCTAGGGAACACAATGCACTACAGTTTCAGATCCATCATGGCACTGAATCCTTCCTCTCAGAACTCAGATGGTCCTCTCAATTTCCACACTAGCTATGAAAATACACGTACAGCTGGCGAGGTTGGCAAGTGTTATCATGACCCATGAAGTCTTGTAAGAGCAAAATACTGCGGACGCTGGAAATCTGAAATGAAGACAGAAAATGCTGGAAACACTCAGCAGATCTGGCAGCATTTATTTAGAGAGAAACAGAGTTAGCATTTCAGGTCGATGACTATTTTCAGCATTTTCTGTTTTTATTAAAACATGTATTGTGCCTTTCTCGCAGAAGCCATCTTCACATTTGACAGCCTTCCCTAAACACAGCTGGGAGGCTGGACTGTGTCAGAGTCTTGAGACAAGTCCGCATTATTGTGCTGTCAACATGGACAATTCATTGTTGCTGATCGTAAACAATAAGAGATTTTGGAATCTGCTTCTGTTAAAAAATTCAGTGAGTTTGTAGTAAAGGCCTGAAATGGCCTAACAATTTGGTCAACATCATCATCAGTCAAAGAGTTTCAGTGGGTCACAATCCTTTGTCCAAAGTGCCTGAAGGCTTGCAGAAGGCTGGGATTATCATGTGGGCAGGTCATCTATCAACTTCAGTTAGCATAGAGTGAATAAAAAGTGGAGAGAGAAAGAATGAATAATAATAAATACTTTTGTCAAGTTGATGATATGGCCATACTTTTGGTATAGCGTGATGCTTAATAACACCAAAGGCATGGCTTCAGGCTCTGTATTGGCTGAGGTGGATCTTGGGGCCTGGCCCTTCTCCTTGCCCATTGTGATATCATGGCATCATAGAAAGACTGCTAGAGATAGAGATGTCAGGAGAGTCCACCCACGGTGGTTGACAGGGCCCTCAACCGTGTCCTGCCCATCTCCCACGCATCCTCCCTCACACCTTCCACTCTCTCCCAGAAACATGATAGGGTCCCCTTTGTCCTCACTTATCACCCCACCAGCCTTTGCATTCAAAGGATCATCCTCCGCCATTTCCGCCAACTCCAGCATGATGCCACCACCAAACACATCTTCCCTTCACCCCCCCGGCAGCATTCCGTAGGGATCGTTCCCTCTGGGACACCCTGGTCCACTCCTCCATCACCCCCTACATCTCAACCCCCTCCCATGGCACCTCCCCATGCAACTGCAGAAGATGCAACACCTGCCCCTTCACTTCCCCTCTCCTCACCGTCCAAGGGCCCAAACACTCCTTTCAAGTGAAGCAGCATTTCACTTGCACTTCCCTCAATTTAGTCTACTGCATTCGTTGCTCCCAATGTGGTTTCCTCTACATTGGAGAGACCAAATGCAGACTGGGTGACTGCTTTGCAGAACACCTTCGGTCTGTCTGCAAGCATGACCCAAACCTCCTGTCACTTGCCATTTGAACACCCCATCCTGCTCTCATGCCCACATGTCCGTCCTTGACCTGCTACCTTGTTCCAGTGAAGCTCAACGCAAACTGGAGGAACAGCACCTCATCTTCCGACTAGGCACTTTACAGCCTTTCGGACTGAATATTGAGTTCAACAATTTTAGATCATGAACTCTCTCCTCCATCCCCACCCCCTTTCTGATCCCCCTTTTTTTCCAATAATTTATATAGATTTTTCTTTTCCCACCTATTTCCATTATTTTTAAATGTATTTCCATCCATTATTTTATCTCTACCTTTTAGCCTATTTTGATCCCTTCCCTTCACCCCTCCCCACCCCCACTAGGGCTCTCTGTACCTTGCTTGTGCTGCTTTCTACCCTTAATTAGCACATTCCTTAGATAATATCACCACCTTCAACACCTCTTTGTCCTTTTGTCTATGACATCTTTTGGCTATCTCCACCTATCACTGGCCCTCTATCCAGCTCTACCTGTCCCACCATCCCCCCTTAAACCAGCTTATAATTCACCTCTTTTCTATTTTTCCTTAGTTCTGTTGAAGAGTCATACGGACTGGAAACATTAACTGTGTTCCTCTCTGTAGATGCTGCCAGACCTGCTGAGTTTTCCAGCTATTTTTATTTTTGTTCAGGAGAGCCGTGTTTAGCCACTTTTGGACAACTGAAGATACTACATGAATTGCGAGAGATCTGAGTGTAGCTATTCCTTGAAAATGAGCCGACAAAACCCCTGTCTGAAAGTGATCAAAGATTGACGTCATGCAGCCAGATGTTGTGAAACTAACTACGTTATCTTTATGAGAAATGCACTGTCACCTGTGAACCGTTTGGCCCTGCAATGTTTTTCTTTAGTTAAGAAGAAATTGGTGTAATTGAGAAATTAAAATCCTCTTTTTATTCGTACCCGGTGGTTTCATGCACGACTCTCAAAGCAGGTGCATGTTGTGAGGCGGTAAGTCTGGTGAATACCACAGAGATGTTGTTTAGTAAAAGGTGTCAATGTATGTGTGAAACGTTGGTCTGCTGAGAAACTCTCAATGAGCAGGGGAATAACGGTCGTGATGGTTTAATGGGGATTTCATGAAACGTGCTGCCCCTATTTTACTGAACTCTACCTTTGCAGCTGTTGGTGGTTAGGTGTTGTTTTTCTTCAGAAAGGATTTGTTTTCTCTTTGTCTCTAATTTTTGTTGAATTTTATTCAATTTTATTTTCTCTTTTTATTTCCTGTCATGAAGGCAGTATCTCATGCTGTACGATTCTCCTCAGAATCTCAAAGACACATTCAAGACGCTTCTCCTGCACTAACTCTTAACACGAACCTAACCACAGTTCCTTTAAATGGATCCTCCACTTCCATGGTGTTGCCCCTTTGCACTATCGCCATGGGCTTCACCCTGATCATCAGTCTTGGGGCAGTGGCTCAGCCATGATATAACTCCAAATTCCTTCAAAGCTGGACCAGGGGAAAGAACATTAAAAATATATTTTTCTTGCAACTACATTTAGTTGGAAAGATATTCACAGGATTCAAAACAAACTTTGCTCATGCCAATATAGTTGCTAAACGGTTACTGTAATGAATACTGGGCGATGCTTGCACGTTTGAATGTGACTTCACCCTGGGAAATCTGTGGATCTGCTCCGAGCACATTGGTCTGGACATTAACAGGGTTGGGTTACATAGTTCAGGGTGATCAGATGGTGAAGCTTCAGATGAGTGCAGTGGATTTTTATCATATAATATTACCCCTGACACTGCAGCACCCCCTCAGTACTGCATTGAAGTGTCAGGATTTTACGCTCGTCACCAGACTTGAACTCACAACCTTCTGACTCAGCAGAAGTAATGAGGGGCCTGCCACTGAACCAAGGCTGGCAACTAGACATCAATTTTAAACTGCCTCTGATGGTGGAAATCAGACAGGGGCATTTAAAATATGGATACCTCTTAGTCCCTCTGAACCCACTGCCTTCTTGCCATGGCTTTCACATTTAGCTGCTCCTTTCAACAGATGAGCTGGGTAGCAGCAGGAAGGAAGTAGGCATTTGGTGGTGTCATCAGTACCCAATCTGCAATTTGAAGCTGAAGGCCAGGGAAGGGGAGGGGATGGGTGGGAGGAGATGGGGGCTGGAAGTTGGGGCTATCTCACTGTCGGGAACATTTGGGAGCTAGATCCTGAGGCCCAGAAACTGGAAAGCTTTCTTGCAGGCCAGGAGGGGCAGCTCCAGCCCCACAGAGAACTATTGGGCCTCCATTATGCTGGGCTACCTCTCTCTGTAATGTGGCCAGAACCTTCCCCCCAACCCCCCACCCCGCCCTTGGTTTCTACAGCAATCACCACCACCCCCACCCATCCATACACACACATGCACACACACACACACACACACCACTGATTGTCAGGGACTGGCTGTAGTGAGAAGCATCCCATTAAAGGGTGGCGGGGAGGGTGGGGGGGGCACAGCTCCTTGATATAAACAGTTGAAAATTTACCCTTGTGTTCTATAAAGGATAGGCCAGTAAAGCGGTAGGTGTGGTTACAAATAAGTACCTTTGTAGTTTATGACCTGTTGTGTTCTCTGAGCTGTTGAATGCTTTGAATTAACAGAACAGATCTCCCTCTTGATCCAGCCGGCAGAGGTTTCCACCCATTCTACATTGGCCTGCTGCTTCTTCCAGGACTAACCATCCAAATCCAGGCCTCACAGTAATGCTGGACACTAGGAATGTCGCAGCTGGTGCTTATCGCTAGGACATGGGAAAAGGGGGAGGGCTTCAATTTTTGTAGTTTCCCAAGGGAGTCTGGTCGATAATGGGCTTCTCATTTGGTGTTCCAATGCCTCCAAGCTTTTAAAAGAAATCTCCAGCTTGCCCTGGGACAGCTGGTCATGCCCATTATTGCAGTAAAGATTCCAATCCACCATTCCTCACTATCCATCCAAAATGAACTTCTGGATCCTGGTGGAATCTTCCTGAAAGCCTACCTAACATATTCAAATAACCATGACCCAGTGGTCAGGGCTGCAGCCTACAGAATTCCTCCTCCATTGAAGACCCATGGAAGTCAGGGGGAAAATAGTCCACAATATGTATCACTTAGAACACAGTATCAGTCGTTGCTTAGTTGGTGGGTGCTATTTTATTGCAAGTGCTTTTATGGCTTCACACATACATTCTTACAATACAGAGGTTTATTCAGCCTAGCATGCTTCAGCCAGGTCTTTGAGAGAGATATCTGCCAGGATTTAGTTCCTGTGACAAGGGCCCCCTTCACCCCTTGGAAACCAGTGGGAGCCCCACTTCACTTCTGTGGGGAGGCCTGACACCTTTTAAATGCACTCAGGTGCTTAACTGGCCGGCGTCAGGTCTCCCACGGGATCAAGGACCCTGGAAGGTGGAGATCCCCTTCCCAAGAGCTGCTGACCAGTCGGAAGCTGACAGCTCTCCATTGGCAGAAGTGCCACCCAGACCGGTGGCTGCTGGTAATGCTCTGAGTCCTACCTAGAAGATCTCCATGGATCCCAGGAGACAGGTGAGTGAAGTGGGATGGGGATCGTGGGGAGGGTCGCTGGATTGGACCAGGGGGATCAGCAGTGATTTTCAGCGCCCCAGCCACCCTCTGGCCCCCCCCACACCCCCATTCCTGATGCTGGGTCCCTCGATCAGGCACTGACTGCCTGTCAACAAGGTACCACCCCCTACTTCTCAGAGGCTGCAAGTTTGCTGGGCAGTCTTTGTGAGTCATGGGAAACCCATGTGAGTCCTTTAAGGCCCCTGGTGAGCCTGATTGGCATCCTGCATCCAGCAGGATCCGGGGTTTTCCTGACCCCAGGAATTGGATGCGGCTACTCCCGCCTGATTCCTGCAAACTGCAACACCCCAAACCCCCCCACCCCCCCCCCCCCCCCCCCCCCACCGCCGTCATAATGCCAGCTCAGGAGGGTTGAATTAGATTCCTCCATTCATTTAGTCCCACCTGCCTGCTCTTCCCTCACAGCATCTGGCTACCAACCTCCTGCCACCGGAAACAGTTCCTCCTTATTTGCCCTGTCAAAATCTTTATAATTTTGAACATGTCTTCATAATCTTCCCTTAATCCTCTCTGGTCTAAAAGAGAAGAATTCCAGGGTGGGATTTTCCAGCCCCTCAAGTCAACAGATCTTTACTGGTCTGTCAACTTTTCCATTCTGCTTGTGACAATTCCCACAGTGGGCCGGACCGGAGAATGTAGGTCCCTGTCTTTCTACATATTTTGCCTCTATTTTACTGTTACATTGAAATGATTAGTGCGTTCCTCACTGTTTTGCAGACCAATTTTATTGTCATGCTTTCATTTTCAATTGGTTTTACATGTGATCACTGGTCTCTTTGATGTTTTTGTGTGACCAGCGGATAAATTCTCAGGATTGCTTGAGGTTACCCACGCTTGTTACCTTTGCACTTGACACAGTTTCAGTTATCATTCGAGTGTGTCAAGCTGCCAATCACTTCCGTGCAGGTGATAGGGGAGAGAGCGACACCAATGAGTCATCGCCCTGATGATTCAGGAAGGTGGATACAGGCCAGCTCAGCATTCAGTTTGTGAGTGGAAGTGTTGTGGCAGGTGTTGTGGTGGGTTGGGTAGTCGGTCTGAACCCATGGACGAGGGCCCCTGGAAACAAGA
Source organism: Carcharodon carcharias (assembly GCF_017639515.1). NCBI lineage: Eukaryota > Metazoa > Chordata > Chondrichthyes > Lamniformes > Lamnidae > Carcharodon > Carcharodon carcharias. Next base: position 1,608,449 of record NC_054482.1, on the reverse strand, counting down.
TAGTCCTCAGTGAGTTGAGTATGGATTGGTGGTGGTGGCAGGAGTTGTGGGGTTGGGGGGAGGTGGGGGGGAGGTGGGGGTGGGTGCGGCTGGGGGGAGTTGTTGTTGGGGTTGGTGTCTGGTGTGGGTATCTGGTTAACAAGTTTGTCATTGAATGAGGGGTGTGAAGCCCAGGGAAGGGGATGCCCAAAGCAACATTTTAAAATACTTTTCAAGTCACTTACTGGGGCCTCCTGAACAAGGACTCTTGTTACCGCCATCTTTCATCGAACCATAGAAATTCACATCAGGCCATTCAGCCCAATGTGGTCACACCGGCCAGTAAGTAACCATCTAGCCTAATCCCATTTTCCAGTTCTTGGACCGTAACCCTGTATGTTACAGCATTTCAAGTGTATATCCAAGTGCTTTTTAAATGTTCAGAAGGTTTCTGACTCGACCACCCTTTCAGACAGTGAGTTCCAAACTCCCACCATCCTCTTGGTGAAAAAAAGTCCCCCATGAAACTCCTCTAAATCTATATCCACTTTTCACTGACCCCTCAGCCAAGAAGAATTGTGCTTTCCTATCCACTCTATCTGGAGCCTTCATAATTCCATGCACTTTAATCAGATCTCCCCTCAGCCTTCTCTGTTCCAAAGTAAACAATCCTAATCCATCCAATCTCTCCTCATAATTAAAATTCTCCAGTCCAGGCAACTTAAATCTCCTCCGGATCCTCTCTGGCACAACCACGTTTCTGCTATAGTGTGACGACCAGAACTGCATGTAGCGTTCCAGTTGTGTCCTAAAAAATGTTTCATACAATTCCAGCATAACTGCCCTGCTCTTATATTCTATGCCTTGGCTAATAAAGGTGAGTATCCCATAAGCCTTCTTGACCACCCTGCTACCTCTCCAGCTACATTCGGGGATCTGTGAACAGACACCCCAATGTGCCTCTGATCTGGTTGGTTAGAACCTTTCCATGTAGGCCTGTGGTTTGTAATGGTGTCTGCCTCCTGATGAACCAGGAGTGGGAAGCCATTCAATGGCTGAACTGAGGCATGTGAAAATGCTGAGGTGTGAAGCGCATGAAAAATATATTTAAAAAAAACATATATATATTTAAAAAATTATAAATTATTGGAAAAAGGGGGATTGGAAATAATTTATAATTTTTTAAATATATATATATTTTTAAATATATTTTTCATTTCCCATCTATTTCTATTATTTTTAAATTTATTTCCATCCATTGTTTTATCTCCACCTTTTAGCCCATTTCGATCCCTTCCCCCCCACCCCACCCCCACTAGGGCTATCTGTACCTTGCTCGTCCTGCTTTCTACCCTTAATGTCACCAATTAACACATTCCTTAGATAATATCACCACCGTCAACACCCCTTTGTCCTTTTGTCTATGGCGTCTTTGGCAATCTCTTCTTTGCCACCACCTATCACTGGCCCTCTATCCAGCTCTACCTGTCCCACCCACCTCAACCAGCTTATATTTCACCTCATTTCTATTTTTCTTTAGTTCTGATGAAGAGTCATACGGACTCGAAACATTAACTGTGTTCCTCTCCGCAGATGCTGTCAGACCTGCTGAGTTTTTCCAGCTATTTTTGTTTTTGTTTCAGATTTCCAGCGTCCGCAGTATTTTGCTTTTATCCCCAGAGCTTTGGCCTGGATCTCTGGTTTAACCAGTCCAACAACAGTACCATTACACCACTATCTCCCCTAAAGTAAGTAAGTAAAAATGCAGTTGTACGTTACTTAAATTGAAAATCTCAAGCCACACACAAGTTCCCCTTCCCACTTGCCAAGGCACATGTATTTCACAGAATGAGATCACTTGAAAATGGTTTATCCCCACCCGAGTTTGTTAAGTACATCGCGAGGTATTTCTGACTCAGAGCAATCACTTGGATCAAAATCTCACTTCCTTCCTCATTACATCTCATGAGCCACCACTATCGTATTGTTTACTGTTTGGTGCTGTGCTCCCTTGTGACTGGGCCTCATTTCAAAGTCAAGTGATCTAAAATTGAACTAAATTAGACAGTGTGCGAAGGCTATGATTTTCTAACAATTAAAGGGCAGTTTGGAATGAAAGTAACCCATTTAATTAATCGATTCTGTACTGTCCAATAAATTGTGTAGAATTTGCTTGATTGTATGGCATTTTTTTAATATAATGAGAATTCAGGGTAAAAGGGGTGAGGAGCCACAGTGGAGAACTTTGTTAAAGTTTAAAATAAAGTAGGTAGAACGTGAAATTGCTGTTATTAGATGACACAAGCTTGAGTTTGATAAGTCAATGCGCTGTAGGAAGCAAAGATTGCAGGGGGCTTTGCAGTTCCAGAGATTTGAGATCGGGAAAAGAATGATTTGAATTTGAAGGATAGACATAAGAAAATAAGGAATTGTGTGTTTGAAGCTTAGGACGGAACAAGAAAAGAACTTCAACCACTCAGAATGCCCCCTTCCATGAAACTTGCAGGGGCCCAACACATTTTTAAAAACATCCAAATCCCAATTTTACAGCTCAGCTATGCTACCTGTTAGAGCAAAGACTGGATGTGTCCCTAAAAGGAAGGGTAAATTAACAGTTGAGTTACCTTGGAGTGCTCTACATTTCATCAGGCAGCACTGAAATGCAGCCTTGATAGAGACTGGGACTAGGGTTTGGGATGACTCTCAGTGATCTAATTCAGATACCCAGGTGTTGAAAGGTAGAACTGAGGCCTAGGCTGGAATTTTCCACCTCCGTTGACATCGGGACCCATGGCGGGCTTGAGCGGACAATATGGTGAGAAGGCCAAAAGTCAGTTTTACGCCATCCTGAAACCAATTTGTGATCGTCCGCTCTGCCCGTCAATGCATTTGCATTTCACCAACTTGTCTGCTCGCCAGAATCATCCCCCCACCTCAAATTTACCGCCCACATTGGTGGGAATACGCGCCGGCCCAGAACATGTCTGGACAAGAGTGACATGCAGAAGTTGGGACTTACTTGCTCACACTACAGACGTCCGAGGAGCAGAAGATACTGGAGCCCGACATCAGCGGGACTCTGAAGGAACACATGCATTGCACGCTCGATGGATTCTCATGGACATGGCTTTGCCGCAAAGCAGCTCATGGAAGGTCGAAGGTCTCTGTTGACGCTTTGGGATTGCTTCGGAACATCATTGCCTTGACCATGAGCTGCTACGGATGATCGGCAAGTGGGTGGGAGAGGCAGCTCTAGGTTTGACTGGGAGAGGAAGGAGTACTGGAGTGGGGGGCAAAGTTGCCAAGGGGGGAACAAAGATGCCGGGGGGGGTTGAGGTTGGGAGGGGGGGAAACAAAGATTTCCAGGGCAGGTGAGGTTGGGGGAAGGGAATCCGGGGGGGGGGTGGGGAAGGAGGATGTAATGGGGGGAGGGGGGAAATGCGGCAACTGGGGAGATAGATGTAAGGGGAGGAGGAAAGAGTCTGGGGGAGGAAGGAGTCTGGGGGAAGGAGTTTGGAAGGGGGAAGGCGTCCGGGGGAGGAAGGAGTCTGGGGGAGGAAGCAGTCTGGAGGGGGTTGGAGTTCTGGGGGGAGGAAGGAGCTGGAAGGGTGGGAGGGTGAGGGTACGACGGTAGCAGTAGGAGGGATGGTGAGGTGGTTGGTGGGGACTCGGAGGCAGACATGAACCCTGGGGTGGGAAGGAGGAGGTCGGGGAGATCAGTGTGGATGGGGGTGGGATTCTCAGCAAGGTAGGGGATATGCACGTTGACCTGTACATCTTGGCAAGAAAAGGGTTCAGGTTGCTAGGTGATGGTGGGGAGGTGGAAGGTGATGCCGTGGGGACAACGGTGATGGGGGAAAGGGTATGTGCGACTGGGAGAGGGGAAAGGACTGGGAGCTGAGAAGAAACTTAACGACTATCATCAGTGTCGAGATCGAAAGTGAGCGGAGCCTCATGTTGGACGGGCACAGGTGCTGCATGTGAGTGGGATCAGTGGGTGGGTGGAGACACAGGTCAGATGGACAACTGAAAGAGACCCCAGCAGGCAGCCTGAAAATGCTTAGGACAGTGGGATGAGTGTGATGGATGAAGGCTCTGCATGCGTGGGAGAGTGTTTGCACAGGACCCTGAAAGACTTCTTCCTCCAGGGTCACTCATGATCCGGCTGCGTGCGGTTGAACTGGGGGGAGGGCTCGTGAAGCTTGTCAATGAAGCTGAAAGACAACATTACACATTATTCACTGAAAGGGAATCTATTTTCAGATTATAAAGTGACAAAATGCATTCACCCATGCAGCCGCTTGTGATCAGAATTTCTTAACTTTTCTCGGCCTCCCACTTCATGCCATGTATCTCCAGCAGGGGTGGGGACAGCCTGTGTAATGGGTGGACCTATTGCCTCTGATCACTTTGGCTTGTGTCCTCTAGAGAGCCGAGGCTTTGAAGGCTCCAGCTTGCCTTGGCTGTCCTCCTGTGGAGCAGCTGCTCCCTCTGTGGTGACAGAGGACGAGGTTGAGGGGCTAACAGGCAAAAGGGACTCGGAGGGAGAGGACAGCCTCTGAGATTCCTGAGTGGATAACCCAGGGGTGTCCAGCTGCCGCTCCTCTTCCCTTCGGGTGCCTTAGTGCCCCGGCCTGACTCCTGAAGGGGAAGGAGCACCTGGAGGGACATTGAGGTGGCCCGTTTCCCACTCGCATTGCCACTGCAGGAGCTCACCCATGGCTACAGTGATGGAGTGCAGGATCTTCGCATTCTGCTGGATCAGGGTCTCCAAGGCATCCGCCATTCTTCCCATGGAGACCTCCATAGGCACGCTTGTGGGCACCACTTCAGTAGAGAGGTGACCGATGTTCTCCTCTGACTCACATTCCACTCTGTTGCGGGCTTCCAACAGCCCTGCATGATGTTCCCCTGACTTCTGCTGAGTCTCCAGAATGAGTTGGAAGGCTAACTCCAGAGGCTCATCATCTGACCTACAGACCCTTCTTGCCCAGCAGTCCTCCGAGTGCCAGCAAGATCAACTGAAGCTGCCTCCTCTTGCTGCGGACACGTGTCCGTGTGGTGACCACCAGATTGTGAACCCAAGCCTGCTCTCGATCAAGGTCCCACCGAGGTGTGTGTCTCTGCGCTGGTGCAGGGCGTGGGTAAGCGCTGTGATGTGTCTTCCCCGCTGCTTATTTCTTCAATGGAGGAGGTGTCCTTTTGGCTGGAGATGAGGACCTGGATGGAGCTGAGGGACTGGCTGGCTGAGGTTGTCTGTCACTTGGCAGAGCTCCCTGTGAACCAAAGTAGAGATAATGAGTGCATGGCAGCAGAGTCGAAAGCAGGAGCGAGAGCACTCACAGTTACATTGCGAGGGGGATGATGTGGTACAGGATCCTCACGTGGATGTTCACCACCAACCTCACTGTTGCCGCAGGCAGGGTCCACATCCTCATCATTCAGAGCAATGGCACACTCTTCAAAGTGAGTGAAGAGCCTAATGTGGGCCACTCCACCCTCGGTCTGGGACCTCTCCCTGCTGATGTGAGCCAGCTTCTCCTGCATGAAAACAGATGGAGAGAGTGTGAGCAGGACACATGGCACCACGTGGAATGTTTGTGTGGTGAGTGGAGACATGGACAGGATGAGGATGCAAGCTCAAGAGGATATGAGCCTGATGGAGATGTGAGGGTGTGTGTGAGTTAGTGGCGTTATCCCTTGAGGTGTGAGATTCCTGTGGGTGTGTGATGGGATTGTGAGTGTGTGAGTTAAGAGTGATGAGATTATCCATTCTTCCTGCAGTGGATAGTTGACCTCTGTGCTCTGCTGGTGCTGACCACTGCTGACCACTGCTGCCACCCCGTCCCAGGTCGGATTGGTGACCCTGCTGGACCTCCTGCAGCCACAGCCGTGGTGAAGGACGTTGTGGCAGCCTTCCACTTCATCCAGCAGGTGCCCCAGAGGAGTGTCACTAAATTTGGGGGCTGCTGTCTTATCTGCTTTCGGGGACATCTGTCTCCTGGAGCAGTCTGAAGACATGAAGGTGGCATGCACTCTGGTGCGCTTTACATTTGGCCCTTGGAGCGAGGAAACGCTGAGGTCATGGTGTGGCTGGCAAATCTGAGCCCGCTCGCCAGCGAGCTGGCATGTTCCCCATGAATGCATTATTAATGAGGTGGGATGCAGAGGGAATGGAACGATATGGCATGAAAAGCCCCCATTATGTGGCAGGTAAAATATTCTTTTTCTTGCCCAAATACCGCACTTAGTGCAAATCTGGGACGATTCTGTACCCAGCCTTTACACACTTCTTACTTTTCATTTACAGAGACACACATTACAAGTGTACACCTCAAAACCCAACAACAACAGTTTCAGTCTGCTCCTATATATACCTTGTTTGAAGATCCCATAAGCAATTAAGTGCCCCATTTGCAACCAAAAAACAAACCAAAACTTTAAAGAAAACCTAATAACGAAAAATAAAATAAAATAGTTCCTATATATACCTCTTTTGTAGCACCTGTGATGCTTCTGTATACTCTTGAACAACCAATTAAACAAAATTAGGAAAATGAGGGTCAAATTAAAAGGCAGCCTGTTAAAGGGAGGCTGCAAAAATAAAGACAAAATCTTAAAGGTAACTTACAACATTCAGATTAAAACATGATTAAAGGGGTTGATAAAGCGATCCAGTCCCCATGGCACCCACGGAAGGCTTCAGTTGTGCTGGTGGACACCGTGTGTTCCCTTTCCAGGTTCGCCCAACCTCAAACGTAGCTGTGGAAGAGGGGCAGGAGGTCAGGCTGGAGGACCCCCTCAGTCACCTGCCGGCTGAACCTGCTGATGGCCAATTTGGCCAGGCCCAGGAGCAGGTACACAAGGAGAAGCTCCTGTATAACCTTTAGAATGATCGACCAAAACGGAGTTGGTGTATTTGGTGACCGTTTTTGTGCCTTCAGAGATGACGTGTTTGGCCGGTTCTCCTGGCAGCACGAGGCTGACGGCGCTCTGGATCTCCCTGGCTGAGATGGCGTGGCGCTCGTTGGGGTGAATGAGGTGCAAGGCCTCGAAAACAGAAGAATTCATAAGATCGAAGCACCAGTGAAAGCCAGTTAATGCCTGCCACCTGAGTACAATTAAATATTCAATTAATATACAGAAAGCTATAAAAAACTTAAGAAATGGAAATGGAAAGACAAGATAAAAAAAAATATACATATATATAAAAACAATAAACTGCGGATGCTGGAAATCCAAAACAAAAACAGAATTACCTGGACAAACTCAGCAGGTCTGGCAGCATCGGCGGAGAAGAAAAGAGTTGACGTTTCGAGTCCTCATGAACCTTCAACAGAACTGATCTTTCTTTACAAGGAGAGGGAAATATAAGCTGGTTTAAGGTCAGGGTTGAGGGGGAGAAGTGGAGGGCGGGGTGGGGGGGGGTTGGTGTTAGGATAGGAGCAGATCATCAAAAGATGTCACAGACAAAAGAACAAAAGAACACAGGTGTTGAAGTTGGTGATATTATCTAAATGAATGTGCTAATTAAGAATGAATGGTAGGGCACTCCAGGTATAGCTCTAGTGGGGGTGGGGGAGCATAAAAGATTTAAAAATAATGGAAATAGGTGGGAAAAGAAAAATCTATATAAATTATTGGAAAAAAAAACAACAAAAAAAAACCAAAAGGAAGGGGGAAGAAACAGAAAAGGGGTGGGGACGGAGGAGGGAGTTCAAGACCTAAAGTTGTTGAATTCAATATTCAGTCCGGAAGGCTGTAAAGTGCCTAGTCGGAAGATGAGGTGCTGTTCCTCCAGTTTGCATTGGGCTTCACTGGAACAATGCAGCAAGCCAAGGACAGACATGTGGGCAAGAGAGCAGGGTGGAGTGTAAAAATGGCGTTAAAATGAGTGTTAAAATTTTTATGTCAATGTAATTTAACCTTAATTGGTACAAATCAGACTCATGGGGTATAATTTTTCCTGGATACTTTTGACACTAAAGAACCTCTGAAATGGCAAGGGTAGGGCCTTATGTTTTTGCTCACACTTAGCACAAAGCATTACCTTGGTAAAAGAGTTGAAGCTTGCTGTATGCACAGTTACTCGAAGGATCTTTAAGCAGTTGATTGCTACTTAAATTGCCTGCTTGCACTTGTTAAGGAGGCTGCATGACACTTTGAAGGCCAGTGTTCAGTCGAGCTCCCTCTCCCAACAGGCACTAGCAGATTGGAGGGGATTTTGAGTGCTACCTAAAAGGATATCACCGTTTATTCTTCACTTGCTGCTCAAGGTTTGAAGGGAACTTTTGTAATGCAGCAGGGAATTTTCTGGGGCAGTTTGTCAAGATATGACCACTGTTTGACCAACATTTATTTCAGAAATTCTTTGAGGACTTCACCTAAATGATTGAGTGCTGTGCTCCTCAACCTTATTGGAAGCCTAATTCAAGTAACCAGGAGACAAAGTGCTTGTTCATTAGTGTTTTGCACCTGGAGCAGAAATGGGAGGAGAATATGAGGGTAGGTGAGGCAGCAGAACAAATAGGGACAGGAAGGCGAGGGGAATACCTCCCCACATGATTACAAGAAAAATACATGCCGAGAATATGTTTTTCATCCACATGCTGCACCTCAGTGACAAGATCTAAAAACACACCAGTTTCCAAATGTAGACTGATGATACCCAGCTCTGCCTCATCATCACCTCTCTACTTCCATTACTTCTCTCAACTTGTCTCTTTCTACCACGTGCCCTTTACCTTCCAGATTTGTTTTTGGGTGTCAGCCTTGAGCTGTTGGAAGGCTGCATCTTAACTTGCGAGCTTGGGTTGTTCTGCCAGACAATGAAGGCTGCTCATTTTCAGAGGTCACATATTTAAGCATTGTTTTCATCAAACCAGCTGTGTTGGCCACAGTGCTCGAACCTAATGGTCTGGACACAGGAGTCTAGTACAGCTGGCTTTATTTGATCCTAATGCTCTGCGATTAATTTGATTTGAGAAGATTTTCCAGACTGACTGTGAACTGCACTTGGAATTCCTCTCTTTGGTCAAGTTGCTTTAGGGCTGAGACAATGACCTTCTTCCTCTTGGACCCATGGACCTTGCAATGTCTTGGTGCTATGTGGATGGTCATCACTGATCGTTTAAGTCTATGATCTGTCCAGCAGGCATCAGTCCCCTGCATGGATCAAGCGATCCAGACATCATTTAGATCTTTGACCTGAACAATGATGTAATCCAGGAGGTGCCAGTGATTTGAACGAGGATTCCTCTATGTATTTGTCCTTCTGGCAGAAGACGGTATTTGTTATAATGAGGCCATGCTGAGCACACTTTGTGGTCATGCTGAGAACTCTTTCATTGGCTTCACCCACCTCGTTGTCCCCACCAGTTCCACTCCAGGCATGGGAGTCACACCCAACCCTGGCATTAAAGCCCCTCAGAAGGATGATTTTTTTTCTTCTTTTGAGATGGCAGTGAGGACTTCATCTAGGTCAGAATAGAACTTTTCCTTAACATCTTCACTGGGGTCAAGGGTCGGCACATAAGCACTGATGACAGCAGTGTATTGCTTACGGCTGAGCTGTAGATAAACTGTCACGAGTCTTTCATTTGTACAATAGGGGAATTCTGGCAGTTTATCTAAGATCCTATTCCAGAGGGCAAAACCAACTCGGTGGAAATGAGGGTCATTGTCAGTCTTTCCTTTCCAGTAGAGGGCATATCCTCCTGTTCCTGCAGCTGCCCTTGCCCAGGAGAGTGGGCCTCACTGAGGGCAGCTCAGTGAGGATGTCAGTTTGGAGTGTTGGTAGCTTAGGTGATACAATTGCTGTTCTTTTTTCTGGACGGTCACCCTTGAGATTATCCATGAGTGTTCCAACATTCATACTTGAGCAGAAGTGACATCCAATTAAATATAGGGTAGACATCAGAAGCCATTTTCTTCAGTCCCAGCCACAAACTTCTGTTTCCTAGCTACTGACGCCCTCCCTCTCACTGGCTATTGTCTGAAACAGAGCCGGACTGTTCACAACCTCGATGTCATTATGATCCTAAAATGAGCGTCCAACCATATAACCTCGCCATCACCCAGACTACCTATGTTCACCTCCATGACAACGGTCACCTCTACCCTTGCCTCACCTCATCTGCTGCTGAAACCCTCATCCATGCTTTAGGTCTCTCTAAGCTTGACTATTCCATTGCACTCCTGGCTGGCCTCCTTCATTCTGCCTGCTATAAACCTGAGCACATCCAAACTTTGCTGCCAGTGTCCTGACCTGCACCAAATCCCATTCACCATCATCCCTGTGCTCACTGATCTACACTGACTCCTGGTTAAGCAACACCACAATTTTGGAATTCTCATCCTTGATTTCAAATATCTCCATGGTTTCTTTCTTCCATTTGTCTATAATTTCCTCGAGCCCTACAACTCTCTAAGATATCTGTGTTCTGACCTCTTGAGTATCACCACTATAATCGCTCCACCATTGGTGGCTGTGCCTTCAGCTGCTAGTGCTCAAGTTCTGGAATTCGCTAAACCTCTCTGCCTCTCTTCCTCTCTTTTCTCTGTTGAGACACCTCTTAAAGTCTACCTCTTTCAACAAACCTTTGGTCATCTGCCCTAATATCTCCTCAGTGTCAAAAACTTTTGCTAACACTCTTGTGAAACATCCTGAGGCATTTCATTACATTAAAGGCATTATATAAAAGCAAGTTGTCATATAATATTTGAGTTAAGTGCAACAGATAGCCATTTTGGTTTTCTTCAAAGGAGAACTGAACACATATCAACTAAAGACACCTTACCAGTCTCTTTTTGTTTTGATAAACCACTTTCTTCACTGGCTGGACCTCCACCTAATGAGAACAGTAGTTTGATATTTCCTTTACTTTTCAAACAATTTTAAGCATGAATAAAATCTCACTATGATAGATTTTGTTATGTGCATCCTGTGGTTATGGGTTTTGCCTTGAAAGAAAGTGTTAAAATATCCAAAGTGAATGAATATTAGGATTACAACACTGCATTGATAGCAGGATAAGCGAACTCCATTGATATCAGGATTAGAGGATAGCATTTATGTCAGGAAGGGAGTGAATTTGGCAACTTAACCCAGCTTTTTGGATAACTATTTGTCTGGGTGTTTCTTCCTTTTAGTTCCAAAATCCATCTCTTGGGCTTAGGGACCAGTGAAAGGCATTAACAACAGCATTGGTGGCTGTGTGCGGACAAGCACAGACAATGCCATAACTGTGCAAAGGATGATAGTGTGTAGAATTAGATGAAAGATTACATTCAGCTCAAGAATGATGACAAAAATCAAAGTACACTTGTTGTATTTTAATCAATTTTTTTTCCCAGAAATTCTCTGAGGAAACGTAGGCTGCAATGAATCTAATTCCGCTCAGCAATCTGAAATTAGATTAAAATATGGTGAGTGCATTCTCTTAGAATATGTACAGCAGTGGACCATTACTAACACAACAGGAAACAACAAGGGGCAGAATTTTTCATATGGCGGGCAGACTTGGCAGGAGCGGGTGGGGGAGCGGGTGGGGGCAGGAGCGGGTGGTGGCAGGACCAGGTGGGAGCAAGGACAGGGACAGAGCCGATCGCCGCTCACGATCGGCTCTGTGCTGCCATTTTATGCGAGCAGGCCAATTAAGGCCCACCCAAGGTAAATTGCAGCTCCCAAGATCAGCAGGAAGAGGCGGCCAGTGGTGGGAGGCCAATGTCCGCCGGGGCTGATGGTGGTCTGGCAGCCTATTCAAAAATGGCGCAGGCAGCTGTCTGATTTTGGTCAGAAGCTACATGATGGAGAACGTCTTCAGAGAGCAGGCCAGGCAGGAGGGCATGTCGATGGGGCAGTCAGCCCCGAGGTTCTCCGAATAGTGTCTCGCTGCCCTCCTCAAGGAGGTGGCAGCACGCTGCGAGACCCTGGCGCCAAGGGAAGGGAGGAGGTGGCGCACCCCCCCCCCAACCAACCTAACAAACATGCCTGGGAGGAGGTGGCACCACAGGTAAGATCCCACGATGCGGTGAGACGCATCTGGGTGCAGTGCCGCAAACGGTTTAATGACATCTTGCAATCGGGATGGGTGAGTACCGTGTTGGCATGGGTCACTTAGCACAGCAGTTAGGTTGCCCCCCTCCCCCCCATCCAGTTTGGAATTTTGGTTCTGTATTCATTCATTCACTCATGGGATGTGGGCTTTGCTGGCTAGGCCAGAATTTATTGCCCATCCCTAGTTGCCTGTGAGAAAGGGGTGGTAAGCTGCCTTCTGGAACCGCTGCATGTGGTGCAGGTATACCCACAGTGCTGTTAGAGGGTGAGTTCCAGGATTTGGACCCAGTGACAGTGAAGGAGCAGCGAGACATCTCCAAGTCAGGATGGTGAGTGACTTGGAGGGGAACTTCCGGGTGGTGGTGTTCCCATCTATCTGCTGTCCTTGTCCATCTAGGTGGTAGTGGTCATGGGTTTGGAAGGTCTTAGTGTGTGAGTGGCAAATGTGTTGGAGGCAGCATCTGGGCAAGGGGGTCAGCCCTGGCTGCTTGGAATGAGTGTCTTGCTCCAGGGTCACGAATTGTTGAGCCCCGCAAGGTTTCCCTCAGGTGGGGGGTGACAAGGCTGCAATGGTAATGGAGGTACAGGGTGGACTAATCAATGCTCCTCTGAACTTTCAGGAGAAGACAGCCCACAATAATGCTGAGTGGCTGTGGACTGATGGAGGGTAGCCCCACCTTCTCATCATCACCAGATATGAGCAGGTGGCGCCGGAGCTGGAGAAGCGCCCTGCACCCAGATCAACCGGCTGCGGTGAGGTTGGGGTGACACTGGCAGGTAAGAGTGCCGTGCACTGAGGTCACAATGTCTGTCATTGCAAGCATTCCACTGCTGACTGTATATTGATTTCAGCCTCTAACATGGGATTCCCATTGATAATGGAAGGAGGAGTGCATCCTGATCCAGGTGCCAGGCATGCACACTAACAGTGTAACCACTTCAACTAATTAATTGTCCTTGTTCTTCCTTTCAGCCTCACCAGAGCATGCCCACAGGCAGGAGGCAGACTGACCACCACTGACCCCTGAAGGCCCTGAAGATATAAACGTCCCGCCTCTCAGCCAGGCAGGCACCAGCGCAGATACCAGCACCTCGGTGGGGATAAGATTGTCGGATAGTATCTCGGTGCACAGTGGTGAGGGCACTTCACACTCACTTGAGGTGCAGGTGGAGGCAGAGAGTGCCCAGGGTGCTGGCACTTGGAGAAATGCTGGGGACCAGGAACATTCTCAGTCGGTGGCTGATGATGGGCCTCTGGAGTCGTCCCTGAGGCAGCAGATGCTGGAGGTCCAGCAGGGTGTGCGGGAGGAACTGGTGGAGATGCATGAGGGAATGTGTGCCATGGTCTCCGTGATGGAGGAGTCCATGCGGAGCATCAGCAATGCAATGACCCTCATAGCCAAATGCAATACCTCCCCCATGGAAAGTGTGGCGACTCCCGTGGAGACTCTCCTCCAGGAGAACAATCAGGGCTTCCTGGGGTTGCGCTCGGACTTGCAAACCCTCACACCGGCAACGACCTCAGGTAGTCAGTGTCAGTGTGGGACTTGGATTGGGCACCCAGTAGCCCAGCTCGGTGCCCATCCATCAATGGTGAGCAGGGAGGTCCGAAGTGATCTTACTTTGGCGCACGAGCTGCTTGTTGTTCCTGCGGGGTCCTCTCAGGGCGCTCTGGATGATGGCAGCAGCTCCCCCGCCCCTCTGCCAGTGACCGTGGGATCCGATGAGGCTGCGGCGACTGGGGAGGTGCCAGCTGTGGGACTGGCCGCTCCCTCCCAGGCGGGGCCAGCACAGGCTCCACTGGCCAGGGGATGCCCGCCAAGGTCATCGAGGCCAACAGGACAGCAGAGTGGGCAGGCTGGCTCCAACGCCGGTGCCAGCGATGGGGGGAGCATTTAGGTGTAGCACCTGCTAGCAAATACATAAACCATCTTAGGCACAACACGTAATTATTACTGATGGTTTTCTTTTGCCCCATTTTTAGGTTACTGTTAAGTTAGTGTGCTGTTCAACATCTTTTGATTCACTTTGAATTCTGTATGCCAAGCTGCAAATCATTAAATGTGTTGGTTCTCAACAAGCCTCTGGGTGCTTCATTAGTTCTGAAGGTGCAGGATAACCCCTGGTGTTATGAGTGGCTTGTTTGTCATTGAACTTTATTGAGATGTCGCCTAGTGCATGTTGTTGACCGAGCAAATGTTGCTTTCAGCTATCGAGTACAGAGCCTGCAGCCCCGGCATGTGTTGATGGTTCATCTTTAGTAGGCTAGCTGCAGGAGCGTCGGAGCCTCCCAGGTGCTCCTGCCTCCCTGGAGGTTGCCCAGGTCAGTGTCTATCCCCTCAGCATTCTCCTGAGCGTGCTCGTCCTCGGACTCACTACTGGACTCATCGCCTGCTGACAGAGCATCTGTGTCAACATCTTCTTCCTCCACTGCGTCCTCCCTTTCCAGCACCAGAATGCAGCATGCAACTGCTATCATTGACACACAATCTGGGGGGTACTGGAGTGCACCCCCTGAGCGGTCCAGGCATCAGAAGCTCATCTTGAGAAGACTGATGGCTCTCTCCACCACAGCCCTTGTGGAGCCGTGGCTCCTATTGTACCGCTGCTCAGCTTCTGTTCTTGGATGGTGGAGAGGCGTCATGAGCCACCTTCTGAGGGGATAGCCCTTGTCACCCAGCAGCCATCCATCCAGCCGGGCTGGAGCACTGAAGAGCCCCGGCACCTGGGAGTGTCTGAGGATGTAGGTGTCGTGGGAGCTGCCTGGGTACCTTGCACACACTTGTAGAATCAGCATCCTGTGGTCACACACTATCTGCACGTTCATGGAGTGGAAGCCCTTCCCGTTGACGAAGGCACCGGACTCACCCACTGGTGCCTTGATGGTCACGTGTGTACAGTCTATAGTACCCTGGACACGGGGGAAGCCAGCAATTGCGGCAGCCTCTGGCTTGCTCAGCCTGGCCGGCCTCGTGCATGTGGTAGTGAATGAAAATCAATGCACGCCTGAACAGAGCTTCTGTCACCAGCTTGACACAACTGTGGACAGCCGATTGGGAGACTCCACACAGATTACCCACCGACCCCTGGAAAAAGCCGGAGGTATAGAAGTTGAGGGCCACTGTGACCTTCAGTGCCACTGACATGGGGTGTCCACCCACACAGTTGGAGCTGATCTCAGGGCCAATCAACTGACAGATGGAGGTCATTGTCTCCCTTGAAAGGTGGAGCCTCCTTCGGCATTGCACCTCAGACATATTGAGGTAGCTTCTTCACCGCCTGTAAACCCTGGCAGCAGGACAGTGGCGTCTTCTGCGGCCCCTTCTGCTTTGGACTACCACTTGGCCCTGCGCCCTTTGTGCCTGCGCCTGTCCTCCCACAGGTGGCTCCCCTTCCTCCCCCTTCAGGCCCTCTCTTCTTCCTCAGAGACCACAATCCCCATTCCCAGGGTAAGGGAAGGCTGTCTGGTACTTGGAAGGGTCCAAGTATTATGATTCCTCCAAAGTCCTGAACGGAAGCCTGTTATTTCTGTCAAAGCAGCTCTGAAGCAAAGTGAAGTTGCTCTGTTTACACAAGCAAGTAGCAATAAGTAATAAACTAAAGCGCTAACAACTCGCATTAGCGAGCCCACTCAACCCTCTTTTCCCGCCGGTGGATGAGGTTTTTGAAAACGTGGCCTACCTACCTACCTACCTACCTGTTGTGTTCCTGCAATGCCCTGAAAATCTCACGGGCTGTGAAAAATCGTATTCAACTGGTGCCTCAAGGGCCTTGACTGGCCCGTTAATTAATGGCGGGCGCCCCTCCGAACACATAGTGCGCCCACCTTCCGAAATATCGTGGTGGCGTGCGGTGATGTCGGGATGCACGCCTGACATCATTGCGCGTCATTTTAAGCGTCGGCGTGTCAGGTAGGTCCCTGCACGCTGACTGAAAAATTCTGCCCAAGACAAAGCAATAAAAAGGCACAGAGGTAAAAGCAAAATACTGCGGATGCTAGAAATCTGAAATAGAAACAGAAAATGCTGGAAAAACTCAGCACGTCTGGCAGCGTCTGTGGAGGGAGTAGCAGAGTCAATGTTTTGAGTCAAAAATAACTCTCCTTCAAAGAAGAGTCATATTCGACTTGAAATAGTAAATCTGTTTCTCTCTCCAAAGGAACAAAATTCCTGTGTGCCAATTAGACTACTGCCCCCTCACATCTCCGGAATTTGGGTTGGCTCCAGTCCAATGTATGGAACACATGTCGACTGTCCTTTGGTGGATGTCAAGGGCCTTCAAGTGACATATGTTTCATAAGGTTTTTAACTTAGCGCAAGATTGAGTTTACACCAGAAATCCTAGTCAGAGGTGGTAATAATCAGTGTGAGAAATGTCATGCTGGAATAACAAGGGAGTGTCTAGTTAACACAGAGCACTGCAAGAGACTTTAAGCCTGAGGCTATTAAAAAAAGAAAGACTTGCACTTGTATAGCACCTTACATGACTACTAGATGTCTCAGTGCTTTACCACCAATTAAATAGTTTTTTGAAGTGTAGTCACTGTTGTGAAGTAGGATTTGGGTGGAATATGCTGTTTCCGTGCCGCACTGTGTGTGTCCCCACCCTTGTCACCTAAATAGAACATAACTAAAACATTGTGGTAGCTACGGCAACTGGTGTACTTCAAAACTATTGGCTTTGTACAGGGTCAGCAGAAATAACTTAGAAGTGAAACTAAAATCAAAACCTCTAAAGAGGTAACATGACTTATGATGCAGCAAAAACAAGTGGAAGTACCTCATCTTTATTTCTCAAGCTTTTCCACGTGCTGGGATAAAACACACTCACGTTCACCAAGCTAATTTACACTGTCACGTTAAATAAAGTTTGCTACACTGTTGCTATCCACAGAAATTGTTAACAAGTGCTCATGACTTTTACATCCTTATGCATGTGAAGAATTTGTCACCAGCATCTGTTTTCTCTTGCTATGAAAATATTATGTAGAATTACTCTCGAGGCTGTAGTGGGTACAAAATTTATATCCGTAGTGGCCTAAAGTAGTAGCTGCAGTTCATGCACATATTGCTCAGGGAGTTAACATTTGGATGATGAGCATCTGTGGGAGGTATGTGGAATAGGCAGATCATGATGTCAATCAGTGTCCAACGGTGGTGATGTGACATGAGTGCTGCCATTGTGGAGCCCAACACCCAAGTTAATGCTGTTTCTTAATTACACACGGCTGAACGCACCTTCAATAACAGGAAGGACCCCCCCAACCTCCAAACACAATGCTTTTTAAATAGATTAACAACTACTTTTAGGTTGGTTTCTGATTGATTTCTTCTGATTTTTGCTATGATTGTCCAAGTGTTTGGTGTCTTCTAGACTGGAGTAAAGTTGCAAAGGTCCACGGGGAGGGGTGTGGCAGATGAGTAAAGACTTTGTTCTGACTTCAAGAATTCCCCACAAACCTGTTGATACGGGTGCATTGGTAGGCATTCCCCTTGGAATAGAGGATGTCCTGGAGAATGAACGCAGAGCACACAAAGCAGGACAAGGGGGAGGAAGAGGAGGAAGAAAAAGGCCCCATTGAAAGACCATATCCACTCTTGGTTTTTAGGGAGTAATTCTTCTGCCTGAAGCTTTGTGAGCAGCAATGTGTGCACCACCTACGCCTCACAAGGGATGGTCTTACTGAAATCTGTCACCTTCTGCAGCCACAGCTGCAACTTTAAAGCAGTGCAAAACCCACATTGCCCGTGACTGTGACCGTGACCATAATGATGAATCTTTTTGCGTGTGACTCCCCCCTGGCTGGAGCTGGAGATGTTTGCAGCATCTCTCAGTTTTCCATCTTTAAAGCAGGCCACTGAAGTTCTGCAGTCCAAGAAAGTTGAATACATTTCAGCCCCTTGTCTAAGAGCAGCAGGAGTATTGAGCGAATGAAAGAGCTGTCCACAACCAAGTGACCGAGTGTTGCAGACTGACACATTGCAAGATCCAGGACTACATGCCGAGGGGCCCACTAAAACTGCTGCACAATGGACAGGCAACAGTCTATGGTCTTCCTGTCATTGTGTACCATGGGCTGGAACCCATCTGACATGAAATGTATATTGTAAATATAACCCGTAATTGTAACTATTGTGAGGCACCTCAGGGTGCTGCATACTGTACTGAAAGAAATTAAACAGTATTGCGCTTTATATCATGTCAAATTTGAACTGTTATGTAATGTGCTTTTCCATATTTTATGAATGAAGTGCATTTTTGGAAAACAAAAGGCTCGATGAAGATTACAGGGTTCCATGTGCTTTAGGATGTCATTGAATGAACGCACAGTTCCTTGTGGCCACCACATACCAACTCTATCTTATCCTATGGCCGAAAGGGATTCCACTTTCTCAGTATCCAGCTGCTCTGTGATCATACACAGAGAATCAATGCCCAGTGTCCTGGCAGCATGCCTTCTGCGGCCTGTGGCAGTCCACTGTGCCACCTGTGTTTGAGACACCCTGGGTGTCTATTGGATAACAGGGGCTAGCAGCTGTTGACATGGCTGCTGACTCTGGTACACAACCCATGCGCATGTGTGCAGCATATATACAATGAGAGCAAGGCTGTCACACAAACTGTGATAGAGCAGACCATTGGCATGTTGAGACAACGCTTCAGCAGCCTGGACCGCTTTGGAAGGAGCCTTGCCATACTGCACAGAGCGGGTCTCAGCTGCATGCTGCACACCTTCACCATCTTGCAGGGTCAGCCTTGCCACTAGTTAGACAGCGACCAGCCGCGAAGCAGGAACATCAGGAGGTGGAAGATAAAGAAGAGGGAGGGGAAGGGCAACCTAGGTGGTCCCATTCTGCCTGAGCTGCACGCAAACAACTCATCCAAATGTGATACAAGTGAAGATAACACCATCACCAACATTTCCACACCTTGGGATGAATCTAATGCCCACCTCGGAGACAGGTTTGGAGGCAGGGAGGGCCATGTGATCAGATCAAGCAGGAAGGTGTGGGTGGAGATCCCACCACCTCCCTCCGATTTAATCAAGGGTGGGAAGGCTCAAGGATGGCTTTCCCACCCTCAGGCCAACTGAAGCCCTTAAGTGGCCACTTAAGGAATATCCTCGTGGGCAGGCTTGGGCCTGGTAGCAGGGTCCCTCCTTGTTTGACACTCTGAGCCTGGAGGAGACACCTGCTGATGGAAATGGATGGGCCTGGAGTACGACTCCCCCCTGCCCTTCAAATCAAACCACCTCCACTATCCTCCCCTCACTGGGCCCTCCCTGCTGGGCCCTGGCAACCCACTCCACACTTCTTTCCTTGGGCTCCAGCAATGATATATACCAACAAGCATACGTACATTCATACTTACCAACTAGGAGCAGGAGGAGGCAACTTGGCCCTTCAAGCCTGCTCTGCTATTCAGTAAGATCATCCCTGTTGCAGGTCACACTGCAATTCCATTCCCAGTGGAGCTACTGGTACTGAAGAGGCAGGCTATCTGCCCTGCGCCAGGATTTCCGGGATGAAATTCACCTCACATGAGCTGAGAAGGCTGTTGGCAGGCAGGTGGGTGCCTGATCGGGATCAACTCGCATCAGGTCTCCCAAAAATGGCCACTGTGGGGGGCGAGCATCCCGACATCATCCCACAAATGAGCAATCTTCAGGTCGGCGGGCACGCGTGGGTGTGAAATCCAAGCCCACCAACAATTAAAGGGCCAATTTAGGCCATTAAAAAGGCAATTGATCCTGATTTTAATTTGTCTGTTCGATTTCATGCTAGTCGCACAAACAAGATGGACAGGTTTTTAATGAAACATCTCCAAGGGCTGGATATAACAGCTCAGCTGCATTGCCATTGAGAGTAGTGAGGGATTTAGCAGATAATTTGCTGCTGGTTGTTTATTTGAACTTGATAGCTTCATCTCTGTTCTGAGCTTCTGTTTTAGCATTTCCAGGCTTCGTTTCAGGACTCGTTGGTGTCTCCAAGGCCCCTGGAGGATTTATGACCGTGTGGACTCTTCCAGGTATCTGACAGCCTTCTGTAACCCTGGGAATGGGGATTGTGGTCTCGGCTGGAGGCACCTCCTCTGAGGAGGAAGAGAGGGGCAGAAGGGAGAGGAGGCCGGGTGTCCCAGTGCAGCTTCCAGGGAGGGCGGCCTGTGGGAGGAGAGGTGCAGGCACAAGGGACACGGGGCCAGCAGGGAGGAAGGGGCCACAGAAGATGCCACTATCCTGCTGCCAGAGTTTACAGGCGGCGATGCATTGTCTGAGGTGCATTGCCAAAGGAGGCTCTGCCTCTCCAGGGAGACTGTGACCTCCATTTGTCAGACAATCGGTCCTGAGATCACCTCCAAATGTGTGGGTGGAAACCCCATTCCAGTGGCTCTGAAGGTCACAGTGGCCCTCAACTTCTATGCCTCTGGCTCTTTCCAGGGCTCAGTGGGTGATCTGTGTGGAGTGACCCAATCAGCTGTCCACAGTTGAATCAAGCCGGTGACAGAAGCTCTGTTCAGGCGGGTACTGACATTTATTAATTTCCGTATGGATGAGGCCAGCCAGGCTGAGTGAGCCAGAGAGTTTACAGCCATTGCTGGCTTCCCCCGCGTCCAGGGTGCTATAGACTGTACACATGTGCCCATCAAGGCACCAGTGGGTCAGCTGGGTGCCTTCATCAACAGGAAGGGCTTCCACTCCATGAACATCCAAAGATAAAGAATATCTGTGACCACAAGATACAGATTCTGCAAGTTTGTGCAAGGTACCCTGGCAGCTCCCATGATGCTTACATCCCTGTTCACCCCCAGGTGCCAAGGCTATTCAGTGCTCCAGCCCGACTGGGTGGATGGTGCAGGGTGAAAAGGGCTATCTGTTGAAAAGGTGGCCAATTACACCTCTCCACCATCCAAGAACAGAGGCAGAGTAGGGGTACAACAGGAACCAGGCCTCCACAAGGGCAGTAGTAGAGAGAACCATAGGTCTTCTCAAGATGTGCTTCCAATGCCTGGACCGTTCATCACCATCCACTGCAGTACCCCCCACTGCGGGTGTCACTGATAGTGGTTGCATGCTGTGCTCTCCACAATCTGGCACTGGCAAGGAGGAAGAGGATCTTGAGGCTGCTCCACAGGCCACAGATGATGAATCCAGTAGTGAGTCAGAAGGGGAACATGGTGAGGAGAATGCTAAGGGCGTGGAATCAGACCTCTGTATCCTTCAGGGAGGCAGGGATACCAGGGACGCCTTGATCCAACGCTCCTTCAGCCAGGCTGCCAAAGATCTGCTCCCACCTCAAGCCTCCATCCTGGATATTTGAAAGGGCACTTTCCTTCGAACCCAAAGTCCACTCAGTGCCTGTGCAATAAAGTTTCGAGCCACTCATGTCCAGCATGAGATACTGGCGTGCCCTGCACCTACAAAACAAGTGAAGCAGACTCAGGTCATTAAGACAAAAGCAAAATTTTTATTGTGTTGGCACTCATGTCAAATTCACATTACTGTATCTGGTGTTAATACCCATGCCAGTAAACGTATTAACAAAACATGGCAGAACAAAAGATCCCTGGTGAACAGTCCCACTTGTGCTCCTGGTGCCTTAAACTTACATTTGGGAGTGTTGTGTCTTTGTGCCCCATCTTGCAGGCAGTAGCATTGGGGGCAGTCTGCTGACTGTGCTGTCCTGTAGGCGTTGATGACCTCGGCGGTTATCCTCTGGCCAGTTGAGCCTGTGCTAGTCCCGTCTGAGAGGGAGTGGCCAGTGCCACTGCTGGGCACTCCAGGTTTTTAATCAATAAGGGAATCAAGAGTTATGGGAAAAAGGCAGGAAAGTGGAGTTGAGGATTAGCAGATCAGCCATAATCTCATTGAATGGCGAAGCAGGCTCGATGGGCCGAATGGCCTACTTCTGCTCCTACGTCTTATGGTCTTATGGTCCTCGTGCATTATGGCTCATCAGGTGCCACGGTCACTGGCAGAGGGGCAGAGGAGCTGTTGCCATTGTCCAGAGCGCCCTGAGAGGAGTCCGCAGAGACAACAAGCTTGCGTGCCAACATACAGGCGCTCTGGACTGCCCTGCTCGCCACTGATGGACGGGCACCTAGCTGGGATACTGGGTGCCTCATCCATCTTCCACACTGACACTGACCACCTGAGGTCACTGCCTGTGTGAGGGTTTGCAGATCCGAGTGCAACCCCAGGATCCCCTGATTCTGTCCCTGGAGCTGCCTCTCCATAAGAGTTGTCACTCTCTCAATGGAGGAGGCAGTGAGCTCGGCCATGAGGGTCAATGCAGTGCTCACGCTCTGCATGGACCCCTCCACAATGGAGACCATGGCACTCAGACCCTCATGGATCTCCGCCAAATCCTTCCGCACATCCCGCTGGACATCCAGCATCTGCCACCTAATGGACAACTCCAGAGGCTCATCATCTGCCTTCGAATCAGCATTGTCCTGGTCTCCAGCAGTCCTCCGATTACCGGCGCCCTGGGCACTCTCTGCCTCCGTCTGCTCCTCATGCGAGTGTGAAGTGCCCTCACCGCTGTGCACAGACATTCTAGCCCACGATCTAATGCCCACCGAGATGTTGGTACCTGTCCTGATACTTGGTGCAGAGAGTGGGTGTGATGCAGGTGCATCTAAAGCCCAGTGGTCCTCTGGTGTCAAGGATGACTCTTTGGGGTCTTGCGTTCGTGGATGAGCTGGTGATTCTAGGCGATAACAACAACATGTCATTAGTTAAAGTCATCACGCTGTCACTGTGCATGTCAGGCACCCTGGTGAGACAATGGAGATCTGTATCATGGTGCCATCGTCTTTCAATAATTAATGGGGACTCCAAGTTTGAGGCTGCCATTAATGATCGGACTGCACAAGAATGTTTGCACAATCCGACACTCTTGCCTCTGTGCACTGCTCCCTTACCTTCGTCAGAGACCCCTGCCTCTCCACGACTGTATGACTGAGGTGGGTGGTGACTCTTCAGCTTCAAGGCATCAATCTCGTACCTCGTCAGAATGAGGTTTGTGGAGCCTTCACCTGTCCTTGACCTCTCGATGTTGTTATGGCTTCTCTTCTCCTGAAATGATAGAGGAGCATTGATTTGTCCACTCTTTACCTGCAATGCCATTGCAGCCTGACCAACCCACCACACCCCACCCCCACCAACCCCCCCGGACACCTTGCAGGACACATCCGAGTTGTGGCCTTCGACCTGCAAGGTCAAGCAGCCAGGGTCAGTGACAGTTGGCACTCAGACTCTAACACCCCTGAGTTCCATGATGCGATGGACAGACCTTAAGACTTCTCCACAGAGATCCATGCCAACTCAGTACTCACCTTTGCTGTGCACAGCAGATCATTGAACCTTTTATGGCACTGCACCCATGTGCATTGCAGAACATCGTGGCCTCTGACCTCGGCTGCCAACTCCTCCCAGGCTTTTTCGGTCTGGTGTGGGGGCCTCCTCCTCCCAACCCTGGGCACTAGAGTGTCCCGCCTGACACCATCCTCCTCCACAAGGACTGCGAGGTACTTGTCTGAGAAACGGGGTGGGGTGGGGGGGTTGGGGTTCGGGGGGGGCACGTGCCCACCTGACTTGTCCGGTGAGGCCATTGTTCAAATGAAATGGTTTCCTGGACAGACACCAAAGATTCTCCCCTGACAGCATTCAGGCAGCTGCCTCTGCTGGTTTTAAAGTGCCCGCTGGGTCCCCAATGGACCCGGTGCCTGATAGGCTCCTGCCTGGCCCTTCCCGACCATTGGGAAGACGCGTTTCATGCTGGGCAGACCTTAATTCGCCATCCAGCGGGAAATCATGTTTGCAAAGTGGCCACGGGCGGGAGTGGATTCCACATCTGCTTCTGCTTCTGTCGACTTGGCGTGGACGCCAAACATGATATTCAGGCCCATGCTAGTTTTCACCCTTATGTATTAATACATGCCTCCCATGAGTGTCTTCCTGTCCGAGTGCTCTTACAGTGTGCGACCCCAGAGGCTGCAGCATGGCTGGAGGAAGGAGACTGACTTTCAGTTGGGGAGGCTGCAAATGGGCCTTGGAGGATGTCCTCAAGCAGCTCTGGGCCTAGCAGAGGACTGAACCACCTTAGCGTAGTGGCAACAGTCTGGGCTAGGTGGTTGAGTTGCATCAATAGGGCCACTAATAGGGCGGCTGTAGCAGGAGCTCAAATGCTGTTACCCTGAGAGAGAACAGCAGGTCTCTGCACCACAGAGCCACTGCCACATCTCTGGGTCTGCGCCTCTCAATCCTAGCGTTTTGTCGGAGGGCTGATGGCTGGACTGTTGCAAGACTCTGCTGGCCCCTTTGAATACTGGTGCCTGCAGCCATGATGGCAAAGTTCTGGGCTCGCATGATGGTAAGTTTACCTTTCATAACTTCAGCCTGAGCTTCTACTGCAGCTTCCAGACACTGGGTGGATTCTGCTTGTGCTGCAATGGAAGCTGAGATTTTGGCTATCAGATGCTGCATCAGGTTTGAGTCCACAAATGTGCTAATGGAGTTGGCCACTAGTTTCATGTTGGATAGGATAAGCTCCATGCTGAGCAAAACACTGTGCAAAGTTCGTTCCAGACTCCTCCATGCTCCTGCCAATGCCAAGCATTTCATTGGTCATACACTTTAGCTTTCTTTTGCAGCCCTTCCTGTTGAAGTGCTCATTTGAGTAGTAGAATGTAAGCCAGACCTCCCCTCAGGGAAGCTGATATGTGCATTACCCTTGTCTCCCACCTTGGAGACAGTCTATATCTTACCATGTGCATATCTGCCTCTAAGCTCTAAATTACACGCAGTGTCATTATCTGAACTGGTGGCTGCGAGTGGGACATCGAGCGAAGGTGTTACTTGATCATCACTGTCTTGTTTTCTATCTGTTCTTCTTCCACCTCCTCCTGGCCAAGTTCCAACTCTTGGGCATCTTATTGGAGAAAGGTACAAGGATAGGTTGTAGTGAGGGGAGGTAGGTAACTTAAGAGGTACATGGTTACACCAGCTGTAGTTTTGAAATTAGAAGATATTGTAGGATGAGGGAAAATTGAAATGGGAGGTGGATTATGTATAAACATCCCACCATCTTCCATTGTTTCAATCCCACAGTTGGTCACAGCCCAATCAATGATTGCTCCAACGATGGTGATTGGAGTAAGGACATGCAGCCGTTCATGTCCCTCTCTGGTTAGCAAACATTGCATCGTTTGTTTGCCATCTTGTCTTGAACAAGAGAGGGAAGAGTATCAGTGGGTGTAGTGCAATGCGTTGTAGGGTTCCATTGTGCTGCCTTTTATTATGTGAGTCTGGTAACTGATCTATGCTCACTGTACTTGATTGGTTAGGCTTGGGTGTTAACTCAGAGCTTGAGTAAACAGAGAAGCAGCTTGAAACTAGAAGCTGAGCCATCAGCATGAATATAGTCATTTTGTGATTGCAGTTATTTTAAAACTCTTGTATATAAACTTATTGCACATTTAGAAACTAGTGTCATCTCTGAATTGCTCTGAGATTTATAAAATATACAACAAACTGGCTGATACACAACAATGTTTGGGTGATGTGACCATAATGGATAAATAGTTGACAGTATCTGAGATATGGGAGTGAGGCTTGCATCAGTGCTAAGTGCGCGAGTGTGAAATAACATATATAAATATTAGAGTTCTCATCGATAGCAATTGTTGGGAAGTGAGAGGTGGGGCTGTGGTGAATTGAGTACTGATTGAGGCTAGCAGTGCAGTCAGTGGAATATGGCATTTGAACATGCATTTACTGACATTGACCATCCATGTGAGGTCATTGCTCTCTTTCTGCACTGCATCCAGACTCATGCAGTGACACCAATGTCTATCTGCCTTTTGTGAGTGTGTCTGGAGGGCCTTCTGGTCCCATGTGGATATGACCCATTTCTCTTCCTAACCTTCTCAACCAAGCTCTCCAGTCCAGCGATTGGAAATCTTGAAGCCCACACTCTTCCATGTTTCGCTATTATTATGTCTTTTTCCACATCAGAATGAGCTCAGAATGGCTTTCTGCACCTGTAGTATCTGCAATGCACTTCCACTTTAAGAGGTGCAGGCTAGCTTTAACTGGTGCTTGCCTTGCAGAATTTTGGGCCTTCTACTGAGGCATGTAGCCACTCACCGCGCAGGTAGTGCTGGTTCAAGCTGCAATCATGTTACTTAGCAGGCAGCGCAAAGTTGGTGTGGTGTATGGCCTGCATGAGAAGCAACAGGCACAGGTTATAATCCTGCATCGAAGTCAGTTCTGTCGAAGGGTCATGAGGACTCGAAACGTCAACTCTTTTCTTCTCCGCCGATGCTGCCAGACCTGCTGAGTTTTTCCAGGTAATTCTGTTTTTGTATTGAAAGTGCCTTCCTGGTTAAAGTGGCTTCAGAGTCCTAATGTCTGAGGTGGCCACTTCATATGCCTGAAAAATCAGGCATTGGGGGATTGGAGAAGGAGTGACCACTTCACTCGCTCCATTTTCTCTTCAACCCACGCAGCCCTTATCTGGAGGGGGAGTTGAAATTCCTTCTGTGTGTTCAAAAATGTTAAGGAAAGGTTTTCTATCATATTTTGTCTGCCCGACAGTGCTGTAAGTGTACACCGTATGCAGGGCCGGTGCAAGAGTGTTAGGCGCCCTAGGTGAACTTTCAGCCTGGTGCCGCACCCAAACCCACCCCCTCCCCCAAGCCCTCACCACAATTAACTTTCGAAACGAATACATTAAAATGGCCCCACTCTCACACAACTACTAAAAATTGTCAAACTCACAGGTAGTTGTTACCTGCAGCCATTCCCTCACTCCAGTCTCAGCCTCCTGCTGTTCTGCAGCACCATGCTCCCTTGGCACGCTCAATAGCTTCACACGCTATGCTCCCACACCTCTCATGAGACCTCAACACCCAGGTCACCCAGGAGCCCTCTGATTGTTTGAAAGCGCAGAATTCATAGGTAGCCAGCAGCACCACCCATTCCCTGCACATTTTAAAACATTTTTAATGGGATGTGGGCATCACTGGCAAGGCCAGCATTTGTTGCCCGCCCCAAATTTCCCCTGAACTGAGCAGCTTGCTAGGCCATTTTAGAGGGCAGTTAAGAGTCAACCACATTGTTGTGGATCTGGAGTCACATGTAGGTCAGGCCAGGTAAGGAGGGCAGATTTCCTTCCCGAAAGGACATTAGTGAACCAGATGGGCTTTTACAACAATTACTGATGGTTATGGTCACCATTACTGAGACTAGCTTTCAATTCCAGATATTACTAATTGAATTTAAATTCCACCAGCTGCCATGGTAGGATTTGAACTCATAACCCCTGAGGATTAGCCTTTGTATTACTCGTCCAGTGACATCACCATCTCACGTAGATAATTTGCTGGATAATAGAAATTCATTGTATTGTTGTTGTAGGGCGGCTGACTTGTACTATTAGTAATCGAGTTGAACTGCAGACACTTCTTAAGTGGGAGCAATAAGTTTATTTACAATGTACTCAGCAGCAACTACACATGTGCTTTCAACTTGAACTCAATCTCTACACTGACTGCTAAGGCAGCCTGTGCTCTCCTATTGGTTACTACAGATCATGTGATTTTTCTTAACCAGTATTATTCTTACAGGCACATTACACACAAATTAAAGTCATAATTACTACAATTGTGCTTATGAATCAAATTTCTGCATACCCGTCAGTCTCACTTTCACACAACTGCTCCCCTGGATTTGGTCTGACTCGAGGAAACTCACACTACACCCTCTTTGCCATTCCTTATCCCAGTCTGTCAGGAAACTCGCTCGCCTCTGCTCTACCATTTCTCGGCTCCACCTTTCATTAATTCTCGGATCTCCATTTCAATTGACTTTGAGCTATAGAGCACAGGAGCGTGAGGTCTTCCCGCTGCACATCGCTGACCGGGCTGAAGGGTGGGCAGCCATGAGAAGCTGAGCCTGACTCAATACCAAAACCAACAGTGCAATGGAAAAAAGCACCAGCACAAGCAGCAGCAGAGAATGGGTCATGGGATTTGCAGGAAAGGTGAGAACGCTGGTGATCACTGGGCGATGAAGGCAGCTGAAAATGGGCTGAAGGGCAGCCCCGAGCAGCTGGGTACCAGAACCAATGGCACAGCATTTAAAGGCGCGAGGGGCGGCGGAGAGAGAATGGGTCACGGGACTGTGGGAAAGGGGGAAACTCAGGTGAGAAGACGAGCACTTGCCGGAGGTGACAAGGGAAGGGAATCTGTTTGGATGGTCAGCGGGCATGAAAAGGGTAATGGAAGGCTGTCATTAATGGGCATACAAGCGAGAATAGGTGCAGCCAGGAAAGAGCTGCCGTCTGCTTCAGAAATTTCCAGGCTAACTAAACGGAAACTACAAACGGCTTCAAAATGATATGAGTATCTTCTAGGAGTTGCCAGGGTGTTGCCACACGGCAAATCTTGCTGCCCTGGGTGACTGCTTAGTTCGTCTAGTGGCTGCAATGGCTCTGACCACATGGACTGCAGCGATTCAAGTAGGTGGCCCACCACCACCATCTCAAGGGCAATTAGGGATGGGCAACAAATACCAGCCTTTCCAGTGATGCTCACATCCCATGAATGAATTAAAAAACATCTTTACTTAGCTGTTGTAAGCCCAACAGATAGGTATAGTGCACAGTGACTGAGCAAAAAGTTACAACTGATCAAAAATCAAGTTAAATTCTTGAATCAATAAAAAGAGTTTACACTTCATTTTAAAAGATATATGGGTGGCCCAAAAGGAACCTTAAGCGCTTTATTGCAAGTAAGCAAGCCTGATTCATGCCAAGGCATATTACCAGCAATTCCCATATTACCCACCGCAGAATAATAATAATCATAACGTGGGTAAAAATATAGCTCCTATCAGATAGAAATTCCTTTTGCTGCTATTCACGTAGGGAAATCTAACCAAGTCCCTCTCTGTTCAGCTCCAGTATTAACATGTGTGGAGATGTGTTTGTTTTGAATATATCAAGTGTTCCTGATTGTATCTTCTGTCCTTTTAAGACATATGAAGCAGAGGTCAATTTAAAAAAAAAGTCAATTCTTGGGATATGGGTGTTTGTAACAAAGCTGACATTTATTGCCCATGTCCGGGGGCTTTTGAGAAGGTAGTGGTGGGCCTTTCTCTTGAACCACTGCAGTTCACATAGTTGAGGTATTCCTACAAAGCTGTTAGGTAGGAGTTCTAGGATTTTGACACAGAAATGTAGAAGAAATGGTGCAATGTATCCAAGTCAGGATGATGTGTGACTTTGAGAACTTGGAGCTGATTGTATTCCCATGCACTGGCTGCACCAATCAGAAGCATTTAGAAAAACAGAAAGATACCAGCGAGTAGAACGAGTGCAATTCAGATGAATCTCTAAGATGAAACTAAGATGGAAACAGCAAAGCGCAACCTTTTATGGAAACCACACGATTAGGAGGGTGAGATTAGCATCACCGACATATTTAGTGAACACATTATCACCGTCATATGGAATTCCTGTGTGTGTTACTTTAACACATTAAGTTGTTAGCAAATTTATTAAAATAATGTGCACAATTACTGTATGATGTTGGTAATACATTCAGTGTAAATACTGCCACCTTGAATTTCGCTCCATCAATAATGGTCTTAATCCCACTGTCAAATATTGCTTATTATATATAATATTTCATGGATTGTTTTTCAAATAAAATTTGTTTTTGTAATTTCCTTATTGTTAATGAGTGTGATTTATTTTTAACAGCCAGAACCATAGATGAACGGAAGTAGGCCCCACAACTTGGAAAGTGTAGAATGGAAGAACAGGTAAATCATAAAGCAATTAAGTAGTGTCAAATCTGAGGGTGTTCAGTGAAGTGAGACACAGATGAAAACGTAAGAAGGACTAACAGGCGCGGAAGACCTGTCAGTATAGTACATCCTACCGTTTCTCCTGCAGTATTTGACCCAACTTTAACTTTGGGTGACTAATGTGTGGGTATAATCCAAGGAGGGCAGAAAATCATTCTGGCTTTGACAACAAGGAGTCCAGAAGGTTTTAACTTCTGAGCCTCGTCTGTATAGTATCGCGAATAAAGCTTTAGTTCAAACTGCTATTACCAATCACAGAGCCTTAGAACAAAATCAAGCATTACTTAGGTTAAAGCTAAATTACAGTACAACAATTTGAATTTGAGCATGATTTTATTCTGTTGTTGAAACTATAAAACATTTCAAAAGTAACTATTGCCAAGAAGGAAAATTGGAAAGCATCATAACAGTTGATAGTAGCAAAATAATAGCTGGTGATCGTATTAAATGGTTTGAGTAGCCAATGACAGTTGTAAACGCTTACAGAGTCTGTGACAGTCCTTTATTGGTCTTCCTTATCAAATGTAAAGACAAGTATGAGAAGGGGAGAAGGCGGGAGAATGGGGTGGAGAAACTTATTAGCCATGATTGAATGGCAGAGCAGACTCGATGGGCCGATAGGCCTAATTTCTGCTCCTGTCTTATGGTCTAATCAATCTGACCTCCCAAGTCACTTAAAGTGCATTACTGTCAAATTTGGAGTGGATGTCTTTACTCCAGCCCTTTGTTTAAATGTTGTCCTTTTGACAAGTGCCTGTAATGTTTTCAACAAAAAGTAAAAAACTACTTAAATAAAATAGGGAGAAAAGTGCCATCAAAAGGAGTAATACCTCAGTACACTATTAATAACGATAACAGTCTTTTTGAATTATGTCAAAGCCTATTTGAACCACACTATCAGAATGTTTCAGGCCCCCTGAATTCACTTTTCAAGGTCAGCATGATCAGCTCATTAATGGAATAAATTTAGCTTCATTTGATGAGTCAACCAATAACTGAGTCTCAATATAGTAAAACCTTACTGTTCTAACTTACGCAATTATAGACCCTTCGGTGCAAAATATTTTGCTCGCTGTTCCTGGCTAAAGCTCTATTATTTTGAACAGCACAGCTCAAACTTAGATCCCAAATAAGGCCACCTCCTCTGGAAGACCCACAACATTAGTAACAACAAGATTTAACATTCTACAGTACAGTGTTTAGATCAGTCTTGGAGTGTGTTAACAAGGGTACATCCAAATCTTCTGACAATAAGAGAATAAATACACTGTGAATATTCTTCTTTAGGGTTTTAGCATTTTAACATTTAAACATTTGAGAACATTTCATTAATCACTTTTGCCATTAATTATTTCAGATTGGCCTGAGCAATCCAGACTGTTTTAAATCACTTACAATATTCTCAGTGTCCAGCAGGCGACTAACTACCATTTCTAGTCGGAGTTTGTTCTACATAATGCCAGGAACAGAATGGCTTCATTTCTGTTGACTGTTGTCCGTCTTGTTTACCAATTCCAGGTAGTTGTTGGATCTCAGGAATCTGGGATAACAGTCTTTTGCCATCAGGCTGTAGATTAGCTTCTGTGCCAGGTCAAAGCTGGAGGGAGTGGGCTCACTGATTGTTTTGTTAATATGCTCTCGTGTTGTAAAATCAATGTTAACCTGCGAGAAAGAAAGTGAAGGTACAAAAATGAAAATGCTTGGGTGGTGTTGCCTTGCTGTACCTGTTGACTAGATTCAGGGCTTTCTGAGAGCATCCTTTAATATGTGTATGCAACTTCAGAGGTAAATGTGGTCCTGAGCTACACAAAGCAGGAGGTTTAAGGTTTAATGCAAGGCACAATTGGTCTGAGCATTGGTGATAGGGATGCTAACCTGCCAAGGTTACCTTGGAATCTCCAGGAATTAAAGATTAATCTTCAAGACACTGATGTGAATGATCCAGGAGGATAAAGCATAGGTGGTATGGAAAGAAACTGGGCTAGATCTGGTTTGTGTCACATTTGGGCCTTGGGGCTAATGATTCATGACCTGTTGCGCCTGTGGAAGTGGAGGTAGGCAACACACAAATTTGCCACCTCATTTACCTGGTTTTAGGACTGATCCGAGCAAGGCCAATATTGCTGGCTACCTGAGCACTCAGCAAGAGACCGAGCATATGGTGTCACCAGCTTGTTCTTCTTAAAGGCAGTCTGTCCCTCTTAAAGAGAAAGCTGCATTGATTTACAGGAGGTGCTGCTGAACATTATTGCTGCAATTCTAAACAAGGAGCATGGAACATCGGGCAGAGAGAAGTTTCAAAGGTCATAGATAAAGGCCTTAGTGATGGAGATGGCATGTTCCTTAGGGATCCAGGAGGCCTTGAAGGATGACCCTCCTTCAAGGTCAAGTAGAAGAAATTAGAAGAAGGTGACCAGGGAGGTCAAATGCGATGTGTTATCCCAAGGAATTGGTCATAATGTCACACGAAATTTAATGGTCTCAAGGTCAATTAATCCATCATCATAATACATCTGCCCTTGCTATAACAGTTTCTCAATGCACCACACCGCCATCACTCACCAGCACCAGTCCCTAACACTCAGGACTCACACCTGACATCCAGATACTCCAACTCACTTTCAAATGCATTTCAATGAAACAGGACTCATACCCAGCTCCTGCTGCTTCCACATACCTCCAGCTATTCAGCTAAGGCAGGCACGTCACCCAAACAATGTAGCACAATCGCTAACATTCTACCCTCTCTCTTGCAGGACAAGGTGGCACACAATTGAAGGGAGCAGAGCAGAACTGATGTTGGAAAGGAGAAATATGCTTAGAAAAAAACATATAGTTAGCAGTCAGTGAAATTGGTAAAGAAATAGTTAATGCTGTTAATTTCATTTTCCTGAAAACTGCTTCAATTTTGCTTGTCTAAAAATAAAGCTGATGAAGTGATTATTCTTAAGCGATGACAGCTCAAATGGGCCCATGGTCAGATGAGGTCTCTGCAATAATGAGAAAGCAACTGAACAGACACTTGAAACAAACAACCATATTACAAAGCTGTTAGGCTTTTCATTTAACATTGCTTTATTAAGATTCTTGCTGAAATACATCAGTTAATTAATGTGTCCAAGTAGAATAGAAGTTACTTTATTGAACAACCCAATAATTCAATAGACTGATAAGGAATTGGACCACTTAGACCGTATAACCATTATAAACAGCCCATGGGCAAGTCTTCTGAACAACTTTGGGCATAAATAAATGGTGATGGGACAGAAAAAAAAGTTAAACCTCTGAGAGTTAGCTTGGCAACTGGAGAGGGAATGTTTTTGGAGATGATGCAACTGATCATGAAGAACAGCTTGAGAAGAGGAAAGCAAAGGATGAGGCATACCTGACTGATCAAGGACAGAAGGTATGTGCAAAGGCTCAAGAAGCTAATGGCAGGTGAATGACATTAATGGTGGGCTTTTACTCCATGGTTTAGAAAAAGAACTTGACATTTTAGTGGGTATTTGAAATAAAGTAAATCTATATAGGGCAATCAGGCCCTGTCAATAATCCATCTAGGCTCATCCCTGAAAAAAGATATAATGTAAGTGCAGGAGGCAGTGGGCAGAAATTCTTAAGGGTGGATTCGTGCTGATCCTCTTGAGTAGTTTGAGAAGTCATGAAAATTTGAGGCACCAAGAAGGTAAGTGAAAGAAGAAGAATGAACGATTTGTTTGCGAAAGCCAGCCCCTCCGCCTGATCTGGAATTACACTCACTACCTGTCATAGTCACGTGTTTTTGCTGTTTGGCCAGTGTGTTATATCCCATTTTAAACTCTGATTAAACTCAACATACCCACCATATTGGTTGCAGTCAATCTTGATTAAAATATCAACAAATTGGAAATATTAAAATAAGTAACAAAGTTGAGGGACATGGACACTCCTGAACCCTACAGAGGAGATGGTTCTTCATATCATGAGACCATGACATTTGCCATCAATGAGAAATTGAGAATGAAGGCATGTTTCCTGCCTTGTGCCCCATCTCAACTCGCAGCTCACCCTCATCCTGCCATCCAGCATGATGAGCGAGCTGCAAATGGTGTGACCATGGACATCCCGCTTTCCACTTCACCTAGCTTCCCTCATGTCCAACCTTTCCCTTTCTGAATTGCTGCTTCTAGATGCCCAGGAATTGCTGCCTGCTCAACCACAGCACACCCAGGGGGAGGAAAGAGAGCAACGTCACAGCACTGATGAATGCTCTGTTACTTGATCTGATCCTCACAGGCACCAACCCAAATACTGGCACTCCATGTAACTTAAAGGCTGTGTTCTGCGCATGGGGAGTCACGGGGCACAAATGGGCTGCAGCTTGGTCAGGGGGGTAGGATAGTTTGTGTGCCAAATCACCAAAGGGTGAGGCTGCAGACAAGTTCAGCTAAAGGGAATCAGGTGAGGACCTTGATTGAGTGGCGACAAGAGAAAAATGATGAGGATCCACACTCCATACATTGGCTCAGCTACCAGACAGCATCCTGTCATGTCAAGAAACATGGAGGAGTATGGTTCCAACTTGGCAGAGGGCATGTCACAGAGCTTCCCCTCCCTGCAGCCTCTGCTCCATCTCACTGTTGTCCTGCAGATACAGAGGCCCTGCAACAGCAGTCCACACACCCCTTATAACCTTTGTGTAAATAGGAAGCCCTTCCTATGAGGATGCAGCAACACTTGCTGCCAAATGTGCTGGTAGGGCTGAATGTTACATGACAACACCAGCTCAGAGGTTTCGGGTGCATGCGAAGATTACCTGTGTGAACGTCCTCCCCAGCATGGGGCAATATGTGGGCTGTGCAGGAAGCAACTGGCAATGCAGTTTGCCCCACTAGGAGGGCCTTTGTCTTCTGTAGCACCGACTCCAGTGTTGTTATGGACCAAATTGTGTACTCTCTGTTTATTCATTTCCGTATATGCCTCATCAAAATTTTTTAAAATGTATTTATTCTGTCATGGGATGTGAGGTCAGCATATGTTGCCCTTGAACTGAGTGGCTTGTTCAGCTACTTCAGAGGACAGGTCAAAGCAAAATGCTACGGAAATCTGAAATAAAAATAAAAACAGAAAATGCAGCAGGTCTGACAGCATCTGTGGAGAGAGAAACAAAGTTAATGTTTCAAGTCCAATATGACTCTTCCTCACAGCTGCAGAACTTCTTCAGAGTCTTCTACATTGCTGTGGGTGTGGAGTCACACACATGCCAGACCAGGTAAGGACAGTAGGTTTCCTTCCCTAATGGACATTAGTGAACAAGATGGGTTTTTACAACAATCAAGGATAGTTTCACTGTCACCATTCCAGAGACTAGCTTTATATTCCAGACTTATTCATTGAATTCAAATTCCACCAGCTGCCAAATCCTGGTGGGATTTGAACCAGTGCCCCTAGAACATTAGTCTGGGTCTCTGGATTACTAGTCCAGTGACATTACCACTACATCACCATCTCCCACATAAAATATTGGAGAAGAATAAAGTAAATTGGCTGTTTAACTGCTTGGGGCATTGCAGACGAGAGTTTATGTGATGAAACCTCTACGACTGCATCCAACAACAGCTGGCAACCTAATTGATGAATGTATTAAAGTTACAACTGACCCTGCCTGCTGATTATTATGTGGGTAGGGTGGATACATAGGCAATTGACATGGCTGTGAGAGCCTCCATGGACCAAATATCTCTTTTTCATTTAGTTCTTCCTTGTGCCCTCATCTTCTCCCTGCCAATACGTCCACAGCTGGATTGGAGCCAAACACCTACAAGCTGCAAATCAAAATCTGGCTGTCAATAAAACTTGGCAGATTTAAATGTAACCCAAAAATTCCCTCATTACTTAAAGATCTGGGTAATTAAAATTTTTAATCATGTCTCTATGTTTTCATCTACAAAAGCTGAACAATTTGCTGTGGTTGCACTCTGGCCAATTTCAATCCTAAGCTTTCTTTGTCCTAACCTGAAGTGTTGGAATGCAAACTCCCCTTTGTTCCTGGTCACATATATCAGAGGGATGAGGGGTGATTCTGTGATGCTGTGGTCCCCTCAGGGAACTGTACTCCCAGGGAGAGTGGGTCAGAAAACAGGAGGCACTCTGCTGCAACCCCTGTCTCTGACCCTGACACTCGCTGAGAGAATGGGGTTGTGCGTGAGTGGGTGGGTGAGTGAGTGGGTGGGTAGAATGAGGGGGCCGCAGAGTCATGGTGGAAGGTTGGGAGTGGAGTGCCTGTCATCTTCCCAACTACCTGTAATACACTGACGGGCGAGGAAGGTTGAGGATTAGGCCAATTGAGGCCCTTCAGTATTCTCCCAGCAGCAGGGGAAGGATGGAGGCATGTCACCACATGGGTTGGGGCCCAGTAAAAGCTTGTGGGCTTAGGCAGGGCTGGCCTGATCAGGCACTCTGTGGCTCATGGAGGCCCAGCATGGTGCCAAAGGCCACTCATGACTGAAACAACTGCCTGTCCTCAGTAACTACCATCAACCTCCAAACTTGCTGGGGCTTTGCCTGACTAGCCCTGGTGAGCCTGACGCTTTAACTTTCATTCCGGGGCCTCCTCCATTGAGGCTGGTCCCAATTGGTTGCTGTCCCAGCAATGGCCACCGCTTACAGAGGCACAGCTGGGACAGAAGAGCTACTGGCCCTCAGACTGACCAGCAGCTCTTTGAGGCAGGATGTCTATCCTTAAAGGGATTGGAGCCCTGACATTTCTCCCTATCGTCAGGTATCATGCCCTAAGAGGGCTTTGGCAACAATGGACTTTCTTGTTAATCTTGCTCTGGAGATGTGGATCATCTTTGTTGGTGGTACATTTATCCAACATGCGAGGCCCTTTAAAAAGATTGTTCTTTGTCTACTTTGATCTCTTTACCATCAATATTTCCTATCAGCTTCAGACTTTCTAAATCATGAGTTTTTATTCATGCCAAAGAAATTCCAACGTTGTTTCCTGACCCTGGTCAGCAGAGTTCTCTTAGTTTCAGATTTTGCTAGCACCTCTTCATTCGTAGTATGACTTGTCCAAGATATCTTCATTATTCGCCTCAAAAACCATAACTCTGCAGCCTCAATTCTTCTCTGTATTGCTTCAGTGATCGTCCAACATATGCTTCCATATGTCAAAATTCCAGGATTCCCAGCTTTGTTTTCATGGCTAATTTTGAGTTGATCATAATCTTATTCATTTTTTGAAATGCATCTTTGGCTATTCTAATCCTTCGTCTTATTTCTTGATTGGACTTTCTGTCCGACATTAACATACTCCCTGGGAAAATAAAGTTTGTCTACCTGTTTGATCTTTTCATTCTTCACTGTGATCTTACATTCTGGTGTGATTTCCTTTTTGGACACTACTAGATATTTTGTTTCCTTACAGTCTATTACGGCCGAGCACCCTTTCTTCTAATTTTCACTCACTATTCTGTCCAAAATCTTTTGCAGTTTCTCTTCAGAGTCACCAGTGAGAATAGTGTTATCGGCATATCTTACTAGTTGGAGGTTACAACCTTAATAATATAATCCAGGAAGGTCTTCAATCTCTCCCAGAATATTTTCACTGTACGAATCGAATAAATATGGGGAGAAAACCCCAGACACCCCTGTTTGATGCCTCTTTTAATCTTCGCAAAATTGCTTAGATCTGCTCAACTTTTACAGCTGCAGCTTGTTTGTAATAAAGATTTCATATCACTCTTGAATCTTTTCCATCAAAGTCAAGAGATTCTAACATGCTCATCAGTTCTTCATTAGCTGAATTTTACCCCTGTCGATGGGGTTGTGTGGGGGCGGGTGGGGGGGGGTCGAACCTGATCGGTGCCCCAAATTGGGGACGCGCCGCCATTTTATGTGGGCAGTCCAATTAAGGCACGGAGGTGCCTCAGGGAGATCAGCTTGTCATGTGTAAATTTAAATAAAGGGAAATAAAGCATGTCCCCTCGTGTAACAATGACACATGAGCTGGAACATGTGAAAGAATTATTTTTAAGATTTTTATTGACTTTTCAGACACATCATGAAACTTCATCCCACCCATGGATGAGGTTTCCTGAAAAATACATTGGCCGCTCAGGCTCTTCGCCTGTCCGCCAACCTTAAGGTTGGACAGGCAGCTCATCTAATTGAATTAATTACTATTTAAATGGCCTTAATAGACCTTTGACAGTTTGGCGGGTGTACAGCCGGGTTGGCTGCATGCCTGCCGAACTGAAAATCTAAATGACCCGTAGTGATGTCGGGACATCTGCCCGATGTCACCGGGCATCATTTTAAGTGTCAGCAAGCGGGCCCCAGCCCCCCACCCCGCTCGCCGACCGGAGAATTCTGTCCCATGTTTCAGTTTGCATCAAATGCCTTACTATAATAGATAAAACACATGAGTATATCTTTTTGCATCTCTATGGCTCTCTCTGATAGTGTATGTATTGTAAACATAGCATTTCTTGTTTCTCTATCTTCTACAAAACCACATTGAAGAGCTGAAATTTCGGGCTTTATCTTGCTCTTGGTCCTATTCATCAGATTGATAGTGTGACGGAGTTTACATTCAATTGGTCCGGGCATTTTGGGGAGCGTAATAAATATTGATTGACTTAAGCCTTCTGGGAAATTTCTCGTGTCGTAAACATCGTTAGAGTTGAGAGTCAATTTGTTTATTCTGAAGTTTTCTAAACTTTTAATTTGTTTGGTGACTATCACATCTGGGCCTTTGGCTTTATTGTTTTCTTGTTTATCAAGCAGCCAATTGTCTGACATGCTGTGAATTGTATTGGGGCTTCCGGAATTGGCCTTGGCAGCTGAGCTGCCCATACCTATCAGTACCACCGCTGGGGCCAGCATCGGGGCCATTACAGTAATGCTGTTTGCATTCTTCCTTCACTTGGGCCACATTCATCCTCCTACTGGTCCTCTAGAGAGTGCGGATGGAGAGTTATTGGTAGATAATAAGAAAATGGTGGATGAAATGAACAAATATTTTGCTTCTGTCTTCACTATAGAGGATACAAAGAAAACATTCCAGTCATAATAGTGATAATAAAATGACATTACAATCATTAGGGAAGCAGTACTGAGCAAACTGATGGAGCTGCGGGCTGACAATCTCCAGATCCAGATGGACTTCACCTTAGGGTCTTAGAAGAGGTGACTAATGAAGTAATAGATATGTTGGTGTTAATTTTCCAAACTTTCCTAGATTTTGGAAAGGTTCCATCAGACTGGAAAGTAGCAAATATAACCCCTCTATTTAAGCAGGGAGGGAGGCAGAAAACAGGAAACTATAGGCCAATTAGCTGGACGTCTGTAATGGGATGGTGTTAGAATTGACCATTAAATAGGTTATAGCTGGGCACTTAGAAAAACACAAGCTAATTGGGAAGAGTCAACATAGTTTTTCAAAAGGGAAATCATGTTTAACCAATTTATTAGAGATGTTTGAAGGAGTAACATGTGCTGTAGATAAAGGGGAACGTGTAGACGTGCTGTACTAGGATTTCCAAAAGACATTTGACAAGGTACCACATAAAAGGTTACTGTGGAAAGTAAAAGCTCATGGTGTAGAGGTAACATATTAGCATGGATAGGAGATTGGCTGGCTGGCTGGCAGAAAACAGAGAGTATGCATAAATGAGTCTTTTTCTGATTGGAAGGATGTGATGAGTGGAGTCCCACAGGGGTTTGTGCTGGGACCTCAACTTCTTACAATTTATTTCAATGACTCAGATGAGGGGAGCGAAGGTATGGCAGCTAAATTTGCAGGCAACACAAAGATAGCTAGGAAATTATGTTATGAAGAGGATGTCAGGAGTTTGCAAATGGATATAGATAAGTTGAGTGAGTAGGTAAAAATCTGGCTGATGGAATATAATGTGGGAAAGTTGTTCACTCTGACAGGAAGGATAAAAACGCAGAATATTACTTAAGCGGAGGACAACTGCAGAATTCCAAGGCGAGAGGACCTGAATTTTACACTTGCCTTGCGTGCCAAGTCAGTGGATCCGGAAGCATTTGTGAAATGCGTTCCTGCTTGCGATCGGCCCCTGAACACAATTTCATGCTGGCCGGCCAGCCAATGTGAAACACGCGCTGAGAACATTTCAGCGCTGCTGAGGAGGGCGGGAAGAGGGTGGGCACCAATAAAGGTGAGGGTGCGGGTGAGTGCAGACAGTTGCTGCGGAGCTGCTTCAGGGAGCCACAGACCTGTACATATTAATTGACTGGAAAAAAATGCATCAGACTGCGTCTACACAACACATTCAAGCACCTGACAGCAGAACTCAAAAAAATCAGTCCCCAGGTGTTTTTGTAAATTATATTTCACCCCTGACATTTCATCCTGCCCTTGAATGAGGTTTTGTTAAAATTGGGCTGCCCATCTACCCATTTTGCCCATGTGATGAATGCGAAATCGCACAGACAATGTAAAATCATGGACAATCGGGTTTTTAATGGCCTTAATTGTCCCTTTAATTGTTGGCAGGCACGGCTCTGATTCCCGCGTGTGCCTGCTGACCTCAACACTGCTCATGGGCGTGATGAGGTCAGGACACATGCCCGACATCATTTTGGGCAATTTCAAGTGCGTTCGGGTGGGGAGTGCGACTGCCCGATCAAAGTAAGATTCTGGCCTAGATGTTCTAGTACATGAGTCACAAAAAGTTAGTTTGCAAGTACAGCATGTAATCAAGAAGGTTAATGGAAAGCTATCCTTTACTACAAGAGGAATTGAACATAAAAGTAAGTAATTATACAGGACATTGGTGAGGCCACATATTGAATACTCTGTGCAGTTTTGGTCTTCTTATTTAAGGAAGGATGTAAATGCATAGAAGACGGTTGAGATGAGGTTTACTGGATTGATACCTGGAATGATTGGGTTGTCTTACAAGGAAAGGTTGG
The DNA here is from genome assembly GCF_017639515.1 of Carcharodon carcharias. Lineage (NCBI taxonomy): Eukaryota > Metazoa > Chordata > Chondrichthyes > Lamniformes > Lamnidae > Carcharodon > Carcharodon carcharias. The sequence continues at coordinate 1,567,608 of NC_054482.1, read as the reverse complement.
ACAGGCTGGGCTTGTTTCCACTGGAGTTTGGAAGAATCAGAGGTGACTTGATTGAAGGATATAAGGTCCTGAATGGTCTTTACAAGGCAGACATGTAAAGAATTAGGGGGCACTGTTTTAAAATTATGGGTCACCTTTTTAGGGCAGAAAAGAGGAGAAATGTTTTCTCTCAGAGGGTTGCGTAACTTTGGAACTCTCTGCCTCAGAAGGCAGTGGAAGTGGTGTCATTAAATATTTTTTAAGGCAGAAGTAGATAGATTCTTGTTAGACAAGGGAATCAAAGGTTATCGGGGGTAGATGGGAATGTGGAATTCGAAACACAAGCAGATCAGCCATGATCTTACTGAATGGCGGAGCAGGCTTGAGGGGCCAAATGGCCTACTGCTGTTCCTATTTTGTATGTTGGTATGTTTGTACATTAACACCCCAGCAGCCAGTAACGATTGGAGCCAGCACTAAATACTCTTCTCTGACAGGGGCTTAGCCTGAATCATCGAGTCTATACTTGTAACCTGCACCTGGAAACTAACGTAGTACCACCGAGAATCTGGGATTCTGCCTGAATGACCCATGCAGGAGAGGAAAAGGATGTAGTAGCCCATGAAAGATGTGATTTTGAATGATTGAAATTTCAGAGTCCTATTGCATGATCGCAAAAGTGGATTAATTTTATTTAGAAATCATGTCACTTGTTCTAAAGAGCAAAAAAGTGTAACCGTCCTAATACTGGCCCCAGGTGAACACCATTACTGTCCAGTCTGAAAAACAATTAATCATCACCCTTTTTTGCTTTCTATCTCTTAGCCAATTTTGGATCTGTGCTACCACTGTCCCTTTAATCCCATGGAAGTCAACTTTGCTAGCAAGTCTATTATGTGGTATTTTATCAAACGCCTATTGAAAATTCAGGTGCACATCAATCTGTCTACTGTCAATAACTCTCCTGCTACTTCAACAAAGAACTCAATTTAGTTAGTTTTTCATGATTTGCCTTTAACAAATTCATTTATTAGCCCCTCCTCCCAAATGACAATTCGTTTTATCATGGATTATTATCTCAATAGGATGGAGCAGGATGAAGATGTTTGAATATAAAAATCGAGATTTTAAAACATTTTGCTAGAGAGCTTCCAGTTTTCATTTCAATGATAGCTATAATCATAAAGTCAATTTACTTTTAAAACAAAAGCAAAAAAATTCCATACCTCTTTAGGGGCCTCAACTTTAATAAATTGAGTGTAAATCTTCTTGGCCTCAGAAGCCAGTTTTGTAGGAGTCTTGATTTTCTTGTAGTCCTCACAGGCCAGCCAGAAGTCAATGTTCTCTTCACTGAACTCGTTCCTGAGGAAGCTCCTGAAGGTGGCCCGACCAACTAAGGGAAAGGAGCGATCATTTAGCAGACCCTCGAAAACATGGCTGGCTGTAACACAACCAAGGATGGGAAAACAGAAAATGCTGGAAGTACTGCAGGTCTGGCAGCATCTATGGAGAGAGTTAAAGTTTCAGGTTCTTATTTCAGATTTTCAGCTTCAGGTGGAACGGTGGGAGGAAGAGTTGGAAGAAGGCTACCCTCTATACAGCAGGAAAATGCTCTTCAGCAACCAACATAACAGAACAAAGTGTAGAGAATAAAACATATTCACTACAACTGTACCGTACAGTTAATGTGACTTTACCTTTGTGAGACAGCAGCTTATCCATAGACTCAGACCATAGAATTGCCTCTTCAGGTGTTGGCCTATGGAAAGAGTGACAATCCCTTAGCATTGTTAGCTTTCCAGCATTTTCCTTTGGAGTAAATGCAATATAAAGTGATAGATCTTGACCAATGTATTTCTTGTACTGGTTACAGATTATTGGTGTATCTGGTTCCTATAATTTATACACAGATTATTCTATGGAAAAATAAAGTCATTCATTTCTCAAGCTGTGTTTTGTGGAGAAAAAACCGTCATCTAAAGAAAACATAAATGTTAACTCACTTTATTGGCATCTTGACCGTCTCCTGGCTCCTGAACTGGTAGGTTTCTCTTGGTGAAGAAGTCCAATTCATTTAGTCTTCAAACCCTTAACTCTGAAGTTGTCAAATGAAATATTAAATCAACTTATTGGAAGTGAAATGGTGTTTTCAAAATGTGCCTGAAGGAAGTAGACTTTGATTATAGGAATTTCAGCACATTTACGCAGCAATAACTGCCTGGCTTGCTGATACCAGATATAAGACTTTTTAAAATGTAACTAATAAATGATTATATAGAATTTACAGCAAAGAAACAGGCCATTCAGCCCAACTGGCCAATGCCAGTATTAATGTTCTCACACTACTTCACCTAATCTAAAATTAGTGGAGAGCCATAGGGACTGTGCGGAGATCTCAGCTATTTACAAATTATATTAATGACTTGGACAAAGGGACATAATGTATTGTAACCAAATTCACTGATGATGTAAAAATAGGTAGGAAAGCAAGTTGTAAGGAGGACTCAAAGAATCTGCAAAGAGATGTAGAGAGGTTAAGTGGATGGGCTGAAATTTGGCAGATGGTGGGAAGAATAGAAAAACAGAATATTATTTAAATGGAGAGAGACTACAGAATGCTGTGGTACAAAGCAATCTAGATATATGAATCACAATAAGTTAGCAGGCAGATATATTATTTTATATATATTATTTATAATATATAATATTTGTATTTATTTATATTTATATATTTATTTATTATTTATAATATAATTTATTATATATAATATATAATATAATAATAATATAAATAATATTTATATAATATATATAATAAATATATATTAGCAATAAGTAATTAGGAAGGAAAGTGAAATGTATTTTATTGCAAGAGGACAGAATGATAAAGTAAGGAAGTCTTGCTATGACTGTAGAGGGCGATGGTGAGACCACAACCAAACTAATGTATACAGGTTTTCATTATTTAGGGAGGATATACTTGCATTGGAGGCAGTTCAGAGAAGGTTCACTAGGTTGATTCCCTGGATGAAGGGTTGTCTTATGAGGAAAGGTTGAGCAGGTTGGGCTTATATGCATTGGAGTTTAGAAAAATGAGAGGTGATCTTATTGAAATATATAAGATTCAAGGGGGATTGACAGGGTAGATGCTGAGAGGATGTTTCTGCTTGTGGGGGCAGCTAAATTGAGGAGGCACTTGTTCAGAATAAGGGGTCTCCCTTTTAAGACAGAGGTGAGGAAGAATTTCTTCTCTCAAGAAGGCCGTTAATCTCTATCCCAGAGAGCAGTAGATGCTGTGTCATTGAATATACTCAAGCCTGAGTTAGATAGATTTTAATCTACCAGGGAGTCAAGAGTTATGAGGGGCAGGCAGGAAAATGGAGTTATGGCCACAGTCAGATCAGCCTTGATATTATGGAATGGCTTGAGGGGCCGAATAGCCTACTCTTGCTCCTGTTTCTTATGTTCTTCTGACCTTATAAACAGCAGCCCTGCATTATTTCAATTCCAGCTGCACCACTGGTACTAGTGAGTGTGTTCTTTAATAGTTCACAGTTGTCTGACACATGAGGGAATACAAACATAAGAACAAATGGTCCTGTACTCAAGACAATATTACCATGTGGGTCTGACAGCATCTGCGGAGAGGAACACAGTAAACAGGTATTGTTTTTGTTTTGGATTTCCAGCATCCGCAGTTTTTTGCTATTACCCTGTGGGTATTGCTTCGGAAGACATTTCCCTGTTGGTGCTAATTTATTTCAGGAGGTGGGAAGAGTCAGTGAAATGTCAGTCATGCAAGTCTAATGAAACTTTTTTCAACTAAACAACCTTTATAACTTTTAAAACAGACACATATAAAATTAATAAAATATATTTTGGAGAAATTATCAAATCCTATGGCAAATTAATTTACAGCATTATTAATCTTGCTATATTTTAGCTTGAGCAGGGAGTCGCAATTTTGACTGAAAAGGTTAAAGCTGGATAAATCCAAATGGTCTTTGCACTTGATTACTCTAAAACCCCTGACTCTCTTGACTTTTTATCATAATCAGTGCCAGACAGTCAACGGCATCATACATGAATCACCATTCATGGAAGTTGCACACTTCTAAAATCCTGATGTGTTTTTTCCATTAGTAACCAAAGTAAGCAGGTTTCTTGTCGCATGCTATTCTTCACAACACCAACAGCTTGCAATTATATAGTGCCTTCAATAACAACATATTGCATTTATACAGCATCTTTAGTGTAGTAAACATCCAAAGGGTCTTCAGAGGAACTTACTCAAATAAAGTTTGACATTGTGCCACATAAAGAGATATTAAGATGGATAACCAAAAACTTGGTCAAAGTGGTATGTTTGAAGGAGTGGCTTACTGGAGGGAGAGGTTTAGAGAAGGAATTCCAGACCTTACAGTGTAGGCAGCTGAAAGCGCAGTATCCAATGATGGAACAATGAAAATCAAAGATGTGCAAGTGGCCAGAATTGCTATAGTTATGTGAAATGACTATTGGATTTTATGTTGGATTTTAATTAATGAAAGGCTGATGCTCTTTTCATACCAAGGACATGGGTAGAGCTAGGAAAGTGGCTCTGCTGAGGGAATGTGAGCAGCTCGGGGTTAAATTAAAAAACAGATCCTGAAAGGTAATGAACTCTGAGTTATTACCTGAGCCATGGGCAAATTGGCATACAGCAAATAAGAGCAGAAAATTAAATGCATTGCTCAAAGATTGGCATGGGAGAAATGGGTTTCAACTCTTGGGATGCTGGTACCAGTCCTGAGGAACGTGGGAACTGTGCTGTTGAGGTGGTCTTGAACCCTGCTGGGATCAGTGTGCTGGTGAGTAATATAAGTAGGGCGGTAGAGAGAGTTTTAAACTAAATAGTTGGGACAAGAGATCGAGTTTGGGAAGATGTGATAAATTAAGTAGAGAAGACCAGGCAAGAAATCAGAGTGTGACAGGAAGGGACAGAGTTTACAAACCTAAGAGAATATTGACAGAAAAGGCTAGGGTTACAAAAAGTAGTAAAAAGACAAAACTACAGGTTCTGTATCTGAATGCACATAGTGTTTGTAACAAAACAAGTGAATTGACAGCATAAATAGGTATGATCTGATAGACATAAAAGAGACATGGTTGCAAGATGACAAAGACTAGCATCTGATCATTCAGGGGTACATGACATTTAGAAAGGACAGGAAGCTAGGAAAAGGTAGAGGGCTGGCTCTCTTAATTAAGGATGACATTGGTACAGTCGGGAGAGATGGCCTTAGTTCCGGAGATCAAGATGTAGAATCATTTGGGTAGAGGTGAGAAATAGTAAATGTAAGAAGTCACTTGTGGGAGTGGTTTATAGGTCCCCTAACAGTAACCGCACTGTAGGACAGTTTATACAGGAAGAAGTACTGGGCGCTTGTGAGAAAGGTAAGGCAACAATCATGGGTGATTTTAATCTACATATGGATTAGACAAATCAGATTGGCAAAGGTAGCCTGGATGATGAGTTTATAGAGTGTTTTAGGGGCAGTTTCTTGGAGCAGTATGTTTTAGCAGCAACTAGAGAGAAGGCTATACTAGATCTGGTAATGCACAATAAGACAGGATTCATTAGTTACCTCATAGTAAAGGCACCCTTAAGTAGCAGTGACCATAATATGCTTGAATTTCACGTTCAGTTTGAAGGAAAGTGAAGGAAACTAGTGTTTTAAACTTAAATAAGGGCAATTATGAGGGCATGAAGACAGAGCTGGCTAAAGTGAACTGGGAAATTAGTTTAAGGGATATGTCAGTAGAGGTGCAGTGGCAGGTATTTAAGAAGATATTTCAGAATACTCATCCGTCACAGGGAAAATGCTGGAATCATTTATTCAGGAAGTTATAGCGAGGCACTTAGAAAATCTCAATGCAATCAGGCAAAGTCAACATGGTTTTGTGAAAGGGAAATCATGGCTAATTTATTGGAGTTCGTGAAGGAAGTAACAAACAACATGGATAAAAGGGAATCTCTGGATGTGCTGTGTTTAGATTTTCAGAAGGCATTTGACAAGGTGCCACATCAAAAATTTCTGCACAAAATAAAGGCTCTGGTGTAGGCGGTAACATATTAGCATGGATAGAGGATTGGTTTGCTAAAAGGAAACAGAGAGTAGGCATAAATGGGTCATTTTCAGGTTGGCAAGATGTAATGAGTGGAGTGTCACAGGGATCAGTGCTGGGGCCTCAGCTATTTACAATTTATATCAATGACTTGGATAAAAGGACCAAAAAAGTGTGCTAAATTTGCTGATGACACAAAGACAAGTAAGAAAGTAAGTTGTGAAGGTTGAGGACATGAGGAGTGTGCAGAGGGAAATGGATAGGTTAAGTGAGTGGGCAAAACATTTGCAGATGGAATGTAATGTGGGAAAATGTGAACTTGTCCAACAAAAACAGAAAATGCTGGAAAAACTCAGCAGGTCCGGCAGCCTCTGTGGGGAGAGAAACTGAGTTAATGTTTCGTGTCTGTATGACTCTTCTTCAGAGCTAACTTAACCACTTTGGCAGGAAGAATAGGAAACCAGCATATTATTTAAATGGAGAGAGATTGCAGAACTCTGAGGTACAGGGGGATTTGGGTATCCTGGTACATGAATCACAAAAAGTTAATATGTTGGTACATTAAGCGATTAGGAAGGCAAATGGAATGTTCTCACCTTTTGAAAGGGAAATGGAATATAAAAGTAGGCTTGGAAAAACTCAGCAGGTCTGGCGGCATCGGTGGAGAAGAAAAGAGTTGACGTTTCGAGTCCTCATGACCCTTCATGAGGACTCGAAACGTCAACTCTTTTCTTCTCCGCCGATGCTGCCAGACCTGCTGAGTTTTTCCAGGTAATTCTGTTTTTGTTTTGGATTTCCAGCATCCGCAGTTTTTTTGTTTTTGTAAAAGTAGGCTTGTTTGGCTACAATTGGATAAAGCATTGGTGAGACCATGTCTGGACTACTGTGTATGGCTTTGGTCTCCTTATTTAAGAAAGGATATAACTGCGTTAGAAGCAATTCAGAGAAGGTTCACGGGACTGATACCAGGGATGGGAGTGTATCTTATGAGGAATGTTTGAGCTGGCTGGGCCTGAATCCATTGGAGTTTAGAAGATTGTGAGGTGATTTTATCAAAACATATGATCCTGAGGGCACTTGACAGAATGGATGTTGAAAGGACATTTCCCTGTGTGGGAAAGACTAGGACTAGGGGACACAGTTTAAAATTAAGATAGAGATGATGAGAATTTTCTTTTTCTCAGAGGGCCGTGAGAGAACAGTGGAATTAGAGTCATTAAATATTTCTAAGGCAGAGGTAGGTAGATTCCTGACTAACAAGGGAGTCAAAGATTACTGGGGGCTAGGCATGAATGTGGAGTTGAGGCCACAAACAGATCAGCCATGATCTTATTGAATGGCGGAGCTGGCTCGAGGGGCCAAATGGCCTACTCCTGTTCTAATTCGTATGTTTCTACATATGTTCGTACGTGTACCAGTAACAGAGAACCTAGAGAAACAGGCTCAATGAAATATCCATGCAGCTTTGTAGATATTTGTATAGTAAACTTCTCAACTCGTTAAATTGGCACTAAGGTATATGAAATCAGAACTGACCAATCTACACGACATTCTAATACAAGTGATGACAACGTAAGGGTAGACCTACAAAATGAGCAAATGATAACACCAAACCTTGTCAATATTCTCTGAAAGTGTATTAAACAGTAAACTTGCAATTAGTTTAATTTTAAATAAAGAATGGCGGTATCAACATAAAGATTTGATCTGGCCGAAATTTTGAAAATGCTCCCAGTAATGGCTGGAAAATGTGTTTTCATTTTTACACTGTAATAACTTTTGATAACATTTTGTTATAGTCAGTAGAATCACAAATTGCAATTTTGAGTGTTTCACTATTTTTAGTGATATATGATAAATCCGTTCGGTTACAGAAATATTAGGACCAGCATTGAGAATAAGGATGAAGCACAATGGTGAGCCTGGATATTATACTGAGGTGTCATTTAATAACATGGAATTCTTCTCTAGGCCAATTTAATGAAGTGTTAATCCATTTGAAATAAATCAATTCAGGTCCCCTTTAAAATAGCCGAGTAAGTAAAGAGATATGAGCAAGTTAATTGTTTCTGCAATAATGGGTCAGATTTCTCTGTAGTGTCTGCCGTTAGTTAGGTTTGCCCCTGCATCCTTCAGTTCCAAAAATATTTGCGCACAAAGTTACTGAAAGTATGAGCTGATAACGTTGCAGTGAAGGAAATAGGGCAAACAAAAGGGTATCTCCTTAACCAACAGGATTTCAGGGTTATGAAATAAACAGCACAAGGGCTGAGAAGGAATTATAAATTGGAATGGCAGCTTGCAATGCCTAACCAGGTACAGAAAGAGAAATAAAGAAAGAAAAAGAAAGAATGAATTAAGAGAGAGAAAGAAAATGTAAGAAAAAATATATCATTTAATATTTTTATAAACTCCTAAAACATTTCACAACCTGAAGGAATGAGATTCCATAATTATAGTAGTTAATTTTTGGTGCTGGAGAGGATATTTGGCAGTTATTAACAATCATCATGCCATTACAAAGGTGCTTATGCTTATAATTACTATCTCTATAGTTTAGTTCCTTTCAGCTGCACAAATACAGTGATGTTCAATGCATGTCAATCGAGAGCCAGTGTGATACTGTTTTTGCAAAGCTGACAGCAGAGCCTCGCAATTCGGACTGCATCTTTTGGATATTTGTATTTAACTGGATATCTGTCCCTTGTCTGTAAAAAGAGATTGCATTTCACTAACACTTCTAACAACCATTGCATGCCTTAAGGTGCTTTACAGTCAATGAAATACTTTTGAGGTGCAGTCACTGTTGTAATGAGGGAAACACAGCAGCCAATTTGCGCACAGCAAACTCCCAGAAATATCATTGTGATAATGGCCACAGAATAATACAGACTGAGGGATAAATATTGATGAGGGCACTCCTCTGCTCTTTTTAAAATCATGCTATGGGATCTTCTAAATCCATCTGCGCATGCAGACAGGGCCTTGTTTTGACTTTCCATCTGAAAGATGGCATCTCCAACAATGCAAAAACTCCTTTAACACTGCACTGTCAGCCTTGGTTTTTGCACAGGACTTGAACATCTTACAACCCAGAGGTAAGAATGATACCAATTGAGCTAAAGCTGAAATTCACTACAGTGGACACTCAAGTTTGCACCATTTACCCAGAATTAAGGATGAGCAACATTTTGACAACATAAGATGCCCCATTATATCTCAGTGTAATCTCCAGACTAGGGCATTTAGAGACCAGAATCAAATTGTATTCATATACACTTCAGAATCTCATGTCAGCTCCAGTAATATAAAATTCTTAAGGGCAATTAAGGGCAATAAATGCTGGCCTAGTGAGCAATGCCCACATCCTATGAATGAATTAAAAAAAGCTGATGTTCAAATGTCCAACATGTAACATAAACCGATAATAACTTCTACACCCACAACAAGTTAAAATAGGTTTGTTGTGGGAAGCAATGCTTTGAAGCACGTGCATTATATAGTGAGCAAATTTATTCTTAATGAAGGACTCTCTTTTTTGCTTAAGAGAAATAGTTTTCTTTTGGATCAGGAGCAGAAAAGCCTATTACACATTTTAATGTCTATTTATTAATATCTCAGGTTTTACAGAGTATTCTGAGTATATTAGATCATTGATGAAAGGCCATCGACCTGAAACGATAACTCTGTTTCTGTCTCTACAAATTCTGCCTGGCTTTCTCAGTGTTTCTAGCATCTTCTGTTTTCATTTCAGATTTCCATTATCTGAAATATTTTGTTTTTGTATTACTTAATTGGTTGGTTTGTGATTATATTATTTTGTTTCTTATGATCCAATGTGTATACCATAAGTTACTGTTCTGCTTTAGTCAGAACCTATTTGTACCATCCATTGTAAAATAGAACTAATTTAAAATGTGTTCTCACAATTCATAGGAACAAAATTAATATTGCACAGTTAAATAACATCTACATGGGAATAGGTGCAGGCAGTTAATTTAAGCCTAAGGCAATGGCTGAGCACTTGAATCAATTTGAAAATCCCCAATTTCTAAATTCGTTTAGGTTAACTTTTGCCTTCCACTTTACAGGTGTTTGTTTTTCTTTTGAAGTTACTTTCCCTTATGTCTTTGTTATTAACTTTTCAAGAAACCAAGTTTTATCCTTAAATCCAGTTTCAGTCAGCTTCAAATCTTAGATTTCATTGAACCAGATACTAACTAACATGCAACTGGAAAAAGTTCCAGAGGACTTGTTCATGTTTTAGCAGGTCAAATTGCAATCTGCTACACTACGGAGCCACATAGACTTGGAAGATCCCAGGTTTGAATGCCGATTTGGGTTGATTTAGCTTATTTGAACTGAGGTAGCAGTTGAGATGATGTTCTTGGTATTATTGCCCTTGAGTTAAGGAGGAGAGGAACCCACCAAGGTTCCTGTTACTGATTGTTAATAGGATCCACACCGGTTTTTGAAGTTATAACTAAGACACACTGCTTTCTATGCTGAAGAGAGTTTATTGACTTAGTTCACAATCAAAACTACACACCCCCAGTGTCCTCGCTATCCCCATTTATATTCTTTTAGTATTAAAAAAAACAACCAATTAGCACAAAGAGCAAACTAACAAGTTAACAAAGGAGCAAATTACCAAATTTAAGGAGGCTGGTCCCTTAAAGGGAGTCCCCATTTATACTCTTTTGAATATATCAATTAACCAAAAGGAGACAAATTAACAAATTAACAAAATATCAAAAAGAACTAATGAAGGGGATTACCCCCACCATACCCATTTTTGGATGTACACATACCCATAACCTGTTTAACAATGTAATTACCATTAAACCTTAATAATGTGATTGCCATTATGTTTTAATAATGTAATTAACAAGACATTGACACTGATGGGTATCAATTGCCTTCTGCTGGAAGTACCTGTGGTCCAATAGTTGAGCATTCAGGCTCAGCCCTCAATAGTATTGATGGTACAGAATGCCAACACTCAAGTCAGGATTTTCCAGTCCAGACCAAAAATCCCACCTTCACTCTTTACGACATGTGATGAATGTCCATTTGGGCAAGGTAACAGGGAATGGCTGAGACTGTAGAATTCTAACATGTAGAGCTGGCTAAAGTAAAAAAAATAGACACAGATGAATAAAGGGAAAAATCAGCTGAAAATTGAGCCCCTTTGAAACCCTAACGGTGCTAGAATGCAGTTTATATTATTAACACACAAAGCAAATAGACAAGAGCAAGGAATTCTGCAGATTAAGGGTTTCAGGCTATGCATTATGGAAAATCCCTCCTCTACCCTTGAGGCACTTGGTGGAAGCAATAACTGTGGTGATCCCAAGGTTTAAAGTATTGATTTAAGGATCATACAAATTTAGATAACATTTTAAATGTACTGCAAAATCCGCAGAGCTCCAGATACTGTTGCATGCTTCCAACGTCTGCACGAAGTATTTTGAAGGCATGTAAGATGTTACAGTATAAATGTTTACCTTTGAAAAGCATTGAAATTCGCAAAATCTTATACAATCTCAAAACTAGAATCAATGATGTTTCATTGTTCAGGCAACAGGAAGCATTTTTGGCAATAACTAAACCAGTTAAAGCAGATTGTGGAATTGACACAATCAACCCTTACAAAATCTTCTCTTGCCTTGCACCCAACTTATTTAGAAACTGCACTGTTCTTACCTGGGATGAACCTGATGCAGCTCGAATGTTTATCTGTCCCTTCGCTAAGAGTGACACCTCTCCATTTTAACCTTGCCTTCAACGTGCCAACTGACAACAGATTTCCATGACATCACTAACTTATGTGATGTTGCAGCCAACCTCAGCCGTTGGGATGGGAAGGATCTGGTAGGATCTGGTAGATAGGGAAGAAGGATAAGGGTGCTGATAGAAACTACCCTGGAGAGTAATTCAGCATCCAATGGCACGCATCTGCATGATGCCTCAGAACGGAAGAGCTCTGATTTAGGTTCAAGGTTAATGGCCTTCCAAAAATAAGAAAGGGCTCAGTTTAATTTGGAAACACTGCTGCGCACGATATGAAAATAAGCAGTTTTCCAGTAAACAGAATTCAAATGTTCAGTGGTATCCTTAATCAATTCAGCTTAAAGGGGACGTTGCTAAATGTTCCAGGAAATGTTTTGATTCTTCGGTTAGACAATCGCATATGAAAATAATGTTTCTGTTTATACTAAAGTCATATCACCGTGGCTGAATCCATTTGCAACTCAAATCAGTGAATTGATGCAATTATGACTTCACTCATTACAAACAAAATCCAATGCTGAAATGTTAAACCCATTGCTCTATAAACTATATGTGAAACAGCTTTGACACCACCAAATGTCTGGGTATATTATTAGGTTTCTGGAAAGATCAGAAGGAGGATAGTTTCTATTGATTAAACATATATTGCAGCCTGTTACAAATTTTGTAGGAATGGGGTGCATAATTGTTTTGGGGAAGCAAGCTATAAAGATGCTTTATGGCACTCGGGTTCTGTGAAACAGCAGCTAACTTATTGGACTAAGAACATTCAGTGCCAATGAGTGCAAGATGTAGGGGAAGCAAGCTGGTAGTCTTACAATAGGTTATGGGCATTGTCCTTTCATATGTTGCATATGGAGGAAATGCAAGAAGTAGTTGTAATAGAACATACATCGACCATGTGTGGAGTCATGGCACAAATTGGAAGTCACAGTGTTCATAGAATAAGTTTGAAATTGCATCATAATCTAAAGGCAGAGACCCTTAGCCCCTATAGTTTTGGTGCTACAGGTGCCATTTTAGTACCAAAATGGCATCTGTACTAAAGTCACAAATTACATACTATATGGCTGTGACAAAGGTAAATTATCACTCTCCATCCTTTTCGAACTGCTTGCAGCCTATGTCTAGCTGGGTGGAACTGCTCTCACCTGGTTCCATTCTTATTTATCTAATCATAGCCAGAGAATCACTTGCAATGCCTTCTCTTCCTGTCCCCATGCAGTTACCTCTGGTGTCCCCTAAGGATCTGTTCTTTGCTTGCCTGAGGCAGTGGACTTGGGCCCCTTCTAATTTACATCTACATACTGGCCCAAAACAACATCTGAGGGAACAGCATTAGTTTTATAATATATTTTAATATAGTGTTTTATACATATATGTTGATGACACCGGGTCATTATCTTCAATTATCTTCATTATCTCCAATCCCTGCTACAAACTTAATTTTCTATCTACCGACTGTGTCTTGCCATGGCAACATTCTCAGGTTGAGCCATCCAATTGGCAACTTTGGTATCATATTTCACCCCAAGATGAGCATCTGAATGCATATCTACACCATCACTAAGACCATCTATTTTCACCTCCATAACAGACTCTGCCTCTATCTCAGCTCATCTGTTGCTGAAAACCTCCATGCTTTTGTTACTTCCAAACCTGATTATTCCAACACATGCCTGGCTAGCCTCCCATGTTTTACCTTCCATAAATTTGAAGTAATCCAAAACTCTGCTGCCTGTGTCCTTACTCACATCAACTCCTTTTTATCCAACACCCCCGTGCTTGCTGACTTACATTGGCTCCTGGTCAATCTTTGCATCCATTTTAAAATTCTTATCCTTGTTTTCAAATCCCTCCACGACCTAACGCTGTTTTCTCCTCTGGCCCCACAACCCTCTGATGGATGCACTCCTCTAATTATGACATCATGAGCAGGCCCAATTTTAATCGCTCCACCATTGGAGTGTACCTTCAGCTGTCTTTGCCCTAAGCTCTGAAATTCCCTCCTTGTATCACTCTACCTCCTCTACTTCTCTTTCCTCTTTTAAGACGTACCTTAAAACCTATCTCCTTGACCAAGCCTTTGGTCATCTGACCCAATATAGTCTTATGTGGATTGGTGTTCAATTTTGCTTTATAATGCTCCTGTGAAGTGCCTTAGATCATTAGGTTATGCTAAAGGTGCTATACAAATACATGACAAATACAAATTCTTGGCATTTTAATGGTCTATGTACCTATACCCCCAGGTCTCTTTGGACCTCTGAAATAAAACACAAAATGCTGGAAACACTCAGCAGATCTGGCAGCACTTGTGGGAAAGAAAGTGAATTACCCTTTCAGGTTGATGGCCTTTGTTCTGATGGAAGCCCATTGACCTGAAACATTAACTCTGTTTCTCTTTCTGCAGATGCTGTCAGATCTGTTGGAGTATTTCCTGTATTTTCTGTTTTTGTTTCAGATTTCCAGTATTTTTCTTTCATCTCTTTGACCCACAACTGTCTCTAGCTTTTATCATTTAGAAAACACCCTTTTATTCTTTTTTACGTTCAATGCCAATGACCTCAATGACTTTGCCTGCATTGAAATCCATCTGCCACAATTCTGCCCATTCACTTCATCTGTTAAAGTCTCTTTATAATTTATGCCTCTACCTACACTGCTTACAATGTCGCCTATCTCTGCTCTGTTGGCAGATTTGGATATATGGCTTTCTATTGCATCATCTAAATTGTTAATGAATATAATGAATAGTTAAGGCTCCAATACAAATCCTCACGGGCCACCATTCATCACATCCTGTTAATTAGAATACCTGCTCATTTTCCCTACAGTCTGCTTCCGGCCACTCAATCAATTTCCTAACCAGGTCAATAATTTGCTTTCAATTCCTTTAACTTCAACTCGAATTAGCAGTTTCTTATAAGGGACCTTGTCAAATGCCTTCTGGAGTTGTTGTGATGTATAAGTTGTGATTGATAGAGATTGTTGGTGGGTGAGTGACAGAGGAGGGTGGTGAATTGTGTCAGGCTAATGGTTAATATGTGAGGACCTATATATGAATGTGCATTCACTGACCTGGACCACTTGTGGGGACATTGAACTTAATTCTTGCAGCACTGCAACCAGGTCCTCGGACTGTAGGTATACTCCTGGCATTGAGAGCAATGGCTATCTGATCCCACTGCCTTCTCAGTGTCTGTCTGGTGGGTCACCTGGCCTCTGAGGATAGAGGGCCTCACTCCTCCTGTCCACCTCCTGCCAAGGCATCCATTGCTGTATCAGAGAACTTTGGAGCCTGCTCTCTGCCTTGTTGCACCATATTGACTCTTCTTGCAAGCTAGCTGTTCTTCCCCAGCCAATCCCAGCACCTTCTGCAGCCAGAATACACCTCTCCTCCAAGAGGTCTAGGCTGGATTTAAATAGTGCAGGCTAGCTTTGATTGGTGAGAGCTGGTCCGATCCTGGACCCTCTATTGAGGCATGTAGCCACTTACCTTTAGCAGTGGACTGTGTACAGCTATTATTTAGCAGGCAGCACAAAGTTTTCTTGCCAAGCAATGGACATTGCGTCGGTTAATTTTTGTCACTGTGCCTATTTTCGGGCCTTGTCCAATTTTTCCCAATTGACTTTTGGAGTCATGAGGGAAAAGCTTCTTCACAAGTTAATTCATTTACTGAAACAGGAGAGGGAAACTAGAGAAAGCCTTTTTTGAAGCTTTAGGATGAATCAGGCTCCCTGTATTATAGTCTTTATGGCAGCCAGCTGCCTTTAGGGCTTCTTTAGACTCTGAGAGTACAAACGCATCTTTCTTCACACAGTAATGCTATATACTCAATATAGGTGCAGCAGTCATGCTGCCTGTGTTCTGAAATAACATAAACACCCACCTCTGTTCGCCTGAGGCAGTGTTCTAGCATGCTGTTGCATGGCTTATGGTTTAGGAGTTGAGTCATAACTAAAGTACATATGGAGATGTGGAGGTGTAATATGTGTATAAATATATCCTCCAGAAAACATGTGTTCAAATCCCACTATTGCAGTTTGAGAATTTTAATTCAGCTTAACAATCTAGAAATAAAACACTGCTGTCAGGTAAATTGATCATGACGCTGTGGGATTGTAGAAAAAGCCCAACTAGCTTTGTAGTTTTGTAGATTGTAGAAAAACCCAACAAAAGCCCAGGAATCACTTGCATTGGCTTCTCTTCCCGCTCCTGCTCAGTTATCTCTGGCCACCCCAATTCAGGATCTAACTCCTTCTTATTTCTCATCCACACGCTGCCTCTCTATGACAACATCCAAAAACACACCAACCAGGTTCCACATGCATGCTGACGACACTCAGCTCTTCCTCACCACCATCTCTTTCCACTGCCCCTGATTCATCACCATGGCATCTAGTGCCGGATGAGTGGATATTTCCTTCAACTATATGTCCTTAACCATTGACTCCATCCCTCGTTCTAGTCATTTTATGAGGCTGAACTAGACAGTTGGCAATCTTGGCATCCTATTTGACTTAGCAATCAGTTTTTCACCCCATATAAACATGACAACAGTGAGCACATTTGAAGAGTACTTTGTTGGCTATCAAGCGCTTTGGGGTGTTCTGAGTTTGTGAGGGCACCATATAACGTCTTTTACTTATATCCACTCCATCACCAAAACTGTCTATTTCCACATTTGTAACATCTCCTGCCTCTGCCCCTAAGTCAGCTCATCTGCTGCTGAATTCCTCAACTATGCCTTTGCTACCTCTGGACACATCTATTACAATGCTCTCCCAGCAGGCCTTCCATTGCCTACAAACTCGAGTTCATCCAAAGTTCTGCTGGCTGAGTCCTAACTTGCACCATGCCCTGTTCACCCGTCACCTCTGTGCTCGTATTTGCTCCTGACCTGTCAAAGTTGGAAACTTTGGAATCTTATTTGACCCTGAGAAGAGCTTCCAGCCACATATCCATGCCATCATTACCACTGTCTATTTCCAACTCTTTAGCGTCACCAGATTCCGCCCCTATTTGGGTACATCTGCTGCTGAAAGCCTCCTCCATGCCTTTGTTACCTCTAAACCTGATTATTCCAACACATGCCTGGCTAGCGTCCCACAGTCTACCTTCCATAAACTCTGCTGCCTGTGTCCTTACTCACGCCAAGACCTGTTTACATCCCTGTGCTTATTGGCTCATGGTCAAGCATCCATTTTAAAATTCTCAACCTTCATTTCAAATTCCTTCATGGCCTCACTTTCATCCAATATCTGTACCCTCTTCCAGTCCTATAACCCTCTGAAATCTCCACACTCCTCCAATTTTGGTCTTTAGATCATCCCTGATTTGTTCCATCGTCGGTACCATGCCTTTTGCTGTTTCGGCCCTAAGCTCTGGGTTTCCCTCCCTAAAGCTCTCTACCTTTCTACCTCTCTGTCCTCCTAAAAACCTAACTCTTTCATCTGTTTTTAATACCTTCTAACGTGGCTCGGTATCAAACTTTATTTGATAACACCACTGAGAAGTGCCCTGGAATGCTTTACTACATCAAAGGTGCTGTTTTGCCCTTTAAGGCAGGGAACATGCCATCCTTAACTGATCTGGCCTCTCTGTCCCTCCAGCGGCACATCAACATGGTTGATTCTTGATTCTTAGCCGTCTAAAGCTAAGTTAGCAAGTCATTCATTTCAAGAAGAAAACCGGAGCCACCTCCTTAGAATAACTCAGATGGTGCTGGCCTTGCCCATGTCCTGAGAATGAACATAATAAAAGGCTGGTCTGCAGTATTCATGTTGAAGTATTCATGAGATGATGCATATAATCTGCTTATTATGTATAAGAAAGATGCTTTATTTACATATGTTTCAATTAGAAAACATTTTTTTAAATAATGCAGAATAGCAAAAATTAACTTGGTGTCTTTCCTTAAGATCTTCCTTTGCCACCAGCCTTTCTGCTGTCAAAAGGATATGGAGGCTACAATCTGATTCTGGGTTGCTGTCAAAGCTGCTGTTGATCCAGTTTTGAGGTAGAAATGGGCTTACTGGAGTGACTTTTCTTCCCTTCCTGTGGGGAATTATATGCAACTTTCCCTTGTAGCACTGCTAGCTGAGAAGCTTAAGTTTCTGGCTATCAACAGCTGCAGATCTGTAGGGTAGGATGGGTTAAGGCTCAAGTATAACCTGCAAGGTTTACTCCGGTGTAAGCTTGAAGAGCAGGTGAAGGCACAGCCTGGAAGGAAATGGACTAGATTGCAGAATTGAAAGATTAGTTACCAATCTGGATTACCTAGCCACCACTTCTGTTGCGGGAATTGGGTTAGACTTCTCCAAAGACCTGCTTTCTCTCAGCAGCTGGAGATGTATTCCGAGTGATAAAAGCCAGTTTCTTCTCGAAACTAGAACAGATGTGACTTTTCAAACTTGTGGTGCAGCTGAGAATTTACTAGCATCTCAACTCCCATCCCACAAATTCTCATTTCCACAAAGGCAGGCGCACACTTCCTCCTAGGCTGTCTATGAGTTTGTCAAACCGAGCTGCATTGTTCTCATTGGCAATGTGCTCATCTCGCACGCACAATAAGTTTAGTTTAAACACAATACATGCTCTGTTACTCTTTCATAGTTTGCTATTAATAACACTAACAGGTGAAAAGTTCAGTTAGTTAGGTTCATGGATTAGGGAAGACTGTGACAATTCTAGGTGAGGCAATAGCACAGTTGCTTCAGCTGACAAGCTGCTCCTGCTTACACATCTAAATGATACAGCTGCAGGGCTATGAATGCTCCCAGACCCCATCTCCTTCACTTGTCTTTTCCTCCAGGTATAAATTATGATGGTGAAGCCGTAATGTCACTGCAGCAATCCCATGAAATAAGAAAATCCACAATGGGCAGAATTTTTAGCTCGGCCGATGTGAAATCGCGTGAGATGATGTCAGGCGAGGGTGATATTTTGGCTGGTGGGCGGGTGCAAAAGTCGGACGCACGCCCACCAACAATTAAAAGGCTAATTAAGGCTATTAAGGGTGCAATTGTCTCCCATTTTTCATGGTCCATCCAACCTTATGTTTGGCAGATGGGTGAATCAGCCAGGTGGACTTCGCATTTTTCATGAAACCTCATCCAAAGGCAGGATGAGGTTTCAGTTATTAAGCGAAACAAAAATAAAAATCAATGTGCAACTTTTTTTTAATCATGTGTATGTTCAGATGATGCTTGCTTGCTTGCTTGCACATTTTTTTTCCTGATTTAAAAAAAACTTTATTTGATGCTTTCCAGGTCTTCAGCTCCCTGAGGCAGCTCTCTGCCTTCAGGGGGCTTTCTGTCAGCGCTCGCCCATGCCCACACTGATGTTAACACCCACCCTCCTCCCAGCCCCACCCCCAACCCCGGCAGCGCTGAGCTTTTCAGCGCACGTTTCACACCAGCTGGCCGTTAATTGACCAGCCAGCGTGAAATCGCGGTTGGGAGCTGATCGTGGGCAGTGGACCCTTCCCCGGCCAATCCCAGGCCCTCTGATCACGCCTGCCTGCCAATCTAAAAATTCTGCCCAATAGAGTTTTAGAAGTTGCAAAAAGTTTAAAAGAAAAGTCGGGCTGGAAATAAGACCACTAAGGATGGACAGGATAAAATTACAAGCAACAATAATAAAATGGCAGAAATATTAAATAGTTACTTTGCTTCAATATTTACCCGGGAGGTGGATCGGATGGACATAATGTCAGAAGTTGAGATTAGAAATGATACAACTGCATTTAGCATAAAAAATGGAATATTAAGTAAACGAACTGAAGTCACAAGACAGTCTTGTGGAGTGTTGGGTAGTGTCCCTGTCTCTGAGCCAGAAGCTCCAGGTTCTATCCCACTTCAGGACCTGCTGGCTAGGTTGGTCACCAACCTGTAAATTCTTCCAATAGCGAGAATCTCTGAGTCAGTCATGCTTGTGGTGCCCCTCAAGCTACAGCCTCTGATGACAGGCTGATGGCCTATTCCAGGAAAAGCTAGCTATGCAAACAGACGTAAGCATGTGCTTTGTGTGCCTCCTGTGCAACTTGGTGTGGGGAGAAGAATCAAACTCACAGAGGATGTAGAGCTGGGTTTGAGCGGATTGCATCCACACATTTTAAAAGAATCTTGGGATGAACTATTACACATATTTAATAATTTGCCAGAAAAAGGTGTAATGCTAGAGGACTGGAGTTTAGCTAATATTTAAGAAGGGATATAGAGCATGTGCAAGGAACTATAGGCTAGCTAGCTTAACATCAGTGGTAGGAAAAATACTTCAATCCCTTTAGAGGGGGAAAATAGAAAAACATCTTGAAACCAAAAATATAACAAGTAGAGGAATTATGCTGAACTTATATGGAATCTTAGTTGGACTACACTGCGTAAAGTCTGGTCTCCAAATTGGGAAAAGGATATAGAGGCAGCTGAGAGGGTGCAAAAACAATTTACAAGGATGATGTAAGAACTGCGAAGTTATACTATAAGGAAAGGACTGACTGGCTGGGTCTCTTTTTTTCTTGAAAAGAGATCACTGAGGGGTGACCCAACAGAATTCTTTAAAATTATGAGAGGATTTGTTAGAGTATTCACAGACCAACACTTGTGAGGCAAAGCAAAAAACTGGGGATGCTGGAAATCTGAAATAAAAACAGAAAATACTGGAAAATTCAGCAGGTCTGGCAGCATCTGTGGAGAAAGAAATAGAGTTAACGTTTCGAGTCTGTATGACTCTTCTCTAATCGGATACTACTTTCAAAGAGCCGGCATAGTCACAATGGGCTGAATGGCCTCCTTCAGCTCTGAAGAAGGGTCATGCAGGCTCAAAACGTTAACTCTGTTTCTTTCTCTCCACACATGCTTCCAGACCTGCTGAGTTTTTCCAGCATTTTCTGTCTTTATGTACTATAACTATAAGATAGTCACCAAGAAACCAAATAGGAAATTGAGGCAAATAGTACAGATGCATTGAAGGGGAAGCTAGATAAGCAAATGAGGGAGAAGGGAATAGAGGGTTATGTTGATAGATGAAGAAGGATGGAGTTCAAGTGCAGCTGAAAGATTTGGCTTGTTTCTACACTAAAGATCCTTTGTAATTCTATGTAAAAGTAGCTCATCAGAATATTGTCCTGAATGTAACTTGGTATGAATTTTGCAAGTTTTGTACAATGTCTGCAAAGCCTGAGGGAGGAGTCAAGTTATTTTGGAATAAACACGTAGTGTGATATTTTTCAGTCATGCGTATGACAGCCAGATGTTTTTGTATGTGGATGCCCCCCCCCCCAGTAAATATTTATTTAACAAACTGTAGCTGAGAGGGGGAATGAAATTGAACTACAATGATTCTTTTGTATCAATTTTCTTCTACCCAGCCTTTCATGAAGGTGCTGACTCACACAAGGTATAGACCCAAGGGTGCCATTCCCTCTGTTACCCTGCGCTGATTGGCCATTCTCTATTAGTCTAGACTGGACCAAGGGATGTCTTTCAGTTTTTTTTAAGCTGTTTTGTGAATTTTATGCTCATCACTGTGAAAAATGTTAATGTTGAGGAATGGAGTAATACTTACTTTGGCTACTCTTTGTAGGTTAAGTGCAGAGTAAAGCTTCCAAGACCATCCATTAGTCCCAATCTCAGGACATCTCATGAAATATTTCTCATTTCCCAGTTTGAGGGTTTGACGTAATCGAAGGAGCATTGAGGCCAGTTCTACTTACTGTATTCTTGGAATTTGTGTCTCTTCAGAAGGTAAGCTGGACTGTAACCAGTAGCGAAACTAAACTGAATACTGAAAAATAATTGGTGAGAAAAACCAGGGGGGAGAGGGAGGAGAATTTTTTTCGCCTAACGAGTTGTCCTGACCTGGAATGCACTGCCTGAAAGGAGAGGTGGAAGCAGATTCAACAAAAGCTTTCAAGAGGGAATTAAATAGTTCCAAAACTATGGGGAAAAGCAGGGCAGTGGACTTAATCGGGTAATACCTTCAAAGAGCTGGTACAGTCACAATGCACTGTAGGATTCTGTGGTTCTATGAATACAGCAAGAGAAACAGTCAGTTTGCTCATGTTGCTCACTTTCTTAATACCAAGAAAACAGATGATGCTCCATTGACCGGTCTGAATCACATTTTACTATTTTTTGCATCCTTAACCATGGGAAACATTATTAACCATAATTTTCCAATAAAAGAAATGTCACACAGTGGGCTGTATTAAATGTATTTTCAACATTTTCTGTTCTTATTACAAGCTTTTCAGCGTTTGCAGTTTTTCCTTTTTATTTTGTTTCCGTTTGTCTTCTGAAAATGCCAACCTTGAAGAAGTTAGTCTTGTCATCATGAAACACTTATCTTTTCACCCTGACATCTGTGGATTCCTTCCCCTCCCTCTTTTCTCCCCTATTTGCCCAACCTTACTACCCAACCTGTTACTTCAGTCTCCAGTTCTGGCAGATACAACAATTTTAGATCATGCACTCAATATTCTCCTCCATCCCCACCCCCCTTTCCGATCCCCCATTTTTCCAATAATTTATATGGATTTTTCTTTTCCCATCTATTTCCATTATTTTAAATGTATTTCCACCCGTTGTTTTATTCTGCCTTTTAGTCTATTTCGATCCCTTCCCCCCACCCCACCCCCACTAGAGCTATCTGTACCTTTATTATCACATTCCTTAGATAATATCACCACCTTCAACACCTCTTTGTCCTTTTGTCTATGACATCTTTTGGTTATCTATTTTTGGCCCTCTATCCAGCTCTACTTGTCCCATCCCCTCTTAAACCAGCTTATATTACACCTCTTTTCTAGTTTTGAAGAGTTTTGAGGAGTCATACAGACTGGAAATGTTAACTGTGTTCCTCTCTGCAGATGCTGTCAGACCTGCTGAGTTTTTCCAGGTATTTTTGTTTTTGTTTTTGATTCTCTGAGAAGCCTGAGACTGCTGGAGGTAGAGGGAGTGCATAAGGTCGCTTTCCTGCCATGCGCTTTTTCCACAGCTAGGATCAGGATCTCACAGTGAGTTGTTGGGGGGGGTGCAGGGGTTATGGGGTCAGGAGGTTGTAGCGGTGGAAGGTGTCAGTGTAAACTCTCCGTGACTCAAAGTCCTGATACACCAACACATTTTATCATTGGCCGGCCTTAACAAGCATTTAGGTAGAGCAGGCCACCTGATTGAATAGCACCTTTAAGAACATTGTCAACGGCTCCCGTTAAATTTGGAACAATACTCTTGCAGTTCACTTGGTTGAAGAGAAAATGCTTAAGTTACAAACAAAAATTAAAAGATGAGCATTAAGAGAAACCTCATGATCAGATGAGAACATGCCCTTGTTTACATGGAGCGGAAAGTAAGTCTGGTGACAGGTGGGAAAGTTGGTGCGATTCCCAATGAGCAGTAGGACAGCTGAACACGCGTGGTCTTCCACTGTTCAACTCATTAATTAGGCACCAGCAAGGACCGTGTCGAATCTCATGCCAGGGCGGGCAGGAAGTCGCCTTCCTTGCTATTACCTCATGGGGTTGAAGGTCCAGGCACCATTTTTAAAGGGCAGCTGGACCAACATTCAATCATCGCAGGCTAGGAGCTCCACATTACTCCTCCAGAGTACTTGCAGCCGCAGCTTGTATTGGTGAAGTTGGCAGATGTGACCAACCACATCCCGGGACATATGAAGATGCTGCTGGCATTGCCTTTTGCTCATCTCTAGTTAAGGCCACTGCCAGAGTTACACTCAGGTTGGGTCAATGCTCGCCATTGTAGTGCACCATGTTCGCCAGCATCTTGACCTTCTTGAGGTCCTGCTGCTTCTTGCTGCTCAGACCCTTACTCCTCCTGGCCCTGTGCCAATCTGCGATGGGCCCTCCTTCTGCTCATCTGGATGAGAGCCATTACCAAGGTAGGGTTGCCTGCAACCTGCATCATCAACACCTCAGTGGATGTGTGAACGAATTGAAGTGATACATGGAGTGAGCATTTCCTTTACAGGTTTCCCTCCATCTCAAAGCCAGCAAGTAAGTGCTAAGCCCTTTGCCTGGCCTCCGTCTAGACATGGCATCCCCACCCCACCACTTCCTGGCAAAGGACATCCTGGAGAACCAGAGATGGGTGTTCCTCCCATTCATATATGAATGAGTATGGAGACATTGCTCTCTGACCAGGGTGATAAGAGCCATGTGCAAGAAGCCTCAAGTAAACACTTTTCCACATGTCTCCACTACCCTCGAGACTCTATAGAGAGAACTTTGCCTTGGCATCATGGAAAGACTAACCATCTGAACCCTTTTGGCCATGACTATTCACCCAGGAGGGTGGAGGTTTGGAGTCAGGAGTTGGCAGCCCTCCACCAGCCGTGCTCCTTGGAGGCATCCACCTCCCTCCCTCCCTTCATCCCTGCCTCTGACTGCAGCAGATGGCAAATGGCACAGAATGAACAGCAATTCCACACTTTACTGGGATCTCGATGTTATGAGACCACAAGTTGGGAACAAGCCTGTTGCAGTGCAGACTTCACCATAAAGAGAACACAAGTGAACATCTTTGACGTCCGGTTTATTCATAATTATTAGGGTGTCCCTTTAGTCGGCCACTTGTGCTGATCTTGAACTCCACCCACCCAAAAAGACCCTCCTCCCAGTTTGAGGGATCTCACTGACTGACTAACTACATGGTCAGGGTCAGTTTGAAAAAAGATGAGTGTCACAGTTCAAACTTGCTGCACCACCTTCTAACCTCCTCCTTTCACCTGCTAACTTCCCTCGTCACCACAGACACACCAAATCTCATCGTTCCTCTCCCCTTTGTCTCCCTTGAACCACCCCCCCTTACCTTGTACCCAATCACAAACCCCCTTCCTGTCCTCATGCCCACTCTGGTCCCGCCCCTTCATGTTATCCAAGCCGCCTGTCTTGTCTCCTTCTATGCCCCCCCACCTCTGATGAGACCTGCGCCTACCAGACTCTCACCCTGGACATATCACCCTACCTCATCCCACTCCTCTGCTGTGACTGTGACTGTTCCCTCCCATCACCAGTACTCTGAGCTCTCCCTCAGGGACTCTACCGTCGACACCACCGCCCCAACCCCCTAAGACACTTCCCCCTGCCCTCCCCCGGACATTTCCCCACCTCTCCCCAGGCACTTTCCCTCCATTCCTCGGACATTAAACTCCCCTTCTCCGGACACTGTCGCCACCATTCCCCTTGTAAGTCTGCCTCCCCTGTCCAGCTTGGCGCAGCGATGCAAAGGCACTCAAGTGAATTTATGTGAGGTCCGCAAGAAGGAGAATGCAACATCTACGGACCTCAATGTCATGGAAAAGGGAAAGCTCAGCAGGTGACCGCCATACGCAGTGGTAAAAATGAACATTCTAATTTCCCGTTGGCAGGGTGCTTAACTTAGAGGGTGAACTTAATTCTGGCGAGGTGCTTTTTAATGAGCATTCATGAGATGTTAATGCATTCCAATGGGCCTCCCAACATTGTGCGCCAGGAAACTCGGCCCACCTTGGGAGAACAAAAATCCAACAGTTTATCCTGCCGCCGGGAAACGGATTTCCTGCCTCCTGCCAAATTCAGTGTCCGGCCCACCATGATCCCCACTGCTGGCAGGTGTGGGAAATTCCACCCATGGTTCCCAAACCTTTAGTGAGGCCTGTGCATGTCAGCCGTGCGAGTCTCTTCAGCACCCAGCACAGCCCTGCCAGCAAATATGAGGCATCTTTGGGGCAAAAAACTCTTTCCTGTGTCGTCCAGTCCTTTCATTTACCCCCCAGTCCTACCTCCATACCCTAAGAAGAAGACCCTCGTACTGCATGAGCAAGTCCCATGTTAGACCTTGTACCTGCTCTCCGCTAGAATTTTCCTCCTTAGGTTTTTTGCAGCCAGGTTGTGGGAGAATTGATGAACCATCTTTCAGACAGCATGGGGGGTGGGGGGGTGGGGGGCCTTGTTAAACTTTGAAAGCCTATTTGATCTGCGATTTTGAGATCTTTGGAAAGTGCCCAGTTTGTCCTCCTAGTGTCTAAAGACAGGCAGTAACGGAAAGCCCTTCCTAGCTTTCATGTGAAAGCTATGTTGTGTGGGTTTTGAACGATCCCCCTCATAATTATAGCTTTGACATTTTGGAGTCAGGTTTTAAAAATGTTGTTTGTTTTTTGCTTTTGGATTTATTGTTTGTAATTCCTGATTTCCTTGGGCTTCTTTTTTTGGTTTTCACACTGTAAAGTCAGGAAACTAAAAATAACAGAATCTTGTTTTTATATTACAACATCACGTAGAAAGACATAATCGGATAAATGGAGGGATGATCAAAACCTTGAAGAGACAGGTTTTAGGGAGTGCCTGATCAAGGAGAAGCAGCTGGAGGTTGGGAAAGGAGATCTAGTATGAGGAATCTAGGCAGCACAGGTCAAGTGGTGAAGGAGAGATGCAAAGAGGCAAAGAGTTATGTGGGGAGGGGGTGCTCCCGCTGGAGGAGGTTACAGAGATAGGAATCAAGGGGAGAGACCCTGAAGGGATTTAAACACAGAAATAACAACTTTGGCCTGAATTTTTTCATCGCTGGGCGTGCGTGATCAGCAGGCCCGGAATCGGACGAGGAATGCACTTCCGCTTGAGATCTGCCCTCGACCGTGATCTTATGCTGGCTGGCCAATTAACCGCCAGCCAGGGTGAAATGCACCCTGAGAGAGGCTCAGCACTGCCAGTGGGGACTGGAAAAGTACGGGCACCAACGTCACTGCGGCTGCTGGTGAGCACTTCCACTCACCCTCCCTGAAGGCAGACAGACGCTTCAGGGAGCTGCAGACCTCCAAGTAATAAAAGGAAGCACAAAAATACTGCAAAACATGTCCATGCATCACAAGCAAGCACTGGAAAGCAGACTTCATTAAAAAAAAAACAGTCCAGAGATATTCCTTTTTATTTTAAATCCTAACGAAGATTTCATCCCGCCCTTGGATGAGGGTTCAGCAAAGATGTAAAGCCCGCCTGACTGACTGGCCTGTCTGCCAACTGTAAGGTTGGACGGGCCACGAAAATTGGCTGACAATTGGGCCGTTAATGGGCTTAATTGTCGGCGGGTGCTCTTCTGACTTATGCGCATGCCCATCGAGCAAAATATCACCATTGCTCATGCGGCTGCACATGTCTTCTCTTCCCATGGAATATATAAAACCCAGAACTCCATGAAGGAATGCTGCCACTTGTACTGTTACAGCAATGACCGGACAAAAACAACTATATGTGCTGCCATTAATCTAATCATTTTTAAAATAAGTGATGCTTCTATTGACAGTAACTTGCACTAGATTCATCTAAAGTACATTTTCGCTTTCCCCACATTGAGAAAACAATAGTGAGTGTTTGAAATATCTTGATATACTTTTTCATCTCAAAGTGCGGATTTCACACCCTGGCTCCTGTGTGCATCTGTCATGTTTACTTGTCATCACTGTTAGTAACCTTTAAGACTGTGGGTGTACAGCGGGCAGATCAGACTTCTGATATAGCAATGTCATCAGAATCGCATGTCTCTCCTGGCTGATTGAGGTTGTAAAAGTTTCACATTTGCCCCAGCATGTCTGTATCTTCAACCTCAGCAGAGCACAGGAGAAAACAGATTCCATCTCACACGAAATGCAACCATTTTTGCTCAAATTAATTCCGAATTGACAATTGGGACGCAAAATTCTCCATCATCCATTCCTGTCATGAGTGCATCTCACAACAGGAGGGTTTCACCTTGTAGAAAGTGTTGGCTTCACTGCATGATAGTGAGTCCTCCTACCTTTCAAATCCACCAAAGGTTTGACCTCATGATAAACTCAGGTTCATAGAGGACACAATTTTGTGCGGGGGTAGGGCAAAATGGGAGATAGTGAATTAACAGCATCCACAGTGGGAAGGCAAACCAGGCGGCCTGTGAAAGAAGCTGCTGGATCATGAATGCCCACTTTGCCCTTCCATCCAAGGCTAATTCCAGCTAATTAATGCTAAGGAAATGTGATGTTACACTGCTTACTCAGGTAAGCAATCCCACAGCGTTATCTGACTAAGAATAAAGGAACACAGTATCTAATCGACATTCTCTTCTAACCGGAAGTAGATTATGTGGTCTTTCCTTAATATATTGTTTTCTGTGTATAAATTGCCTACCGTGTTTGCCTATGGGATTGCATCTCCAATGTAACCTTTTGTTTATAAAGTGATTTGGTACAGTTATGATGCATCAGAAATGTAAATTCCTCTTTAAGTTAAATGAAATATAAATTGCACCCAAATGTATCCCAATTGATTTACTTTCTCCCTTTGCTGGTTTCTTTGTTCTTCTGTTTTAATATAATAGCAGGTTAGTTGTGACATCGTTAGGCATCCTACTTTGTCTATCCAATTGCATGTGATGAAGTCAAATGCTTTGCTTTGATAACTCAGCGTATTTATCCAGTCGCTGAGTCACACAGGGCAGTAAGATCACAGGTCTGATCACTCATTGTCCTGAGTTAACTGGTCTTGGATGGGGCAGTGATAATTGGCACAAGATTAGAGAGTTGAAAATCAGTCACACTTTTCTTGTTAATCCCCACTGACAGAAGTTCAAAGGTAAACATCAGGTGAGGACATCCTCAGACCTGGAGGTTATGTTCCCTGTCCCTCAAACCACATGCCACCTCCCCCCACCCCACCAATCCCTGTGACCAGATATCTGTGCTAATAATCTTCCAGCAATGATGGTCACTAGAGCAAGGTACCAATGGCTGGCTGGTTCTAACAGAACCATATACCATAAGGAGTACATGGGGAAGGAGAGAAAAGGCAAAGACTATGATACCAGGGTTAAGAAGAGTGGAAGAGTGGTGGAAGAATCCAGAACAATGCGGCATAACTTTAAAATTAGAGCCAGGCAATTCAGGGAAATGCTGGGAAATATATCTTCATCCAAATGGTAGTGGAAATCTGAAACTTTCTCCACGAAAAGCTTTTGAAGCAAGGTCAGGTGAAAAATTCAAAATTGCGGTAGATAGTTTGGGATATTAAGGGATATGGAATCATCTGACAGGTCGATGGAGTTAAGGCATAGGCTGGCCATAATCTAACTGAATGGCGGTAGAACACGCTCAAGGAGCTGAATGGCCTATTCTTGTTCCAATGTCCTTCTCTGTTGTCTGTTAATGCCGGCTTTACCTCAATGAGAAAGATGCTGATTATCTACCAGACTTTCAAAGAGCATTATCATACAGGCGTGAAAATTCTGTGACCAGATTGCATCAAAGGCTGCAGGAGTATTCTCTACTTATTGGCATGTCTGTTCCATCTGTTAATCTTCAAGGTATGTGCTAAACACCTGGCATTTTTGAATGACTGCCAAGGACATGTTGTCCTTGCGATTTTGTTCTGCTGCCTTTATTAATAGAAATCTTTTTGATACAGTGAACAAAAACAAGTACTTTTATTACAGTCCACTCTGTTCCCTGGCTGCTTTATGCTATGATTTGGCACCAAGCTTGTATCACAGCCGTATGTTTGACAGCTGCTTTGCGTGAGTCCATGTTGCGCTCCCTTGTGATCAGACCACATCTCAGTGTGTAATAAGCAATATTGTCCTCTGTGTTTCTCTGAACTTCAAATGGACAGCGGTGTGGAATGGAGTAAAATCTAGACAAATGACTCACAGCCTTCCTTGCACGATTTTTGATGACTAAATATAGGAGGGAGCAAATATGTGCAAATCATGATTTGCCTGCTTCCCTGGGTCATTGGATGTAATTAAGAGTTGTGCCTGCTCTTAATTTGACTACTCTCCTACACCATGGGCTGGATTTTACGCTTTCCGATGGGATGGGGAAGGCAGAATGGGAATTGAGTGACCCGCTCTCTCTTGCCCCGCCATTCCAGCATGGCGAGTGAAGGCTCGGACAGTCGGTTAGCGGCCGCTCGGTGGGTGGGGAGCAAATTTGGTTGGAAAGGGGTCTCCACGCGCAATCAGGCAGTTAAGGCTGGGATGTCAGGTGGGAGAGAAGGCTTAGGCCGTGAACCGGAACTTAGCCCTGGCCATCAATTTGAAGACCCCCTGCCCTCTCACTCACCCCTACTTATTAAAAACAGAGAATAAGTAAAGTCTAATAACATCCAAATAATTGCCATCTTCACCAGCAGATTATGCTACTACATACAGCTGTGGTCTCACTTGCAGGCCTTTTCATCTGCCCTGGTGCTACCTCCTAACACCTGGCATTAATCACTCCCAAACGCTTACCCGCCCGACTATCGAGAAATGGAGCGGGCAATGAAAAACTGGAGTCAATTGGCTCAATGGCTTGTTAATTGCTTTTGTTCAAAATGGCGGACGGGCTTCTGATTTCAGTGCCTACTCACCTTCCACAATATTGGAGACTGGCGGGATAACGTCGGATTGCTGATCCCGACATCACCTCGTCATATTTTATGTAAGCGTGGTGGTGGTGGTGGGGTGGGGGGGGGAGTGCAGCCCACCCAATGTCCGGCCGTCAAATGCAGCCCTATGTCTCCTCCATTCACCTCTGCAGCACCCATTTCAGTTCTGCTCCGACTTGTCCCGAGACAATCGCTGTATCTCCTCAACCAGCTTTCCATCCTACATCTCCGCTTCATTCTAAGTCTTCCCCTAATTGTCATCTACCAGCAAGCCTTAAGCCACATCATTTGTGACTGTGGGGTCAGCTAAGTTAATGATAATCAGTTCAACCTCTTCACCCACTCATTGTCAATTTTATTACAATTGCGGTGCTCCCTGACTATCTTTGTGATAATTCCTAGAATGGGGTCATTTGGTCTCATTATTCCGGTTCTTTGAAAAAGCAATCCAATTAGGTTCACTCCCAGGCTCCTCCAGATAGCTCTGCAACTTTATTTTCCTTTTCAAGTACTTATGCAATTCTGTCTGGAAAGTTATAATTGAAGCTCCTTCCTCCAGGCCTCCAGATCATAACAAGTCATTGCACAATGCCTACCCTGTCCTGTCTCTAATTCTCCGGTGGAGGCTGCGGTCAGGAACTCTCATTCATGTGGACTTTCTCATAATATCAACAAATCCAAAGAGAAAATAAATGTAATTAAGCACGCATTCAAATGCATCTATATAAATTACAGGTTTAATAGCATGGAAATGTAGTTTTATTAGTTGGCTTGCACAGGTGGTTGCTTGTAACACAGGTAAATAGCTTTGCAAATAAGACATCCTGCATAACATAGCAACACTACAGGGTATTATTGTAGATCCGTCGTCACACAGTAACATTGGCAGATGTTGCTGTTTAACCACACTGTGGGGAGAAAAGTGGCGTCATTCAGGGATAGAGTGAGGAAGGAAGGGATCGAGATAGAAACATGCTGGGGCTAGATTTTAGTGCTGAAATGGGGGTGTGATTGGAGGATGAGAAATGTGGAATTTCCTGTCACTTCCCTGCCGCAGCCCTGACCCCCAGCCATTTCCCTGGAGCTCAGGTCGGGCATGGAACAGCTACCCACCCCCCAGCAGCAGGTAAGTTGTTGAGGTAATTAAGGGGCCAATGTAAAGGGGACACGTTACAAATGAGACTTCAACATTTTTATTTTATTTTTAATTCCTGTTGGAAACCTCATCCCGCCCGTGGATGAGGTTTCATAAAAAATCCAAGGACCACTTGGCCTTTTCGTCCGCCCGCCAACCAAATGGTTGGACAGGCAGCGGAAAATCCGAATGGATGAATTGATTAAGGGCCTTAATGGGCCTTTTAACTGTTGGCGGGTGCACTGCCACCTCTCACACGTGCCCACTGAACAAAATATCGCGAGAGAGTGATGGCATCGAGATGCTTGTCCTAGGTCATCGGGCACCATTTCACTCTCGTTCGGGTTGACGAGAGGAAAATTCTGCCCTAGGATTTAAATTCAAATCATGGCTTAATTTTATACAAGAGGAATGTGTGTCAAAGTAATTATAGAACCGGTTGCCAAAAATACATTTTCATGATGATTGATGCACAAATGACGCTTTGTTCGCTTTTAGTTGTTTAGGTGATCGTGGTCACATTTTTATTCACGTCATAGATTTTTTTTTTTTACTGTTGATAAGGTATGAAAATATTTGCAATGTGCAGTGTTGCAAGGGCCAAGTGACAGAGTTACCCATATCTCTTTAATTTGTCACTGTGTGCTTCCAATATATTCAGGTCAATGATCTCACTCATTGTAATCTTTAACTCATTGGAATATCTGTCCTGATGTTTGAAGCATTGCTTATATATTTTAACAACGCAGTATGATAATTGTAAGTGGTGCAAACTGCTGTGCACCATTAAGGTAGACTAATGGTGTTTCACAGAATCACAGAATTTTTACAGTGCAGAAGGAGGCCATTCAGCCCATTGTGTCTGCACTGGTTCTCTGAGCATTTTAACTTAGTGCCAATCTCCTGCCTTTTCCCTGTAACCCTGCACATTGTTTCTATTTAAATAATCATCTAATGCCCTCTTGAATGCCTCAACTGAACCTGCCTCCACCACACTTCCAGGCTGTGCATTCCAGACCCTAACTCCTTACTGTGTGAAAAAGCTTTTTCTCACCTCGCATTTGCTTCTTCTACAAAATACTTTAAAACTGCCCTCTGGTTCTCGATCCATTTATGAGCAGGAACAGTTTCTCCCTATCTACTCTGTCCAGACCTCTCATGATTTTGAAAACTCCTATCAAGTCTCCTCTTAGCCTTCTCCTCTCCAAGGAAAACAGTCTCAACTTCTCCAATCTTTCCTCATAGTTGAAGTGTCTCATCTCCAGACCATTTTCGTAAACCACTTGTGCACTCTCTCCAATGCGTTCACAACCTTCCTATAATGTGGCACCCAGAACTGTGCACAATACTCCAGCTAGGTCTAACCAGTGTCTTATATAAGTTCATCAAAACCTCCCTGCTCTTATACTCTATGCCCCTGTAAATGAAGTCTAGAATACTGTATGTTTTAGTAATAGCTCTCTCTACCTGTCCTGCCACCTTTAATGATTTAAGTACATATACACCCAAGTCTCTCTGTTCTTGCACACCCTTTAGAATAGTACCCTTTATTTTATACTGTCTGTCTATGTTCTTTGTACCAAAGTGCATCACCTTGCAGTTCTCTACATTGAGCTCCATCTGCCAATTAATAATAAACTTGGTGAATTACTGTAGGAGAGCAATGTTTCTACTTGCTTCAGTTAGTTTTGAGCCCAGTTTGAGTGGCTGGACCAGCACAACAGAGCCCTTGTGCTTAGCACAATCTCTTAATAGGGTTCAAGATTCAATTCACTTGAATCAGGCCCTGCCCACAGAAACGGTCACACCCGCCCCAATGATTCCATTGGTTAGGGAAGACTCTTCAAGTTGCACTCACTGGGGTTAATGTTTTGGCCCAATGGGAGACCGGGCACGGAGGTGGGTGGGATTGGAATTTCACACCGTCGACTGCTCCATCCCACCCGGATGACTGTGCAGCAGGGCTACCTGCCTGCAAGCAGCGGTTACCAATTGACCTTGTTAAGGACTTATTAAGGCCTAAAGTTGTGAGGAAGAAATAAAGAGTGGGATTTTTCAGCTCCGCCCGCCGCTGGGATTGTCCAGCCCCTGCGGAACATCAGTGGACTGTCGGCTGGGTTGCCGATTCTCCCAGCCACGTTGGGTCCGGAAAATCCCAGCCCAAAGGCCAGGATTTTCCCCTCAGCGATTTGGGGGCAGGGCCCGGTCACTGAAGGGAAGGTGAGACGGGATGACGTCGGGAGGAATCCCCTTCATCATCCCGGTCCCTTTAAATTTTCAGGAAGGCGGGTGGACAGCAAGATTAGCTGACCACCCACCGACCTGTCAGTGGCCAATTGAGGCCATTGACAGGCCAGTTAAGATAATTAAAGACCTGCCCGTCCAAGCTTAAGGCTGGTGGGCAGGCCAGGAGTCCCAGTGGGCTCCAGCTTATTCCTGAAACTTCA